>NW_006434366.1:2617329-2618090 GCF_000325575.1 Pteropus alecto | reverse complement strand
TGCTTATTCCCCACCAGGGAGTCGACCAGGAACCTGGCTAGTGGTCAGCGCCGTAGTACTCAAAGCCTCTGCGGTGTTGTTTGGGGTCAGATCCACATGTTCTATTTGGAGGATGACCCCAAGAGGTCATACACAATGTAATGGTGTTTTTTTCTCTGGATCCTTCCTTCATGGATTCTCCTGATACTGTCTGGCTCACAGCCCCCTGGGGCTTCGGTCTCTGCTTTGTGATACGGTTCCTTCAGCTGAATCTGTCTGAGCGGCCAAGCGGTGGGAGAGGAAATGGAAACGAACAAAACAACACAGGAAAACAGAGATTCCTCCTCCTGTCACCTCCCCCACCACACACTCGCACACGCTCACATATATGCACACACGTCCACACACATACTCACATACGCACGCACACACTCACACACCCACATACACACACACACACTCACATATATGCACACACATCCACACACATACATACACATATGCATGCTCACATACACACACCCACACACATACACACGCTCACATACACACAAGTATGCACATGCACACACACATACGCACACACATTCACACACACACTCACAAACCCACGCACACACTCACACACATACACACATGCACACGCACACACATACGCTCACACACATGCACATACATGCACACATTCACACACATACATGCACACACCCGCACGCACACACACACATACGCACACACACATTCACACTCACACGCACTCGCGCACGCTCTCTCTCCCTCTC
>NW_006434366.1:2610399-2617289 GCF_000325575.1 Pteropus alecto | reverse complement strand
GCATTGCATTTCTTAGACCACGGTTCCTGGGTTCCTGTGCTTAGAAAGGAGTCCCTTCTCTCTAGGAACCTTCCCGGCCGTAGGTGCTCACATCTTGGTTTGGTTTTGTGTGGGGGCTGTGGCAGGAGAAAAAGGAAAAAACTTAGAGGAATCTCCCCCACTTTCTGTCCTGTTACCCCCCCACACACACACACACACACACTCACACACACAGTCACACACCTCAGACCAAAAGAGAAGGCTTTTCTTAGAGCTTTTTCTGTTTATGCCTGGTGTTCGTTTCTGGCAGTTGCGCTGCCTTTGAATCCAGGCTGGGAAATCAGGAGGAAAGAAAAAAAAGACAACTAGGAAACAGCACCAAATGGCTTGTGATTTGAGTTCTGATTTCCTTCTCTGCTCCATCTGCTACCACTTACTTTCAGAGTCCTCGGGTAGCTGCTGCACACGCATTCCCCAAGGTTTTTAGCTGCATCAGTGAAAGGGACAGTGGAGTGTGCATCCCTAACAGTCTTAACCAGAACCCTGCGAACTACTTGTAAACATCTCATTTCACGGACTCTGTGTGGTGACAATGATGGTGGCAAATACCAAATGCTTTTCCTGTTCCTGCACCGATACCTGAACCAGCCATTGTTCAGAATGCGCTATGTGTTTTAATTCTTTTAATTTTTAGACTGTCTCTATGAGATAGAGCCTGGTGTTCTATCCATTTTACATTTGGGGAAAGTGAGGCATTGCCAAGTTAAGGAACATGCACGAAGGACATACAGCTAAGCACGTGGTAAGACCAGTTAAAGCCTAGTGTAACTGTCTGCAGTGTCTCAGTCCTGACCACCAGACTAACAACTACCTCTTCTTTATTGTATTTTAACATCCATCACCTGAGAAAATGAGTGAGACCTTAGAGTAATTCCACAGCCACTGTGATTCTTTAGACTGTACTCAGACAATTATTGATCAGTCGTGTGATTTTACTTTTTTAGGATGGGCCTTATTACATTCTGATTTTTCTTTTATTATTCTAATTCTGGCTTTAATAGATCTTCGTAAAGACTAGGCTTTCTTGTTTTAAAGAGCATAAAATTCATTTTACTGTCTGTATGTTAAAAATTTGTTATGTATGCTAACATCTTTCCATTGGGGATTTTTTTCTTAAGACTGAAGGATTTTTGTTACATACTTAACTTACCGATTTGTAGCATTTGGTTGGTTTGAGGAATCCCCCTTTTTAAGTTCAGTAATAGAAGCCTATTTAAGGATTTGGAAGGAAACTTTTTCTTTTTATAATCTTTTCTTCTTTACAAGCTACACCTGCACACGAAGAAGGGCATACACGAGTCTCTCATTCTAGTTCCCTAAACACCCAGTTCTGCCCAAAAAGAGGGAAGGAAACTTTTAAATTAACAAAATCATTTTTTTATGAAAAAGGATTTAAGTTGAAAAGAAAAGTTAAAAAAAAAAAAAAAAGAGTTGAAATGTTTAGAGACCAACCAGTAGAATAGTATCAGGACCTGAAAATGTGATCCGTATGCTAATTCCCCCACCCTCGTGCTTCCGACTTTAGAACTGCTGCAGCCTGCCTACACGTCAAGATTAGTACGT
Source organism: Pteropus alecto (assembly GCF_000325575.1). Lineage (NCBI taxonomy): Eukaryota > Metazoa > Chordata > Mammalia > Chiroptera > Pteropodidae > Pteropus > Pteropus alecto. Next base: position 2,615,687 of record NW_006434366.1, on the reverse strand, counting down.
AGTCTTTTTATATAAAGATGTGGGTGTTTATTAAAGAGTATGGTGGATCCTGGGTGTTCATGGGAAATACATCCAGACTCTAGTGACTGGACCAGTTAGCCGACACTGTATTTGCTGGCTCTCCAGGGCCGGTCTGGGGGCGGGGCCCAGTTTGCATCCTTACCGCATCCTCAGAACAGCGAGCCAGGATGCCGCCCCCGCGCCGAGGTCGCGAGTGGCTGGCTGGGGATGCGCAGCAGCACGTTGCTTCACAGACGAGCAGGTTGAATTTCTCTGCAGCAGCCCTCTGGGTGAGGATTTAGTAAAACCATCGGTAGAGCGGTGTTGTTGAAAGGAACAGTGAACAGAGGAAACAGTCATTCGCAGCTACTTGGAATGAATTTTCTTCAGGAATAGAGCTTAGCAGGAGTGAGGGTTTTCAGGCTCCTAACGGAAATTGTGGGCTTGAGGACATTTTAATCCTCCAGAGTTGTCTTGTTCAAAGAGATTGCTGCAGAGTAACTTGGTACTAGCAGGCGGTAAGGATTTATTAGTTGTTACAAATGGGTTGAATTAGAATAACAGGCATTTCATTAGGAGAGCTCCCTCTGCCATTATACTTTATAAAAAGTACTAATCTAGAGAATTTTCATAGCCTAATGTCAGAGAGAACATAGTGAGTTTTTCGCTCATTTTTTAACATTGCCATCCAAAAAGAACTATTTTAAAATCCATGTTGCTACTGCGTGGGGTGCTGTATATCCTGGCAATATAAATAAAACCTATCAACAGTTAGTTTAAAAAATAAACTATGCACCTTTAGTCCCCGCAGGGCAAACCTGATTGTTTGTCAAATTACCATAAATTTAACAACATTCAAAAAAAAAAAAAAGGCAAAACAAAAAAACCTAGCAAGTTTAACACTAAAACCTGGAGAACCACCTTCGTGGATTCAGAGTTCAGCAGCGGTCCTCAGCCTGGAAGTGTGTCAAGGGCACCTCTGAGGGTGGAGCAGCGATGCTCAAGGTCTTTGTGAGGTCCAGTACAGCAGTCAAGAGTTAACTATTAACATCTTATGGGGTGGAGTGGGTCTTTTTGCCGCCTATGACAGGAATGCAGTATTTATTAAAGGCCAGCTGTTTGGGAGCAGAAACTTCTATCTGCGGTAGCTTTGGAGACTCAGGAAGGAAGAAGGGCAGATGGAAGGGAGTAGTAACCACTCAGGGATGGAGGAAGTGAACAAGCTGTCAGGAGAGAGCGGTCAGAACCTGCAATTTGACGTTTTTGCACAGTGCTTAATTCTGTATGGTAAGTACTGAAGAGAACCCCTTCTCCCAAAACAAACAAACATACTGGAATTTTGAGAGATGTCGTTTTTGATTAATAAGATTTAACCGCCCAAATGAATCTTTTTAACATTTGCTTTTAAACCGACACCCTGTGGGAAGGAATTACATCTGTAGTTGGAAATAGGGCCAGATTTACACATAAAACTGAGTACAGATCATTTTCTTTTGGGAAATTATTTAAGGAAAGATTGTCCAGGTGTTCAAAAATTGTGAGAAGATGAACGTTATCTGATTCTTGACCTGCTACTGTATGAGGGAGTGTATGTTTCCTAGCCCCTTGGAGAGTGTCGTACGGGGGTTGGGGGGAGTCCCCAGATACTAATGTGTGTGTTCACAATGGTAACTACTGTGTTAAGTGCCTGGAAAGAAGAGATGAGGAAAATACATTAAAATGGTCTCGTTTTTCTGAAAACTGAGAAGAGCTTAGACTTGGAAGCACACACCATGTTTAATCCATTTTCCAGTTTATAAATAGATATTAAAACATTGGAGTAGATTTTATACTGCTAATTTTAAAGTCCAGAGGCTTTCTCCTTATACCAAAATTATAAAACATGGACGTTCCTATTCAAAGACATTTGAAAGTTGGTATTCTCTTAGAATATTGAGTGACAGAATGAGATTAGCAATGGCTTATTCTCTTGGACTGGTTGTCAGAATTCTTTACGATCCAGTGTTTTCATGAATTTCACTGTCATCGTAGGTGGTGGTGGCGTGGCTGATTCATCTTCTAATTCCAGATGTCCTTGATATAATTAGGCTCAGGTGATATTTTATTTTCCCCATTAAAAAATCATTTCAAAATGTTTTATTGGGAAATTCAGATTTTCAGGAGAGTTACAGGATTCAAAACATGGCAAAGGGCACCCAGATGCCCTTTACTGAGATCAGATTAGTGCTAACATTTTACCTCATTTGCTTTATCACTCATGTACCCTGTTTGTCACCTTAGGTAAGAGCCCTTTATTCCCACATACTGAAGTGTGTATTTCCTAAAATCAGGGATTTTTTTTTTTCATGACTAGTTTAGTGACCAACTTTATTATGTTAAAAAAATGATAGTGCATCACGGATTTTACCTGTCCTGTGTTGTCAGTTGGCCCAGTAATGTCGTGTATGGCATTTTTTCCCTCCAGTACAAGATCCAATTGAGGGTCAGGAACGTCATTTAGTCGCCATGTCCGTTTAGCCTCCTCTACTCTGTAGCCTCTTTATAGCCTTACTTTGTCTTACGTGACATTGACTTTTTTTAAATGCCCCCCCTTTTTAATAGAATGCCCCTCATTTTGGGTTTGTCTGTTTCCTCATGATTAAATTCAGTTTATGCGTTCTCAGCTGACATTCTACATAGGAGATAGCGTGTCCATGTGATATCACTTGTAGAGGTACATAATGTCCATCTGAGCCACGTGGTGGTGGTCATTTTGATCACTCGGTCAAGGTGCTGTCTCATTCCTCTATTGTATAATTACCTGTGTTCCCCGCTGCAGCTAAGGAGTGGTTCGTGGGGGAACACTTTAAGGTCGTGGAAATAATCCTGCTCCTCGTGAAAATGTCCCCCTAGATCTAGCACCTGCTTACCTTTCATTTTAAGTACTTCACCAACAAAAAACGGGTTGTCATTTTTTCTTACCAATGTAAGCTGGAATATAAGTAATTTTATTATCAGAAATTCCACTTGTGGGGAAATGTAAGAAGCATCTTGATGCTACTAACTAGGAAAATGAGTAGTGGTGATAATAATTTCACATTTGAATTAAAAGTTCTTAGAAAAATGATTAACTTACGTATATTATTGGCCATATCTTTTCACTTGTCAGGTGTGTGAGGTTTGGCTGTTAAACAGTTGAGTCTCCTCATGAGTTGTTTAAAAAAAAAAAAGACTGCTCCACTTGACCTGTGAAAGTAGTTTCTTTTGGCCAAGAGGAGACATTTAGTACGAGGGTTTTGAGTTCTCCCGACTTCATTGTTTTCACAAAGCAGCTTGGTCACCAAAGCCTTAAAAAAAAAAAAAAGTCTTAGAGAAAAAAACCTGTGACACATTTGTCAAAACGTATTTTTCCATTTGTTTTTTCAAGCCGATTGGATCGGCCGTCTGTAAATGGACAGATCAAGCAAAGTGAAGCTCTCAGGTTAATAGCTTGCTTTCTGCATTTGTTCACTTAAAACAGCAGTGGGAAAACACTAACCTAATCCATGTGCGTCTCCCTGCTTTCAGGCACTGAGGCGCATGAGTGTTTGGGTGTTCTCACCAATGTCACACCATGGTTCACAAGCAGCCGGTTCACAGTGCCTGTCTGCTATGGCAACCTGTTTACAAAGAATAGCCCCCTCCACGCCCCCCTCCCCCCCAGTCTTATTGTTTTAGGGTGTGGTCTGTGAAGTGTCCTTTCACTAACAGATTCTCGCCTTCTTTGTGTTGTTAACTTTTACCTTGTTCCTCTCTTTCCTTTAAATTCCTTCTCCTTTTCATTTGCCTGATTTGCTAAGATCTGCAGAACTGGATTTAGGTGAGCTCTGCTCCTGGAGTTGAAACTCACAGAACTCATAGCGACAAGGTCTGCTTTTAGACGTGGATATGCTGATGAATTTTGGAGAAAGAGAGCCATGTCTTTCTACTGTTGTAGGCGTTTATCTCTTGCTTAACTTTATTCTCATCGGGAGGTCTATGAATAAAACAATAACTGTTAGAGCTGGGAGTGACTTAAGCAACCCTTCCAGCTCCCACTTCCTCTAGATAAGGTGCCTTAACTCCAAAGGCAGAATGTCTTGCCGTGGTTAGTAAGTAGTGTAACTGGTAATAAGATTCTCTGACTTTGAGGTAGTCTTTCCACCTTATTTTGCTTCAAATTTTGCCCAACCAGAGAAATTCCAGGGCTGCTGCCTTGCGATTTTGACTAATAGCGTGTGCGTGGATAACTCCAGTTCCATCTACCATCACAAAGTCACAGTGAGTCCCCTCGTAATCATGGATGAAGGGAAAGTTGGTTTATGCTTCATATGCTATTTAAGAAAATAGGCATGAAAGCATGTTTTTATTTCTCTAAACAGATCTTAAAAATAATGTGACTTTGAGCAAGCGACTTCACCTGTGCCTCAGTTTTCTCTGAAAAATTAGGATAATGCTACTTATTTCATAGGGTTGTTACAGGATTAAATACATTAATATTGATTAATATTGATTAAGTGCTTAAAACAGTGTTTGGTGTTATTTGTTTGTTAAATTTGTTTAAATAAATAGAATGATACACAGTTAAGTAGTATTTTTAAGCATCTGTTTCTCTCCTTAGTTGCTCGGCTCAGTTTAGCGGCCTTTCCACAGCATGGAAACAAGTTCTCGGTCGTCTAGAGCACAACTGCCAACCGTGTGGTTTCGTTACTCAACATAAGCTTTGAAAAGTGACTGTTGAGAGTTGACACCGGGAAGTAGAAAATGCTTCTAAAGCTATAAAGAACTTAACCACAGAATCCGTGCATCAGAGTTAACAAATATCTATTGAACATTTTGTTGTACTCAAGACATTTGGGATTGAAAAAGAAGGATTTGATTACCTAATTTTCAGCCTTTACAGATTAGCAGTAGCAACTGAATTAGGGGAAGTTATTGTTGGCATCTGCCAGCAGTGAGAAGTAATGGTGAAGAAAGTGATGAACGAACATCCGAGAAAGTTCAGGGCACCCCAGTGTGATGCAGCCCCCACATCCTTTCATTGTTCAGAATCATACGGTTATACTGCCAGAAGGGTCCTTAAAGGTTATCTAATTTAGTGTTCTTGTTTTACAATTGATAAAATAACTCTGATACACCAAGAACACAATAAACCATGTTCTGTGGATTCGTGCGTGAGAAGTTAGCCAAGTATGTATTACATTTTAGAAAGCTTTCTGTGCCAGCTGGTTTCAAAGTTTTGGTACCTAAAAAGTTTAGCTACAGTTTCTGGCTGCTTCATTGTAAAGTAC
>NW_006434366.1:2593889-2610366 GCF_000325575.1 Pteropus alecto | reverse complement strand
GCTGATACCAAATAAATGAGACGTTATTTCACATAGACCTCTCCTCAGAGATTAATTAAAGCCTCTAGACGTAATTACAGTGGCACTCCTTAAGAAAAATACAACCCACCACTATGGAGCTATGTGACCTTGGGAATTTATTTCCTATAAAACGATAATTGCCTCTTCTTATACACAAAACTTAAAATTTCCCACCTTAACTCTTTTTAAGCGTGCGGTCAGGGGGATTAGTACGTGCCCGCAGCTGTGGAACCGCCACCGCTGTCTGTCTGTAGAACTTACCTTCCCAACCGAAATCCCCGCCCACTGAGCACCAGCCCTCGGCAACCATTCCAGGTCTGTCTTTATGAACTTCCCCAGTTCCCTTACGTTGGTAGAGTCATGTAGTACTTGTTTTACTGTGACTGACTGACTTCGCTTAGCGCGACGTCCCCAGGATTCATCCACGAGGTTAAGGCTGCGTAATATGACGCTGCAGGAAGAGAGCCCATCGTGTCTGTCCGTTCATCTGCCAGTGGACACGCGGGTCGCACACGACTGCCGCTGCTGTGAACGTGGCGCACACCTCTCTCAGTCCCTGCGTCCAGTTATTTGGGGAATGTACTCTGAAGCGGAAGTGCCGGATCGTGTGGTGGCGCGATTTTTCATTTTCCGAGGACCCGCCTGCCCGTTTTGCACAGCAGCGGCCATTTCGCAGCAGGCGCATCGTTCCCACCAGGGTCCCTGTTTCTCCCCATCCTCGTTAGTAGTTATTTTGGTTTTTGTCTTGCGGGTCGTTTGTTTGTTTGTTTGTTTGTTGATGACAGCCGTCCTAGCGACGAGGTCTCCGGTAAGGTCTCTGGCTCATCCTAGTGTGTGCGAGGTGGTATCTCTTTGTGGTTTTGATTTGCATTTTCCTAATATTTAGTGATATCAAGCATCTTTACATGTGCTTATTAGCCATTTCTATATTCTTTGAAAATATCTATTTAAATCCTTTGCCCACTTTCTTTTTTCGTTTTAAGGCTTTTTAGAGTAGTTCGCAGCAGGATTTGAGGGGAGGGGGCATAGGTTTCCCATGCACTCAGGGCCTGCCCGTTATCAGCGTCCCACACAGAGCGGTACCTCAGTTACCACTGATGCCTTACGCTGACGCATGGTTATCACCCACACAGTCCATAGTTTACATTGGGGTTCACTCTTGGCGTTACACCGTTCGAGGGTTTGGACAAATGTGTAATGACATGTGTCCCTCGTTACAGTATGCAGAGTATGGTGCTGCCTGAATACTCTGTGCTCCGCCTGGTCATCCCTTCCCACCCCTCGACCCCCCGATCTTTTTACCATTTCTATAGTTTTGCCTTTTTCAGAATGTCATATTGCTGGAGTGACACAATACGTAGTCTTTCCAAATGGGGTCTTTCATTTAGATATGCATTTAAGGTTCCTTCGTGTCTTTTTAGCTCATTTCTTTTTAGTGCTAAATAATATCCCATTGTCTGAAGGTACCACAGTCTGCGTATGCATTCACTTACTCAGGGGCTCTTGGCTGCTTCCGAGTTTGGGCAGCTATAAATAAAGCTGCAGCAAACATCCGTGGACGGGCGTTCGTGTGCACTTAAGCTTTCACCTCCTTTGGGTAAATTCCAAGGAGCACGATAGCTGGGTTGTGCGGTATGAGTGTGTTTGGTTTCATAAGAAATGGCTGTGGCGTTTGCATTCCCCCCAGGAGTGAGCGAGAGAGAGTTCCTGTTGCTCCACGTCCCTGGCAGCATTTGATGTTATCAGTGCGGCAGGTTTGGCCCCTCTGATAAGTGTGCAGAGGTATCTCATTGTTTTAACTTGCAGTTCCCTGACGTTCATATACTTATTTCTCATCTGTATATCTTCTTTAGTGAGGTCTCTTAAGGTCTTTGGCTCATTTTTAAATTGGGTGGTTTGTTTTCATATTTTCGAGCTTTAAGAGTTCTTTGTATATTGTAGGTAACAGTGCTTTATTAGATGTGTCTTTTGCAGAGCAGAAGTTCTTAACTTTATTAAATCCAGCTTATTATTTCTTTCATGGAGCATGCCTTTGGTGTTGCCTTTGCCCATTTTTTAATCAGGTTGTATTTTTTGTTGTGTCATGACTAGTTTTTAATATATATAGTTATGATATGACTGGATTTTCACATATAAATCATAGGCGAAAGATCTGAGAATTGCAATATAAATGAAAGTAGTGATTACAGTTATTAACTCTTTTAAAAAATGAGCCCAAGCGCCACTGAACGGGGGGGAAAAAAAGAGGTAGAACTTTGGGAGTTATACAGAGTTAATTTGTAAAATTGGACTTCGTCGTGCTTGGGACTTGAGAGTTTTGGAATGCATGTGTGGCCAGCATAAGGTCCCAGCAAACCATCGGCCCGTGGTAGGGCCTTGAAAGTAGTCCTGTTTGTTCAGTCACGCCCTTGTCGAAATAGAGCATCATCCTGGGCTGTTTACCTGAGAAGAGGTCAACTGAGAAATTAATGTTTGGTAAATAAAACATACAAATGTGTAAATATATAAAATCAATATTAACTGTGACTCATTAGGAAAATTTTCATAACTGTAGTCAAAATAAGGAATATGACAAGAAATGCAGAAGATCTGTTATAAGAACTGATACTTTACTGAAGGATATAAAAGATTTAAATGTCGCAGTGGACAAACCATGTGCCTGAATAGAGAGAGCTGATAGTGGTTAAATATCATAATTTCTAAAGTTTATTTGGAATGTGACAGATGAACCAAGACAATTTTAAAAACATTCTAAATTCTTGATCTGCTATATAGAATAATACATAATATAGACGTGTAGTCCTAATTTAGGAGTAAATAGACTAATGGAAAAAGACTCAGACACAGAACTGTCTATATGGAATTTGGCATTATCACTTCAAATTAGTTGGGAAGTGTGGATTTTTAAATGAGTGAGATGATCGTTGGTTACCCATTTGAAAAAGAAACTCTCTTTTATCAAATTCGAGATGGACGAACAATTTAAATTTGAAAAAGTCATACAAACACTATTAGAAAATATTTAATTGTAGTCTTATGACAGAAAGGTAAGAAACCAGAAGGAGAACAGAAGTGATTAATAGAAGGAAGACCTTTTATATGACAAAATATAAGCCTTGTTAAAAGACAAACTCAGGAAAGCTATTCAGCAGTGAATGTTAACAGTTATTGTCAAAATAATTTAAATGCTAAAAATGGAAAACTTTGAAGTTTTACTTCTGATTTTCTTCTGCTTTATGAAAATGTATGTATAGGTGGGGAAATTAATAAATTTTCATATGTAATTGTAATGTTCAATATTTCTTTTTTAAAACTTAAGTACAGAAAAATTCGTCTTAGTTTCAAACCTATCTTTCTTTAATGGAAGAAATATCTTCGTACGAACAAAGTCATGCACCTCTTCAAGAAATATAGCTGTAAGGAATGTTTTCTTTAGGCAGATTGTCACCAATGAGTTGTTGACTAAGTTCGGGTACAGAAGCAGTGTTGGTGCCAGGTGCTTCTGCAGGTGCGCGTGTGAACGGACACTGATTATTCTAACTTCACATGTTTTCTTTCATCCAGTCAGGTCAATTCAGTGAGGATATGATCCCCACGGTGGGCTTCAACATGAGGAAAGTGACTAAAGGTAACGTCACAATAAAGGTACGTCATCTTGTCATACTCGATTTCAGTTAGGATTTACAGCTAGGCATTTTTCTGTTTGTTTGTTCGTTTGTGTGGGGTTTTTTTTACATGAGTATTTGCAGTTCTTAACTAATGGACGGGCCAGTTGCAAAAGAGTATAAATTGCATTTTTTTCTTTCTCTGATTATAAGAGTTGACGGGTAAGTGCCCATAGAAAACGTGGCATCTGGGTTAGCAGAGGTAAGAGTTAGGATTTAGATGTTCCCAGGAGTAAAACCCCTGTTTTCAGAGTGTTTGGGATGTGGTGTCACATTATTTCATGAACAGTATTTTATATTGAAAAACAAATTATTGTTTATAGTATTGGTAATAGAGTGTTATATTTGAGGTAGCAGATATGGTAACTCAAGTTTTCTCTTTCTTTACTACTAAGTCGTAAAATTAAAACTATAAAATGGGGGAAAGTTAACTAGTTTAACATAGTTTTATTTTTAGAAAGACTTTGAATCATGGATTGTTGGACTGTTTTTTAGGGGGCGGGGGTGGTGGTGGGTTTTGCTTCAGTAGTTCATGGGAGTTTACTGCTATAGCCGGGGGCCTACGGCCATTTCACCCAGTCCTGTGGCTCACAGAAGCTGTTTACTGAAATCTTTCTGTAGCTCGTCTAGTGAAGCTCATAACTTCATGTCTGTGTCTCTTTTTGCATATTACCCATGCCTACAGCTAAATCTGAAGCCTCTTGAAGATAAATACCATGACTTAGACTTAAATACAGCCTGTCGTCCAGAATAGTACCCTACATAGTAGACATAATGATGAAATTATTGTGGGTAGTGGCTTTCACATGGATAAAATAATTTTATATGAGAAAAATACCTAGGTAGGAATGTTGACTCTGTTATTTACAGAACTATTAGAAATGATTAAGCAGTTAATGTATACCCAGTCAGACAATTAAACTTTAATAGATTCTGAATGAACTGTTGTTTTCTGTATTGGCATTCAAATCTGGATGATGCATGATTTTGGAGATTCCAGAAGTATTAGAGACATATACAGTAGTCTCCCTTTATCCGCGATTTCACTTACCTGTGGTCAGCCATGGTGTGAAAATATTAAATGGAAAATACCGGAAATAAACAGTTCGTAAGCTTCAGATTGCGCCTCTAAGTAGTGTGATGAAATCTCATGCCGTCCCCACTGTCCCACCTGGGACGTGAGTCATCCCTTTGTTTGGCACCTCCCCGCTGTAGACACCCCTGCCTTTTAGTCACTTAGCCATCTCGGTTATCACATCAGCTGTCACAATATCATAGTGCTTGTGCTCGTCACCCTTATTTAATTGTGTTATAATTGTTCTATCTTATTATCAGTTATTGTTGTTAATCTCTTACTGTGCCTAATTTATGAATTACACTTCATCATAGGATACACATATAGGAAAAATCATAGTATGTGCGGGGTTCGGGACTGTCCTGGGTGTCTGGCGTCACTGGGGGTCTTGGAGCGTATTCCCTGCCGGTGTGGGGGAATTACTGTGTTTTCAGTATTTGAAATTTATTGGTCAGCAGGCAAAGCACTGCACAAAAACTAAATCTCTGCTCCAGCAGAACTTACTAGATTTAGTGTAAACGTATTAAATATGAACTTCGAGTTTGGAAGCCCCAAGAACTTCCAGATTAAGAGCTTGTGTGAGCTCAAGTTTTCGAGGAGCCATTTGACTGTACCGTTTTGAAAATGAGTGTGTCTGCCCGATCTTTCTGCTTCGATGTGTATTTGGAATGCCTGCACTGAGAGCTGTCTGTCTGGATTGCAGATCTGGGACATCGGCGGGCAGCCCCGGTTCCGGAGCATGTGGGAGCGGTACTGCAGGGGGGTCAACGCCATCGTGTAAGCGCTGCCCTTAACAAGTCGACCTAGGTTTCAAGGAAAAGTGTTACCTTTCAATACTTTCAAAGTCTCATTTTTTATTTTAGGCCGTAACAGTCTTTCTTAGATGTTTGCTTATTGTACTCCATTAACATAAGACTTTAAAATTTTTAATTATAGAATGACAGTTTTCTTTATATTTTTTGTTTATACGGCTCTGGGCTGAGGGACATAAATGTGCTACTGTCATGTATTAACTCCAAAGAACAGTGTTGAAAAGTTTGGGGTGCTGAACTTTTCTTGATCCAGGACTTTAATTTGATTAACAGTTTCAGTAGTATAAATCTTAAGAAAATTAAAAATCTGTAATATTAATTGTGATCATCAAAATATGGAGAAGGCGTATTCAGGTCACTTTATTTTTATTTTAAAGTTACATGATAGATGCTGCAGATCGCGAAAAGATAGAAGCCTCGCGAAATGAACTACATAATCTTCTAGATAAACCACAGTTACAAGGAATTCCAGTAAGTATGGAATATTTGTTATTTTACATAATATGTAACTACATATTATATGTCTGTGATTGTCATTACATTATTAAAATTATATGGTTGGTTAGTTACGTGTGTTATCGGTAAGGCGTCACCTGTTTTAAAGTCTGGAAGGCTTCCGTTTACTGAGCGTCTGCCGCGTGCCGGGCACTGTGCTGTTTCTTCATCTTCTGACCAGCTCCTCGTTCAGCTGTGGCGGCGGCGGCGGCGGCGGCGGCGCTCAGGCCTGGAGGCAGCGGTGAACAGAGGTGCCTAGACACGCGCCCAGCGCTCACGGAGCTAGTGGTTTAGTGGGAAAGGCAGATCCGTGAACTCGCTCGAATAATACAGCTGTGATAAGTGCTGTGAAGCGCAAGGCACGCGGGCCGTGAGAGCCGTGCGTGAGAGGGCAGGCGTGGCCTGGCGTGAGGCGGGAAGGGCTCCCCAAGGAGGGGACGCGAGCTCCGATGCGAGCATGTGCGAGCGCGTGACAGTGAGAGACGCTTGGGGAAGAGTTCAGACAAAGGGCCTCAGGTGGGAGGCAGCAGGGCGCGGGAGGCCAGTGTCTGGAGCACAGAGCACAGTCCGGGGCGTGGGCAGAGTGTGGCGAGCCATGTGGCAGCCAGGACACTAAAGGAGGCTGCGCTGGGCTGGACTGTGTAGGAAGCCATTGCAGTATTTTAAACGATCAGATTTATTACTGAAATTTTTTTGATTTCCATTGAAGAATGGATCGAAGTGGCAGGAAGGACTGTGGGGAGGGTGGCATCAGGAAGCGGGTGAAGTGTCCCTGGCAGATCACAGTGCCGTGGTTACGGTGGCAGGAGACATGACGGTCAGAAGGACGCAGATTTTCGCGATATTTAGAAACACAGTCCATCAGACTTAGATGGGTTCAAAGGGAAGGAGTAGAGAGCGATCCCTCGTTCCTGATGCGATTAGCTGGAAGGTGGTGCCATTCGTTGAGCTAAGGAATGCTGGGAAAGGACCAGGCTCCGGCCTCGTGACAAGCTCATGGGTGTCTGACACTTGAGGTATAGTATCTCAGTTAATCCTCACATGTTGAAGTCGGTGGCATTATTCCTCCTCTGTAACGGTTGTTATTCACACAGGATCACATGGCCCTAGTATGTTGCACAACCGAGTTTGAATCCAAGTCGATCTGACTTTAAAGCCTCTTCTTTTTCTTCTACGTTAAAAACAAGTTCTCTATACTACGGCAAAGTCAGTTTTGCCTTGGTCACGGGAGGTTTCTTAGTTGCGAGCACTGGGAAGTTGGCGCCCTTCCCTGTCAGAATGGGTTCTCTCTCTGCTTCTTGCATCACTGGCTCTGCAGTCAGAGTTCGGGTTGACCCTAGATGCTGTGTCCACGCTCTAGCAGAAAAGAAAGCCGGGAGGGAAATTACCCGCAGAAGCAAGTAGCTTTATTGGGAGGCAGGTTCGTAGGTGGGAGATTTCTGAAACGTAGGAACGGGGCTAGGACGCCAGGCAGCCCCATGGGCAGCAGCTGCTGCAAACGACCACGACGTGTTAGAGACTCGGCAGGTTCAGCTCGAAGGATTAAATGAGTAAGGAGCGGGGTACGGGCGGGTGCGAGTTGGGGAAGGACGACGGGCGGACCGGCACACCGAGATTTGTTTCTTGGCTCTCGACTGCCCATGAGAGCTGCCAGTGCCCCCGGCGCTCTGCGTCTCTGTCCTCATCTCTTTGTCCTTTGTGTGAGCAAGAGTCTAGGGCCTGCGAGTCGACGCGGTTAGGGTCCAGAGGTGGGAGTGGGAGTGGGGGTATTAGGTGAAAGAAAAAGGTCTGACGAGGAGTCACGGCGTGTACTTTGTTAGCGTGGGCCAGAGCTGCTGGTTTTTAGAAGACGCTGACTTAGGACGTGGATGTTACCAAGTATGTTATCTGTGCTCACATTCTGTGCTTTCTGGAGGGCAGAGAGGCGAGAAGCCCATCATCTCTGCTTTCCTCTTTCAAAGCACATGTAGCGGTCAGATGACATTTATTCTGAGAGTTGGTAGCTACTGTATTCATCTGATCCCCAGACTTATCCATTGACTTAGAGTATTCATTCATGATATTCTGTAGGGTGGAGCCAGAATTTTAAAAGCTTATTTACATGTTCACATGATTGACGGCTCACAGATTTAAAAATGGCTAAAAACCATTCCTCTACCCTGGGTTAAGGTCATACTCGCATTTTGGTAAAGATTTATTAAGAAATAGCAGAATGCACACCCCATAGACTAAGATATTTGAAATAGAAGTTGGCAGCCACGTACTGAATGAAGGACCTGTGCATGTGGAAGTTAAAGCGAACGCTAATTCGAACGATTAAGTGAGTGAGATAGGCCACCAGTTCCACAAACTCGCCTTACCGTCCTGGCACGTCAGCGTCTGCAGATGTGAATGTGATATGCTTCTGTGGCATTTCTGATGTTAAGGTGGCTCTTAATATCTCTTCTTTGTTAAAGGTGCTGGTCCTTGGAAACAAGAGAGATCTTCCTAACGCCTTGGATGAGAAACAGCTAATTGAAAAAATGTATGTCTTAGAATGAATGATGGCTTTTTTTTTTTAAATTTGGTTCTAAATTATACTTTTTTGCCCATGACTTTCTTAGCATTGTTGCATTATTCAGCGATGGTCGTAGCCATGTTTTTAGGTACATAAACTTGGCCTACCGGAGAAATGAATCGCTAAATTTTTAGTAGTAATAAAATAATTTCTTCCATTTAGTAATTAAAAAAAAAGTAAATTGAGCAAAGAGTGATAAGTATGACAGCTGTTTTAAGCACAGACTTATTCTCTTAATTTTGCTTCCTATAGGAATCTGTCTGCTATTCAGGATAGAGAAATTTGCTGCTATTCAATTTCTTGCAAAGAAAAGGATAATATAGGTAAGAAGTAACGTGTTTTTGGAAGAAATGGGTACCATTGGAAGGGGTGTCTGATGAGTCTTACTGTTTATTATCCCCATGGCTGTTTAAGAGGCTTCTTTATAGAGTACTGTTTTGCCTCAGGAAAAAGGGTAGACGTTATAGCTTTTGACAACAAATAAAACGTCCTGCATCTGTTCTGTGCATTTAAAGAAATAGATGCAATAAAGGCATGAAGTGGTGAAGCATCTGGGATATCAATTTATTGTATTAATTAGAGCTAAGTATCCAGTTGTGCTTTATAACAAAATGATGTTTGAAATAAGACGTTACAAAAATTGGTGCTTGGGCACTGTGACACTGTTTCTTTATTGAACCAGTGGATTAACGCAGTGTGTTAGCACTCCACTGGTGGTATGAGCCCAAGGTGCCCTCCGTCTGCTTAGGGCCTGCCGTGGCACGGCGCCACAGGCCGGGGGCTCGACACGGCAGAAATGTGTTCCTTAACGTTCAGGAGGCGGCGGCAGGGCCCTGCTCTCTCTGACGGCTCTAGGGGAGGACCCTTCCTTGCCTTTCGGAGCTGTGGGCGTCTCCGCAATCTCGGACGTTCTGGGCTTGTCGCCGTGTCACTCCAGTTTCCGCCTCCAGCTTCATGTGGCCTTCTCCTCTGTCTGTGTTTCTGTGTGGCTGTTCTCTCTTCTCATAAGGACACACGTCATTGGGTTAGGACCCACCATAATCTGATATGACCTCATTTTAACTAATCACATCTGCAAAGACCCTATTTCCAAATAAATTCTCAGGTTCCAGGTGGATGTGAATTTTTAGGGGACATCGTTCAATCTGGCATCCACAAAGAATAAGTATGTATGACTCATGTCTAGTCTCTTAGCTAAAATTAGGTGAGGGACTATTTAATAAACAAAGTGTATCAAAATAAAATGTAACAGATAGTGCCAAGATGGTGTATTTAAAAAGGTATTCTGATATTTTAGTCTTTATTTGATACATAGGCTCTCATCGTACTTAACTTTTTTCCCAAGTCAGTTCTAGTCTATGTCTCACCCGCTTCCCCACCCCACCCTCCACCCCCCAATATGTTCTGATGAGCTCAGGTGTTGATCGTTTTCTGGCTGGTTCTGGGCTCCCTTTAAAGACCACCCAAAGCAATCTGAGCCCAGTCCTTTGCTGATGGATCCAAGTCCTCTCTGTTAAATGGATAGAATTAGTGACTTTTTACATTGGAGCATTCAGTTAACTTGAAAACAGACTATTCAAGCATTTAAAGTGAATTTGTGTTTATTTTTTTAAAAATTCTTTCCTGTGTTGGGGGAAACTCTTGTTAAACTTTGAGGGGCGCCTCCCAGAGAATGTTGCTTTACACATACGTAGTTCTCGCTGCGGGGTTTTTATTCCAGGAGACAGTCGGTCGTGTCTGGAGACATTTTTGGTTGTCATGATGAGGAGGGTGATTTTGGCGTCCAGTGGTAGAGACCAGGGATGCTCCACACACCCTACACACCCCACAGCAGAGCTGTCCAGCCAGAATGTCAGTGGTGAGGTCGAGAAACCCTGTTTTTACTGACCGTAACTTGGTACATTGTGCTATTTTGTAAATCTAGTAGTCCATTATATTTTCTCTACAATTTCCTGAAACGAGGGGGCGGGGGGTGGGGAATGTCTTTGAAGGGAGAAAATGAATCCTTTGTTTTACCACCATGAAAAACTAGCCAGATGCTTTTCTGAAAAAGTCTCTTGAGCTATTTATCAGTGCAGGAAAGTCAGCGAGAACTTGTGTGCTGTTTGAGGCTGATGTTTGGAGGTCGCTGTCTAGCCCCGTGGTCCTCGGGTTTGTGCTGGTCGAGCTCCTGGTTCACTCAGTGTTGTCACGCCCAAGGAAACTGACCCACTTTTAACTAGACTCTCGGGGAGTACTTTTTCATCAGAATGCCTGTTTCTTTGGAGCTAGAAATACAGCTAACAGCCAGATAGATTAGACTGCTTGGGTGGTCAAGTCAGAACATCCTCCTTAGTTTCAGCTTTTATAACACAGTTTAGTATCAGATTTATCAGTTTACTAAATCGTTCCAAAAAGCATTTCAGCGCGCTGTGCGTGGGTTGTATGTTACACTTCCAGCTTCCTGGTGTGGTCCACGCGTAACGTGTCCTCAAACCACGTGGAGAACAGATTCCATCTGGGAAGATGATTTTTGTCAAGAGGGCTCATACCTGTGACCCTTTTTGTCATGGCAGACGGCTGTCTTATTTTTTCTCTGCCTTTTTATCTAATCTTAAGGATCCATCGGCCCAGTGTCCAAAAGATTTTTGGGGAGTCGGGGTTTCTGAAATACTCAGACCTGGTCCTGCCACTTCTCTGTTTGCCTTTTCCCCCTTCAGTTCAGACACGTGTGGCTTTGCTCTCGTACGCCACCGTCCTCCCCGTGAAGTGCAGACGGCCTGCTTCAGCACCGTCGTCTCCACGTCTGTGAGCAGGTCCTGTTGGGTCAGTCTCAGCTCCAGGCTGTTCCGTGAATATGAGCCTTAGAGTTTCCCTAACGCATCTGAGCTGGGAAACTGGGAGGTTGAATTTACGCTCATCTTTCAGGCTTGGAGAATAGGGTGACGCTTCTAATGGATGCTCACTTACACTCGGTGACCGACACCTTGTAAGGAACTCCAGGGCAGGAATTCAGTGTTCGACCTAGCTGACTTCTCAGTCCAGGGCTTTTCTTGGCTCATCTCAGCTCCTGTGGTTTCAGGTGGCCCTGTGTGATGGTGTCTTGCCAGCCTGTCTCTGACTCGGGTCCATGTGCTAAAGCCACCTGTTGGGCATCTCCATTACGATTACTTTCTGCACCTCGAACTCGATGTGCCTGGGGCCGAACTCTCAGTCTTTTCTTTCCAAGGCTGTGTCGGTCACCAGCTCCGCCCACGCTCTCATTCAGGCCCGAAGGTGGTTTCTCGCCCACTGCGTCTGTCGGTCACCAAGGCCCGTCAGTCCCACATCGTACTCATTCTTCTCGCTTTGCTCCTCTCCATCTCCACAGCACTTGGCTCGCCTCAGGCCGTCGTCACTTTCCTCGTCCCATTGCGATAGTCACTATGTCGGCAGTGTTCCAAGGTGTCCTCTCCTGTTGCCATTGTCGATCTTACTAAAATAAACATAATTTTCCTGCCTAAAATTCGCCAATACCTTCTTATTGACTTGAGAATAAAGTCCAGATTTCTTAGCATCTTAGAATGACATCCAAGATCATCTGGCTCCCTCTAGCCCTGTGATTCTCGAGCAAGGAGGATTTTGGCCCCCGGGCCCTTTGGCGATGGATGTCTGGAGACGACATTGGTTTTCATAACTGAGACAGGGCAGTGGTGATAACGGCATCTAGTGGTAAAGGTTGCGAATGTTGAAAAACGTTCTGCCATACCTAGGGAGGGGCCTCCCCTCTGTCCAGCGAAGAATTAACCTGCCCAAAATGTCAGGGGCGAGGCTGGGCAACCCTGCCTTAGCCTTGGCAATGAGTGGCACCCCGGCCCCATCCTCTGCTTCAGCCGCCTCTTACCACTTGCGGTCCATCCAGGGCTCCACAGTTTCTTTTGCCTCGAGTTCCATGGGGCGGCCCCCCACCCCCAGTGGTGACTTACATGTTTTCTGGCTGTGACACTCCAAGCTCCTTGAGGGCAGAGGCGGGGTCGCCCGTATCTCTGTTCTCGGCGCTTCACATACAATACCTGACCTTGCAGGCAGTCGGTAAGTTTGGGGTGAATGAAGGACGGCACGGACGGCACGTTTCTTACAGTCTCTCGTCAGTCCTCACATTGTCCTCTTGAGGCTCAGGTGATGGGAAGCGGCAGTATAGATGCCGAAAAGCAGACGAGGGGGGGCCCGGCACGCGCTTTGAATTAGCTGCATTTTAAATATGATCTCCGTTGTTTAGTTTAACTTCGGTATCTTAACACCTTTTTTCCCTCCATCTTTAGATATCACACTTCAGTGGCTTATTCAACATTCAAAATCTAGAAGAAGCTGAAAAGCGCCTCCTGAAGTCTTCAGTCCTTCCTGGCTACGACCCTAGAATTATTGTCCGTTCCTCTGAAGCACCTCCCAAAATACGGTCCCTCCTAAACCCAAGAAATGGCCTTTTTCAGAGTTTATTTCTCATGTGCACTGCTGAAGATGTGTATCCCTAATCCTTCATAAAGAATCAGCTAGAGTTGTCATAATAAAGTCAGCACACACAAAAAGGCTTCTCATACACACTCGTCTCACACGGTGTGTAGAGCTGTTTTTAAAAAAACACACACTTTTGACCATCTTATATCAAGAAAATTGCATATTTCTGTTCTGGTCTTTCTGGGCCAGGTTTTTATATTGGTTTTCGGTAAATGTCTACCTATGATATTTCATTATAGAGTCCAGTAGCTTAATACTGATACTGACGATACAGCATGGAGTGTCTAGTGCCACACAGTATTTAGAAAAACTTTAGCCTGACTCATGTGGGATATAAACATAATGTTTACGCATCCCGCAAATGCATGTGAAATGTATAACTACACCTTAGGAATTCAAAAAAAAAAATGGTCTGCAGAGAGTGAGCAGAGGCAGCAGATCTGGTTCTTTACACTGGCGACATCTCACATGATGAGTTTCAAAAACATTCTGCTTTCTGAGAATTCTTCCCCAGATAGCAGTTGGGGGCATGGGAGGAACTAAGGCATGCTGTTTTGTATCTGTCCTGATCATTACTTAATTACTTCTATATTTCTTCTTCTTCTACTTCTTCTTCTTCTTCTTTTTTTTTTTTTTGCTGGTTCAACACACTTTTTTAAGGGGTTGGGAATTAAAGATTTTCTCAAAAGCTTTCATGAATTTAGAGCATTCCAGCCGATATAATAAAACCGTGTTAAGAATGTCGGACTTCGTTCAAACATCTGTTCGTTCTTTCTGTGCCCAGCCGTTAGCAACTCCTGACTTTTTATATCCAGTCTTGAAGTTGACTTTCAGCACAAGAGAGATTTACAAACGAAAATGCTTATTCTTCTCTCTTACTGACGTAAGGTTTGGCGCTCTTTCGCCTGGTGCCAGTAGACCTTGATTATTGTGACAACTCTGGACCTGCCTGCTTTACCTAATGTGGTCGTGCGGCCCGTCCACGGGTTGTGCAGTGATGGCACACAGAGCTGAGTCGCGGCTGCTCGTTGCTGGCCTCTGCGATACGGAGATGTGTAAGCTTAACATGAACATGTTGTGTAGCGTAGTGATCTCTGTATCCACGAAGGGACATATTTCTACCGCTTCTCCCGTAAACTGTTCACATAGGCCACCGGAGCAGATGACACGCGATGGTACACCTGCTCGGTGCTGCCTCACACCGTGTGTGATCTCGTTTCTTTTGTCAAGCAGCACCCAGGCGGACGGCGCATCCCCAAACGCGTGAGCCCTCAGCGCAGTCGGCAGCGAGCTCTGTGGACAGGGACACTTTTAGTGTATAGACTCCCACGGCCTTAACGATGCCTGTACAAAACACTGCGCTGTGTTGCACAGACACTGCTTGTGTTTCTCTGGTCACATTTTTATGAGTAGAATGTCGGCATTTAAAATTCTGTTCTTCGAAGCATGTTGCATATTCCAGGTGGGATGGATGGTTCTGTCAATGAAGGGATATTTGAACTTGCTGCTGCAGTTCGACACCATTAGTGGTCGCTGTGAACCATCACCAAGAAAGTGGCGATTTGCTTGTGCCTAAGAAGGAGGAATCGGAACTAGAACGTGTGACTACGTGGGGACCACGCGGGTCCGCGAACGACCTGTAGCTAAACCTTAATGCTCGTGTGTCTGCTCATCGCTTTCAGCATTTTAAGACCCAGACACTACTGACGCTTTCCTGTGCGTTAACCTCTGCATGTGAAAACTTAACAGTTACCGAACTTTGTAAATACGTGAATTTTTTTATTTAGGTGGATGCGTTTTTCGTCTGTTTACTGCTCTTCTCAGCTTTATTCAATAAACTTGCATTTTGAGGGTTGTATTGACAATTTTAACTGAAAACGTGCATCGTGATGGAAGCTGCTGACTTTTTTGGAAGGGGGTGGAAAGAAAGTTACCGTGACCAGGGTCCATTGACCATGTACGAGAAAGAAATCAGCTCAGCTCTCAACGAATTGGGTCTGTGGGCTAGTTAAAACAAATAAACTTTTAAAATAGCCACATGATTGATATTGCGATGTGGTTTTTTTTTGGTTTTTTTTTTTGTTTTTGGTTTTTATAATGGCTGGAAGAAACGCTGCTATTTGTACACTGTCTTATACACCAAATTTAGGACTTTTAAAAGTGGCAAGAGCTAGTTACGCATTTTGTAATCCAGTTTTAAAAATCATAACAAAACTCTCCTCATAAACTGAAATCGCAATGCTTGCTGCTTCAGTTCCAGAATGGAAAGATTTAAAATACTGAACATGGTGGTTTTCCCACAAAGGCACATTTTTAAAGTAAAGCATTTGGCCTGGTTTGCTAGTACGTTGTCTTTTGCACTATAAAAGTGAATATTTATCTCTTCGAAGCTACTGGAGAAAGGGTTTTATGTATTTTTACTCAGAGAAGTTCAACTCGGCCTTTCCTCTGTAACTCTCCTGTCGCTCTGAACAGCCGAACCTTGATGGCCAATTGGATGTGTCATTTAGCACCTCTGGGACAGGAGTCCTTAAGACAGCAGGTTTGAATTTTCTTGTTGGATGTTGGAGCCGTTTAGTCAAGCAGTCGGTTTGGTCCTGTTCTCACCAGCCTCATGTCCGAGGATTTTTGAAGTAAGTGTGGGGAGGGAGGGAGATGTAAATTTAGCTTGCTTTACCCTTGATCCTAAGTTTATGTCAGTTTCCAAAAAAAGTTGAGACTTCTAAAATGAGACCCTCCGATTCTGTCAAGTAGATGGATTGTGTTGGACCAGGGCAGCTTTGGCGTTCATTGTTTTGACTGCGGAACTAGTTGTTTTGTGTGTTCTATCCATGTAGGTTTCACAGTTACACCAAAATCTCCTTTGATTTGGTAATTCCAGCCTCTCAGGGTCTGACAGGCTGAGACTGGAGTGGGAGTTGAAATTTACTGGAACCAGTGCCATACCCATCACATCCAGTTGGCCAAGTGATTTACTCTTGAAATTTGCCATTGTGGGGAAGCCACCATCTTTAGTACTTGAAACGTTTTCACTTTGTTACAAACTTTAAAGGTGGTGCCCTCAACAACAGGGATGTCAGTGAAGATACTTGAAAAAAAGGAAAAGCAAACACTCGCCTGGCCAACTTCCCTTAAATCTGCAGTTCTGCAAACGGGCAGCCCACTGCAGGTGTTTCCTGTTGATTGGTAAACATCCCCCACACAATTTCTGTTTAAAATTCAGCTCTGAATGAAAGTGGGTACTTTTGTAATGGCCGCCTCTTGGGTGTTTGGAGGTCAGTGACATGCTAGATGGACTGCGATGGGAAGGACAGCGACAGCCTAGCCATTATTCCATCCCATTCGTGTGCCCTCTCTTCAGGAAGTTAATTCTATTTTT
>NW_006434366.1:2589210-2593802 GCF_000325575.1 Pteropus alecto | reverse complement strand
TTTTTTTTTTCCCCCTGAGGCTGGCAGGTCTCACATCAAAGAAAGGGCTGTGGCAGAATTGCCAGCTTGAGTGCTGGGTTAACACTGAGAGGACTGGCTGCTTCTCTTTGCTGTTAACCGATCGTGTGACTAGCGAATGGCTGAACCCCCTCTGGCTCGGTAGTTTCCCCATCTGTAAACTGAGGAGATACCTAATATTTCTCCCACAACCAGGCTGTGGTTCTCGCAGCCTACAGACCTGGCGTTGAAGCAGAGATGAAAACACTTGTCCTAGTAACTATGTTAATGTTGCATGTTCCTTCCATGTGAAAATAATCCAAAACACAGAAATCTTCACATTTTTATAACTTTACATTTTAACATAGTTAACTGCTGGAGATCGAACACGTTTTGCAGAATGATGCAATAACGTTTTGAAGGAAATGCTGGAAACACATGGCCTAATATTTTGAAAGCCATTTAAAAATTTTAAAGCATTTCTCCAAGGCTGTAGAAAAATGTTTATTCTGGTATACAATGTGGAAAAATGTATGCCTATTACCGACTTGAGGGTAAACGGTTTAGAGCTGATTTTTAGCACTTTAAAACTTCTGGCGCTGCTAGGTTCTGCTAGAATTTATTTGGAGCTTAGAAAACCTGGAGCAGTTAGAAAATGCTTCCTTTAACAGTAATAAGGAGAAAGAGAACCAACAAACCGTGTTCCCCTTGAACATGGGAAGTGGAAAGTGGCACATTAACGGGTCGCTAATCATAGTGTCTCTTCCAACCAGCCCCCGTGTAACCCACAGCTCTGGCGCACTCGGTTCCATTTAGTGGTTTAGCGGTTAGAAGAGGTGGGAAAGGAAGCTCACCACTTTTTCTCTAAATTTCATTAATTTGGGGGTAAGTCGATTTTTACTGGTAAGTCACACAATTCAAAAACTGAAACTACATAAAAAGACACAAAGCTCTCAATCCCTCCCATGACAGAGTAGCCACCCCTCCGCCACCACCTGGCCTTACAGGTGACCCTTACGTCAGTACCTTTCCAGCGTTTTCTTTACACAAAACATGAAACGCAAGTAGAAATATACATGTGCCTTGTTCTTTTTTAACCACTTTCTTACATGGAAGGTAGCACACTGACGTGGACATGGCTCTCTCCCACATCAGTGGAAAGAGTTCCTCATTCTTGTCACGGCGGCTGGTCCCCTCTCCACTGCGTGTGGTTGTCACTGTGGGGATCCCATGGTTTATTTAACTGACCCCTTCGACAGACATTCCGGTTGTTTATAACCTTTTGTTTTTATAAACGGTAAATGCAGTGAGTCGTCGTGTACACACACAGCGATTCCCAGAAGCACGTCTGGATTACAGGGTGAATGCATTTGCCCTTCAGCTAGTTACTGCCAGATTGCCTTCAAGGGGGACCTACCAGTTTTTGTTTCTGGTCTCTGTCCCCTGTACCTTGCCAACAGAGTGTGTTGACAAACTTCTGGATTTTCTCCCCATCGAATAGGCAGGACTACAATATACAATTCCATTTGAAGCCAGATGTGAAATTTAGCTTGCCGAAATGAGGAAAAATATTTCCTGAATTCTGGAGCTGGATCTTCACCCAATTAATAATGGGATTATAGATAATCTCCCCCTGCCCAATTTTTTTTTTTTTTTTTTTTTGCTTAAATTTATCCCCACCCCTTTATAAAGCAAGTATATATTGCTTCAGAATGAAGCAATCACCAGAGCTTTAAGAGTCGTCATAACGTCACTTGATTTTTTTACATTATTGCTTTGGGTAATAAAGCGTTTGTCACTTCTTAGAGTAGTAAAATCCCTCCTTTTAAGAACCTGTTTAACCCTGATGTTTACCGGAGGAAGCTTGGGGACTGCCCATCAAGGTCATTGGGGCTGGAACTTCCACCTGGGCTTACAGTCAAGGGACCTAGTGCACGTATGGCTTCACGCACTAGGACCCCCCAACACGTGCCGAAAACTGGAAATGTCCGCCTGTTCGCTTAAAATGGAGGACATCTTCAAAGGCACCGAGATGTGTGAGCCAGGTCACCTCTGCGATCAAAGTAAGGAGACTGAATTTGGATCACCTTGTGGGACGTAACCCCAAACCACGGAGATTTAGGACAATGATGTGCGGAAGCTGGAACAGGTTAAATAGAACTGGAATTAGACCTGAAGACTCACTATTTTTCAGCTGTTCTTGGACTGTGAAGTTTTAGCCCTTGTCCTATTTTATACTGTTTCCTTAGACATATTTTTCCCCCGAAAATAGTGCTCTGAAATTAGGAGGGGCTTAGTTTAATTCAACAGACCTCAAATATATATGTACCAGGCCCTTTGTCTAGATTCTGGTGTTAAAAAGTTTAGAGTTCCAGTGTAGCAAGTAGAGCTCCTATGTATGTAGCACCATTGCGGGGTGCCAGATACATTAAACCATTCAGTTCTCACAACTGGCATCTGCAGTAAGTACTGTCCTCATCGGCTTTATTTTACAAATGAGGAAACGGGCACAGTAAAGTGACTTCTCAAGGTCACTCTGAGGGCAGAGCTGTGGTTCAAAACCCCTGGCAATCAGCCCGCTGAATCTGGGTTGTCACCTGTGATCTCTGTGTGGCCCCCCCAGCCCCCCCTTCAGGCCATTTTACCATAGTGCATTTCAGCCCTATCAGTCCCGATGCTCTTGTGAGATTACGTACAGAAAACCCTATCACACACACACACACACGCGCGCGCACGCGCACACACAGTTTCTTAGTCGATCTTTAAAGTTGGGTTTTCTGATTAGGTGTGGGTGTTGTCCCATCTTATCAGCCACATTATCTTGAGGGGAGTCCTAGTCTAAACTAAAGGACTAGCACAAGATACTCCATTTCCTTTTGGTTCAGCTGAATTCGAGCAGGAAACAATTTTCTGAACCTGGCCCCTAAAATCCTCATCTGTGCCTTGCAGGGCACCAACGTCGGCGTCACTGCCGCGGTGAGGTTGGGAAGAGGGGAGGGACCAGGCTGTCTTCGCTTTGAGGGCCAGCTAGCTGTAGTAAATTCCCCAGGACCAGAGTGGGGTGGACCTGGGCAGCAGCTCCTTCTCCCTAAAGCCAACCAACTCCGAGAACTTGAGCCCCCAACCTGGCGTCTTCCCTCACGGCTGGTGGAGCAAAGTTTTCCGTGAAGAAAACAAAAACACGTGAAAATATTTTGAAAACCACAAGACATACATACTACAACTGGAAGCTATCGTCACTTTTACCAGGAAAAGCATCTTTCAGAATTTGAATGGTTTTCTCTGATTGTGAAAAGAGATTTATTTTTATTAGTTTGTCTCTAATGTCTGCACAAGAACTGTCATTGATGTGCTCTACAGTTGACTGTGAGAGGAGATCAAATTGAAAACTTGAAGTTTGAGATAAAATAGCTCAGGAAGGATACATGCAACCCACAGCTTAATATTCCCATTCAGTGTGCGGGAGGGAGGAAGGCAGACCGGCAAGTTCAGGGTCAAGCGCTGAGCTTGGACTTCCAGTGGAGTGCCTAGGTGCCTTTCACAGAGGAGAAAAAGCAGAATCCGGGCAGACAAGAGACCCTGGCTCGAGCTCTCTCTGTCCTTGTAACGTTTGGGCAGGCCTGTCCCTCGGGATTTGGGGAAGGAATAAGGCTCTGCCAACAAAAAGGGCCTCCTCGTGTGCCCGCTGTCTGGTGTCCTAATTACGTGGCTTTGGGCTCCCCGGTCCCCATGACCCCTCTGTATTGCAAAAAGTCCCCTGCCCATGAGAACGGGATGTGTGTGACAACTCTCATCCCTCGTTGGTCCCTGAGCTCATCTCTGATTTGGGCTTCCCCTCAGGCCTCGCTCCCCAAGCTTTTCGGGGACCTCAGTATAACAAGCACATGGTCCACACCTGTGGAGGGCAAGCTTAGCAGACATTTTCAAATGCAGCGAATAAAAGGAAACAAACCCCCTAAACTGTGGGGTCGTCCCATGAAAGCCTTAGTCCTTTAGAGCTGACATCGGCGACCTTCTTTGAGAAAGTAGTTACAGAGGTTACTAAGGTGATCTGACCAAGAGTCTACCCCACACCTCGACTGTTAGGTCACCGCTGCGGTGCACAGGAGTGGGAGTGGGAGGGGACACACATGGTTAAATAGATCTGAAAACAACAATTCGGTGGGGGCGGCAGCCTTGACCTCTCCCCGCCGCCCTTTTGTTAAAGACAAAGGCGAAATAGCCAGCGCAGTGTTCCCTGGAACTGCCAGATGCTAAGAGTCTCCCCAGAGCACCTGTTACACACATCCCGGGCGCCTCCGCCGGAGTTCCACGGGGCTGGAGCGGGACCTGGGAATACGTGTTTCACAGTAACCGTGAGCCGAGCTCCCAAATTAGGGCCTTCTCATAAAAAGAATGCAGTTTCGTGCAGTCTGGCGCTCAAAGGTACTATCCCACCCCCAGCATAAACAGTCAAGTCGGAAGCGCTGCCCTCGCTACGCCAGAAACGTCCCATTCCCTCCTCTCTCCTTACGTCTTTTAACTGTCACCATCCGTGACCGGCAGCGGGCGCGGCCTCCCGCGGTCCCCGCGCGGGGAACGCGCTGCGCCCGGAG
>NW_006434366.1:2582292-2588471 GCF_000325575.1 Pteropus alecto | reverse complement strand
CCTGGCGCGGGCCATGTTCGTCTTCGGCTACGACAACTACATGGCGCACGCCTTCCCGCAGGACGAGCTCAACCCCATCCACTGCCGCGGCCGAGGGCCGGACCGCGGGGACCCGTGAGTAGCCCGCCCGCCGACCCCCTGTGGGCAGCCCCCCCCCACGCGCCCTGGGCTTGGGGTGCGTGGTCGGGCCGGGGGGCTGCCCTCTTTCTCCATTCTCCCGGAATGTCTGACCTGCGGGACAGCAGTCCTGCGCAGCCTTGTACAGACAGAGAAACTGAGGCCCAGAACCCGGAAGGGACAGCGACAGTGACAAGGGGTAGCTTGGGAGGCTGGTGACGCCCAGCTCCAGCCCCTTCTTCAGGCGGACGTGGGGTAAAAGGAAAGCCCTCATCTCTCTGCCCTCGCCCCGGGCTTTTCTCTCTAAAAACATAAAAATCCAGGAGCTGGCCCTGGGCAAGGACTTCTCTGAAGCCACCCAGTGAGTGTGAGCGGGGCGACAGCCTTCATCACAAGGGCTGCTTCCCAGGCTGAGAGTACTCAAGTGGAAGGGAAACAGACGGTCTGGCCCAGATTTGGGGGCCTGATACTCGGGGTGCCATTCCTTGGCCCCTGAGTTGACTGCACGACGTTGCCCCGTCTCGTCTGTCCCATAAGTTCCCCTACTCTGGTGGCAGGGCTGCTGGGGAAGGACCGCCAGCCCTCCCCTTCCACCAGCCTTGTTTGCGAAGGCTGAGCTTCCAGTGTCACCAGTGTGGACCTAGAGTCCAGGAGGACAGCACAGCCAGCTAAGGCCCTCCCAGACAGAGGGAAGAGTGTGCCTTGTCATTGGCCCTGTCAGGCCAGAGAGGAGACTGCCTCCCTCTGGGTCAGTCCCACAGTTGCCCATGGGCTGCTCAGTGTCCCTGTGGGGGCCTTGGCCTTGGCCGCTTAGGGCGTGGACTTCCCTTCATGAGGTGAAAGCAGTAGTCTAGTCGTTAGGGTCTAAAGAGGAAGCCCAAACACTAACAGAGCTTGAAGAGTTTTGTAAGTGGTTTGTTTATCTACAGATTTATGCCTTGAGTTGCAATTTGAGAGCACGATTTTTGGCGAAGTGAGGTTACATTCCAGGTTAACTTGAAAGCACTGGGCCTTTCTAAAATTGTAGGAAAATGATGAGTTATTTTCCTCACCTTACTCTATACTTATAAATGTAATTTCTATCTCAGGTTTTTTGAGAAAAATTTTTATTACATTTTGAAAAAAATTCCTGGGCCTTTCCAGATTGTAGGAATTAAGTCATCTTTCCTGCCAGCTCCTGTCCATTTTTTGCACAGTCGAAATCGAAGTGCGTGTACATTATTTCGGATCTTAATGTTTCCCCGCTAACGTCCATGGGATTTCAAGAAGAGTGAACACAGCCACTGCCCTTCCTGTTGTCTCAAGATTGTCCCAGACTTCCTTTTCACAGCGCGGACCTAAGGACACCAGTTTAATGAGGACTCGTGGTAGATAACGCTTTCCAGTTGGGGCCGGTGGTCTGGAGAGTGAATTGGTGACACTTCTGTGCGTTTCTTAACCCTGCGAGCCCTCTGGAGGGTTGGAGCCCCTCCCCAGCGAGGTGGCGGCAGGTGATTTGCTTGCTGGTCCCCGTGGTGGTTCCAGGCGGCACGGGCCTTTCCTTCAGGGTGAGGTCAGCTGTCGAGTATTTTGGTTTGATCGTACAGCGACGTTCTGGGTAGGTCGAGGTCAGGTTGTGGTGGGACAGGTACGCTGCTGCTGTAAAGATGGAGTTAGTAATATTGAGGAATGGCATTTGGGAAAGGAGTTAGTAAACCTTGGTATCTTTGAGGTGAAAGAGCCTGGGCTTGTGGTGGCCTTGAGTAGGTCTTCGCACTGGGCTCCTCAAAGAGTGGAAAGATTAATTTTTCTTACTCTCTTCCCTTTAACTTAACTCCTCCCAGACTTTAGTATTTTCAAGGAAAGTTTAGAACCTGAGCTTTGTCATTCTGGCTCTGAAACAACGGGGCACATTTACGTCCCCAAAATAAATAACCTGTAATAAAAATCTTTCAGATATTTTTGAAGCCAAAAGTGTTCTAGTGATTGTTATCAAATGTATTCTAAGGATTTATTTTAAAAATACAGAGTGACGTACCCTTTAGAATATTATATAAACAGCAGTCCAGAAACAAAATATAGATGCACACGTGTGTATCTTTCCTCCTGAGTCACATTTACTTGAGGCTTATCTCACCTGGAGGTCCGCTGAGCCGTGAACGTGAAGGAGGCCCACCTGACCCAGCCAAGGCACAGAGCGCCTGGGAGCCGCTGCCCACAGGGCGGTGACCCGGGGACTCGTTAGAGTGAGCCAAGGAGCAGATAAAGTGGTCTCGGGGTTGGATGGAAGATGCCCGAATCCCAGCGAATCCATTGCTGAAAATAAACCTGGAGCTGTCGCTTCGGTCTTTAAATACGTGACCTTTAAACAGGGACAGACGCATAACTGAACTCCCCAGAATTCGTCAGGCTGGACTCGGTCTCACGTTCACCGTTTCTCCCTCCCTGCCCTTCACAGACACAGTAGTGGTTGTCACTGTCATTGTCCCGAAGGACTGTCAGCGTGACCGAGGGCCTTCCCCCTCATCGCAGTGCTGACGTTGGCGTCTTGAGGTGGTGTCAGAGAGAGAAGCTGGTGTCGATGGCGGGGCAGAAACAGTTACGCAGCCACTGCCTTGGCTCATGTTCAGACACATCCCAGAGTCAGTGGAGGTGAGGGGTGAGGCGTTAGTGGAAAAACGGTACAAAGCAGTTGATTTACTCCCCCAACTAAAGGACACGTGAGTGACTCTGAGACTGTAACAGGTGTTTGCTGCTTTGTATGCGTAACCGGCTGGAGTGTCTGAATCCGTATGGGAGTTTTATGGGCAGTTCACACGACAGATGAGTCTCTCTCCTTTTTCATTCGTAATGATTTCAGAATCAGAGCTGTTTGAAGCTGGACGGAGGGATTGTTTAAGGTGACAAAAGTGTATCTTAGAGGTGGCAGACGAGTCTCGTTCACCATCTCTTGACATCCTGTTGTGTCTTTCCTCTACGGTATAAGTGTGTCTCGGCTGTTCTGTGACTCGGTTCTACTTAAGGACACTACAGAAACTGTGACTTGTGAAATAGAAAGACCTTTGCCACACTGATCCACCCTGAATAGTCCCTGAATAAATAAGAGTTGCCGGCAATTTTAGTTTCTAATGGGCGTTGAGTTTTACTGTCTTTTCTCTTTTGAAATAAAGTACCTTTGTTTAATTTTAATTGTTTCTTTTTCAGTTCAAATCTGAACATCAATGACGTGCTAGGGAATTACTCACTGACCCTGGTTGATGCGTTGGACACTCTTGCAGTAAGTGTTCAGCCTTATCATTTTTTTTAATTAAGATATTTTGGAGTCGGTGACCCCTAGTTTCTCCCAGGGGTGACAGTTCCAAGAAGCCTGGCACTCTGTATGTTTCTAGCTTTGGCAAATGTTTGTTTTAATAACCTTACTGCCGAGAGCGAGACAAGCCTCGAAGGTGGAATGGGAGGAAATGGGATCCCCCGAAATAATGGAAAGTGTGATCGTTTGGGGGGACCTGTTTTTCTCCCAGTTTCCCATGATTTTACTCCCTAAAAGAATCAAAAGAGCACTTCATTCAAGTTTACGGTTCTCGAAAACTTTCAGAGCAGTAAAAAGATCTCAGAAGTGAAAGACAAGAAGCCAGGGTCGGTATGTCCCCTGAAATACCATCCAGCTCCCAGCCCCCAAGCACGTGCGTGCGCCCGGGTCCAGCCCTGTGCGGGGACCCCCTCCGTGAACCCGCTTCCGCCTGTTGCTCTGTGCCCTGGGACACTGGGCTCCACCTCGGTCCCCCCGCCAGCTCTGGGGCTTCGACGGGAGACCTTAGACCAGGTTAGCGGGAGCCGAGGAAAGCACTGAGCTCCGTGGCAGGGGCTCAGCGTCAGGCCAGGAAGTGTTCCCCGACCTCTGCTGCCATGCAGCTCCCAGGGGACTGGACCCCAGCATAGCGTTTTAAAACCTCTCGCCTTTACCGTTAGAAAATTCTCACTGTAGTAGTTCTTTTTAACTTTCCCTAGAAGAGCTCAGAGCGTCAGGAGCGAGCTGGGTAATGCTGGCTGAGTGGGCGTCACCACGGCCCAGCACCTTGCTGGTGGTAGAATTTCTAGAACTTGGGAGGAGCTCGAGAAGCCGTTCCACATTCCACGCGGCCCACGGTCTGATGGGAAGCCCATGCTTCCTTCTGCCAGGTTGGAGCTGCGGAGCAGTTCAGTTTCCCAGTATCTCCTCCTGAAGTCGTAGCTTCCCTGCCTTGTCAGCCACCGTCACCGATCGAAATGTGCCCAGACAAGTACGTCTGGCCAGACGAGAGCCGGCTTGTGGGAGATGACAGAGGCTGACTCAGCCCACAAGTGTTGCTCAGAACAGACTCCTGCACGGCTGCGAAAGCCCCTCTCGCCCGAGCTCTCTGCCCCATCGTCTTTTTGTCCCCTGGCCACGCTCATTGAGTGCAGCGGGGCCTTATCTCCGTTCCTCGGCTCACTGGACACTGAAACATCGGAGTGCAAACATGTGTCCAAACACCCCTTCCTGCCAGCCAGCATTTCCGAGCAGGTTCCAGGGGAGCGTCCTTGAAACTGTTGCAGACGGGCGAGGCAGTCTGCCGCGGCAAGGGGCAGCCACAGTGCACGCCAGCATTTGCCAGGCTCGAGAAGCCCCACGCTGCAGAGACCTCCCTGCCTCTTCCGTCCAGTCTAGCTTTTCTTAAGCCCGAGTGAGTGATTTCCCAGCCTGCTTATCTGTTCTGACTAAAGCGTAAATGACTGGGCGGCACTGCCAGCTGCTGGCTTCCTTTTCCGTCCTCCCGATGTGAGGTCAGATCAGCAGATATGGGTCGCTGGTGAACATCTGCACATCTGCGAGGAAACAGACGTCTCTGTGGTTTTCATTGTACGATATCCGGCCTGTGCTTGTTCGCACTTCAGACGTATTTTTTAGGCATCACTTCTATGGAGGTTTCTTTTAGTAACATTTTAAACAGGCTCTCGCAGATGTGCTGCAGAAACTCTCGGAAGATAGCAATCTCCTGGCCTGAGATGCAGCTTGCGGCGTTATTGTGTAATCTTTTAAAAAGAAAGAGCTGAAAGCCAGAAAAGAGACATCTGTCTGTATCTGCTCTGCGTTACAGGAAATAGGGATGCGGCGGGGAAATGCACCAGACCAATAAATGCTAGGAAATGATACGCACTTGAGAGGAGGAGTATCTGAATGACATTGTTTGTTTGTCCTTGTTTTGTATGTGTGTGTGTGTGTGTGTGTGTGTTTGCGCGCGCGCGCGCCTTCATGATGTCATAGTCCCAGGTTTGTCATACAGTTTTGAAGACCACGAAAGCATTTCCGTTCGGGTTAATCCAAAGTAGGAGTCATAGTTCTAATCACTTTTTAAAAAGGACAAAGCTGATTGTTATGTTTTATTTGTTTTGAATGTCACTGGTTTTATGAACTGTGCTCCAAAAGGTAATACCTCTGTTTTGCAAAGTGTTTAGACAGACGTCTGGGTAACAAGCAACAAGTCATTTTCTAGATGTTTGGGGCTCCTGGGAGCCAAGCACCCAAGCTGTCAGTTTATCTGAGGAGCAGAGGGAAAGTACCATTTCTGTTTCTTCCGTTGCTGGATTTGTTTTCACTCATCTCAGGAGTTTCCGGAGCTCCAGCTAGGACGAGGGGGGTGAACGAGTTGACGAGGGGTCATTTTCACAGTTTTGCCATTTGGAGATTCGAGTCTTGAGTCGGAGGACGTGGTTTGCCATCTGTCCTGGAACGTACTCTGAGAGATAACCGGGCCATTCTCCCCTTTGTGCTTCTGCTCTCGCGGGAGGCAAAAGCACGTGCAGACACTCAGGCGACGTGGCCCAGGCCCCGCCATCTCATGGCTTCCGTTCCGCTTCAAGCCGTCGTAACGGTTCGTGTTCCTCTTTTTAAAGATAATGGGAAATTCCTCCGAGTTCCAGAAAGCAGTCAAGTTAGTGATCAACACGGTTTCATTTGACAAAGATTCCACCGTCCAAGTCTTTGAAGCCACGATAAGGTAAATCGTGCATAAAATGGTTGGAGGTCTCTGTGTGAGGGGTCTCCCGGCCGTGGGCTCCGTGTA
>NW_006434366.1:2578582-2582279 GCF_000325575.1 Pteropus alecto | reverse complement strand
TAGACCTGGTGGCCATTCCTCTTCATTCGTGGATTTATCAAAACTGGAACAGTTGCCATGTCAGAGTAATTACATTTTGGACTGAGCAGAAAGACACACTTACACTTTGACAAAGGTGTAAGACAGGTGTCCCTTTAATGCAGATTTTCACTGTTTTACTCCATTTCTGGTCTCATTTCCTTCCTTCGCTGTGTCCTCGGGGAACCCCTGCAAGTTTCTGAAGGGAATGGAAGTCCCCACCTCTGCCACCCACAGGGCCACCCACGCCGGCTGGGGCTTTTCCTCGTGTGTGTCTGCCTAGTATGTCAGGCTCATGTCCCTTCCCTAGTTTAATGTGTTGCCTTTTTTGCTTGATATATTGTGACAATTTTCCTTATTTAAACTTTTTGAAAATTGTATTAGTACATAACCTTCCAGAGGTAACATTATTACAAAAATGTTTGTTCTGAAAATGTCACAGTCCACTTGAGATCATGGGAGCGGGACACGAATTCGTGGCCCCTCAGAGACGTAGATCTCAGTTGGTGGCCTCCTGCCTCTGAGTAGGTTCCCTTCACCTCTTCCTCACCCTGCCTCTCGGCCAGAGGTCGGAGGGTTCCAGCAGCTGCTTGGCGGCCATAATGCAGAAGCTACTCAGCGTTCGCTGTCCTTCCCTTTTCTGTTTCTTGTACAGCTAAGTTTTTCCCCCAAGTGAGAGAAATCCTGAGCAATCTATTAGTACTAAAAGGTACTATTTATTCCGAGTGACGAGTGCACGCCCTTCAGATGCGATAGTCGAGATTGCTTCCTGCGGGGTGTTCTCGGGGGCCCCAGATGGCTGGCCTCTGTCTTCCTCTCAGCGACGTGGCCGACTAAGAATCAGCTGTTAGTATGAGGGCCGCAGAAAACTTCCCGAAGCCGCCGAGCCCAGTCCCTGATTCCAGGCAGCTCCGAGTCCATCCAAACCCCGCAGCGGCTTCTGCGCTCCCGGGCCGGGCTGCGTGCATCTCCACCCGACGCGATTTTATCTTTCCTGTGTTCTCTCTGTCATTAGGGTCCTGGGGAGCCTTCTCTCCGCCCACAGAATAATAACCGACTCCAAGCAGCCCTTCGGCGACATGACGATTGAGGACTACGATAACGAGCTGCTGCACATGGCTCACGACCTGGCCGTGCGGCTCCTCCCCGCCTTTGAGAACACCAGGACAGGCATTCCCTATCCGCGGGTAGGCCGAGCGGCCTCGCAGTCGCTGGCGTCCGGGTTTGGGGGAAGGAGTGGGGCTGAAGGGCTTTGGGGCGGTGAGGAAAGCCGTGTCCTCGAGAGTATTTGGCCCTGAATGTGATGTAAATGTTTTTTAACTCAGTACCTACTGAGCACTTCCTGTGTGCCGGGCATTCAGTGACACAGTTGCTTGAATCCTTCCCCTTAAGGAAAGAGCTCTGTCCCCGTGCTCAGTGTTCCTGAGTCCCTTCACGTGTGGACCTTAGACTCCCCGCTACGAGACGGCGCGGTGGTCTGTCCTTATTTCTGACTTGGGTGCATTCCCCCAAGGACCCTCCGGGCCTTGTAAGAGCTCAGTGACTTTTCTCATTGCTTCCTGTGGATCTTCCGGATAAAGCCCGCACTGACAGGCACATTAGCTGCTGATTTAAATGCAAGGTCTGGAGTAAAATTACGTTCTTGCGACATTGGATTTGAGCCTAGAACTCCCCTGGGAATTGAGTCAGCCTTTTAGGTATCAGCAGACACTTGCCAGGCCACAGCGCCAGAGTGATGGAACAGCCTGTCACGTCCTCGCTCTGTTCTGCTTTCCCGGACTGAGATTTGTGTATGTTCGCTGAGCAGGACCGAGTCCCTAGTAGCTCACTCAAAAATGTGTAAGTGATTCCACAGCTGGCCCCTTGTCTCTCCTGCCAAAGGCCGGTGCTGCGTGACCGCAAAGAGAACCTGCTGGAAAGAGGTGGACTCGCGAATAGCCCTATGATGGTTCCCCTAAGACACGCTTTTACTTATGAGATGAGGCTCCGATGGTCTCTCTGCCCTACCTGTGGCTTTGAAATGCCCGTCTTCACCCTGGGTGTAAAGCAGGAGGCGGGAGCTGACTCACGCTGCCGTGAACGCGGTTCCCTAGCTCCACGTAGTAGCTGGCACCTTGCCCTGCAGCCCTGCGGGTCCCTTGGGTTTTGCCATGAACCCTTTGTCTCTTCCTGTCCTCAGGTGAATCTAAAGACAGGCGTTCCTCCCGACAGCAATAATGAGACCTGCACGGCAGGAGCCGGCTCCCTCCTAGTGGAGTTTGGGATTCTGAGCCGACTGCTGGGGGACTCCACGTTTGAGTGGGTGGCCAGACGAGCTGTGAAAGCCCTTTGGAGCCTCCGGAGCAACGACACAGGATTATTAGGTGTGGTGGCGCCTCGCCCTCGGGACTGGATCTGCCCGGCCCCCGTCCTTCTGTCTTCTGGGGGGGCATTCCCGCCTCTCCGAGTCTCCTTTCTTATAGGCCACTTCTGAAAACTGACAGCTCAGAGGGCGGCCCTCCGTGCAGGCCGTGTCCAGTTTCTTCCTGTGACTTCCACGTAGAGGGAGGCATAGGGCTCGTTGGGGAGAGGCACGCTTCTACTCTTCCAGGCCGCCTGATTAGAGTCCCCCAAGTTATGTCCCATCCAGACGTAATGGCTAATAAAAGAAGCTGCCTCTGAGGCAGATTGCCTTGCTTTATATCAGGCTCTAAACAGAGGGACTCATTGTCACTGGCAGAGTGCTTTTCTCCTTTTAAAAAACTTGGCACACGGCAACGCAGGTGACCCTCCAACAACACGGGTTTGAACTGTTGCGGATCTTTTTTTCCATAAATTCTGTAAATATGTTTTTCCTTTCTCGTGACTCAACATTTTTTTCTTGAGCTTACTTTATTGTAAGAATACAATATATAATACGTATCACATGCCGAATATGTGTAAATTGACTGTTTATGTTATCGGTAAAGACTCCAGTCAACAGTGGGCTGTTCGTAGTTAAGTTTGGGGGCGTCCGAAATTATCTGTGGATTTTCATCGGCAGGGGTATCGGCGCCCCCGACCCCTGCCTCGTTCAGGGATCAACTGTAGATGGAAAACTCAGATTAAACCTACATTAGGTGGGTTTGTTTTTTCCTTGGGAATATTTGGTCCAGATGTTACTTAAAAAATTATGGAAAATTTCAAGTATTTAAAAGTAGGAAGGAAGTACAATGAATAATGAGCCCCGTATACCCACCATTCATCTTCAAGGGTTGTCAGTATTTTGCTAGCTCAGATGTTGTTTGAAAATGAGTTTTTACTTCATAGAACTGTGTGTGTGGCATTGAGAAATATTTTCTTTGTGTCACTGGGCAGTAACTGGATTGGATGTCCTGAAGTCTTAGTGTCATTGCAAAAGCACCATTTTTTAAAAGTGATTTTTGATTATTCCTTAAGTTCCTAAATTTATTCACAAATTAGTTGTATTTAACAACAGTAAAAATTTTTAAAAAGTCACCAGAATTATCACCCCATCATCACTAAATGCTTGACCGGTGTCGCTCCAAATCTTCAACTTTTAAGTTTTCCACAGGCTCTTTCAGCCTGGTGTATGCAGCTTTTACATACTTACAAATTATAGTATAAACAAACGTTTTTATTCTGCTTTACATCGGGCAACCATTCAGGTGTTTTCATATTTATCGTCTTTAAAATCTTC
>NW_006434366.1:2573122-2578553 GCF_000325575.1 Pteropus alecto | reverse complement strand
GTTGGATACCCGGATGATTTCTGGGCTTTTTTTTTCCATTTTACAGATAATGTCAGCTATGTAACTTATAATTACCTGAAGAACAACATAATGCTTAACATTTTTTAGGATACATTCCCAGGAACGGCAGTACTGAGTCAAAAGCTGTAAACACTCTCGGCTTTTGAAATGCACTGTCCATCCGGAAAAGCAGGATGACAACCTGGTTTTCTTTTGCCTCGAACGTTTTCCCCGCATCGGCGGTTAAACACCACATACTCAGAAAGGTCTCCTGGCTGTCCCTGCCGCTGTCAGAACTGACAGAGCTTTTCTGCCTCTTCCTACGAGGACGCGGGTGACGAAGTGCAGTGGGCGGCAGTAGGAGGCCCGCCTGCCACACAGGTAACGGGGACCGACGTGCTCTGTCTTCACAGGCAACGTTGTGGACATTCAGACCGGCCGCTGGGTCGGGAAGCAGAGCGGGCTGGGAGCCGGACTGGACTCTTTCTATGAGTACCTCTTGAAATCTTACATTCTCTTCGGAGAAGAAGAAGACCTGGAAATGTTTAATGCTGCATATCAGAGTATTCAGAACCACCTGAGACGAGGGTAGGTCCCCTTCGCGTCCCTGACCGCCCTGTAACGCCGGTAGAATGCATTCGGAAACGATCGTATTTTTCTCAGCGTGGACCCGCAGGGCCTGCTGGTCTCTGCCATCACCCGACCACCCCTTAGTTGTTTGTCAGTCTTTTGGGGGTGAAGAGGTGTATTAGCTATCTTCTGCTGCATAACATCGCCCCCAAACCTAGCGTGTAAAACAGGCGTGTTTCCGAGGGGCAGGAAGCCAGGAGCTGCTGAGTGGATCGGAGTCTCACAAGGTGGTCCTCAGGCCACAGCCGTGTCGAGGCTGAGTCGAGGCTGGAGGACGCACTGCCCGGCTCACGCCCCTGGGACTGGCAGGCCTCACCCACTCACTGGCTGCTGGCCGCAGGGCTCGGCTCCGTGGGCCTCTTTCTTGGTAGGCGGCTAGTGGCAGCTTCGCCCCTAGTGAGTGATCTGAGAAAGAAACAGACCAAAATGGAAGCCACGCGCCTCCATGACCTAATCTCAGTGACGAACCAACACTCTGCCTGACTCTCTCGGTCACACAGATGGACCCTGATACAGTGAGCAGGGGGACTCCACGGGGGCAAGACTGCCCAGCGGCTGGGGTCCTGGGGGGCCGTCTTCGAGACCGGCTGCTGCAGGGCGTGCCGTGCATCCCTGTGTTTACCTGTGGCTTTCATTGTAGACAGAGCCGTAACACAGGACACTTATTGAGTTATTTTGGTTCTTTTGTTTCCCAAAGAATTGTTAGGATTGGGCTTTGTACCTGAGGAGGGAAAGGACAGTCACCACATTTTTCCTTCTGTTTGAAACAGCAGTGTTAGCTGCTGCTCACTGTCCATTCAGATGGTGGCTGCGGTGGCTTCCACCTGCCGTCACCTCCCCCCAGACCTTTCTTTGTGCACTTTTGCACATGAAATGGCCACTGCAGGTGTGGCTCCTGAGCTTCCTGCAGGACAGGAGTTCCTGGACCCATTGCCACGCTGGCCGCTGTGGGGGCCACCCGTGTGAGTGCCGTGCCGCGCTGACCGGCCACCTGGCCAGAGGCCGGTCGTCTGTACTTAGAGCCCTGAACTGAACTGAGCAGCGGCCTCTGTCCTCCTGCTCTGCTGTTCCTCTGTGGGAGCTTCTGGGAGAAGAGCCTTCCCCTCGTGCAGAAAGAACCAGGCTGCCCACGGGGGAGAGCTGGGCAGCCGGTGACCTTTCCTCTCTCTCTCGCCCCACGCCGGGCCTCAGCCGGGAAGCCTGCAACGAGGGAGAAGGGGACCCCCCGCTGTACGTCAATGTGAACATGTTCAGCGGGCAGCTGATGAACACGTGGATCGACTCCCTACAGGCCTTCTTCCCCGGGCTGCAGGTACCCGGCCCCGTGTCGCCCAGCAGAGCTCTGGCGGGGGCTTCATGATGTCCACGCCTTCTGGCTCCTTTGCATCTGGGAGGTTGTAGACAGTATCTCTGGGTTGTTCTGTTTGGGGAGTTAGTGCCCAGGGCGTTGGACAGAGCCGTGGTAAATAAGCGCAGAGCCTGAACAGTGGCCGCGGGTCCTTCGAGGGGATCCCCCGCCCCCCTCGCTTGGCCGTCTCTTCCTGTTCCTGAGCACAGCTCACCCTTGTCCCGTGCCACTCACATCCGCCCACACTGACAGCCAGTCGGGTCTCTGCTTCGGGGCTGGTTTTGCCTCCGACCCGGGGGAGCGGGGCGGGTAGAGGGAGAGCCTTCGTGTCACAGCTCGCCACCCTGGGAAAGGTGCCTGCAGCCCGGTGACCCGCGTCTCTTCCGCAGGTCCTGATGGGCGACGTGGAGGATGCCATCTGCCTGCATGCCTTTTACTACGCCATCTGGAAGCGGTACGGGGCGCTCCCGGAGAGGTATAACTGGCAGCTGCAGGCCCCCGACGTGCTGTTCTACCCGCTGAGGCCGGAGCTGGTGGAGTCGACCTATCTGCTCTACCAGGTGCGGGAGAGCGTGCGGCTGGTCTCGGGGGACGTCTGCTGATCGGTGCGGGGCCTCGGACAGGGTGACCGCCTGTCCGCGCTCGTCTCCGTGTCAGCGTCATTCGCGGTTCCACAGGACAGGGGAGGCGTCTGCGGTCACGTGACTTTTTTTTTAAGTGGACCATTTAATTAACCTAAGTATGAAATAAGAGTGGCCTAGCACAGTTTCGACATCCCCAAAAATCCGAACGTCTGACGGGGCCTGCAGCATGGCTTCTGTCTCTTCAAACGCCAGCTCTTCAGGCCGTCTGCTAGCCCTGCGGGCAGGCCCCACGCTCTGACGTGCTGGGTGCGCTTTGGGTGTTTTTGTTGAGTTTCGATGTTCAGCGTGTTGTTTCAAGGGGAGAGATCTGGGGGCGTCTCTCACTCTGCCGTGTTTCGCCAAACTCGCGAACATTTTTTAACCTAATGTTCTGTGAACCGAATCTGTCTTTTTACTATAGGGCTTATTTCTCTCATCCTTATAGTCGAGATCGACCTGGCACTCAGCGTTTCCCCAAGTTATTCGACCAAAGAACTCATTTTGGGTGCAGTTCCATGTACTGTGGAACTCGGGTCTGTGTAATAATCATTCAGACAGAGAAATTCTTTTTCGCGATTGTAAAGGAAATCATTCGAATGCCTCTTTTTGTTTGATGCTTAAAAAATAGTGTTCGTCTTTTGCGAAATGACGTTGTAGCCGGAGGGAATGTCACTTTAACGGTGACGTCTTCTCCCCGTAGTCGAAGGCAGATACGGTCCCCTGTGCCTGCCGCACATATTTGCCACTGAGCGTCCTCGTCACCCACCGGCACGGCAGCACGGGCACCCAGCTTCCGAGACCCCGGCCCCCGCGCAGCCGGGCAGGCCGTGGCAAAGACGTCCCGAGTTTTTTGAGGTTGGCACTAGGGTTAGTACCGCAGCTTAGATTTATTCAATACTTTTTTAATCCTGAATCCTTGTCCTTCGCTTCTAGATGGAAAGGGGAGTGACCCATGAGACTGGTCATACTCCTCGGGCCTGCAGCGAGGCCTCGGGAGCTTTACGTGACATCTACAACGAAGGAGGTGCTGCCCTCCGGCCGCCCCCAAGAGCAGCACGGTCAGGCCGGGCTCGCCCCAGGGACCGCGCGCCTGGCACTGCCCGAGCCCCCTCCCAAGCCTAGTCTGGTGCCTTAGGGCTGATGCTCCTTCTTCCTGTCTCTGCTTCTTTCCTGTTTTCAGCATCTGCCTCACGTTGACTCTTTTCTTAGACTCCAGAGAGGCCCCCGCTTCCCCGTGTTGCCCCTGCCACATCCCCCCTCAACCCGTGCTCAGTCCAGACTCAGCCACCCCCGCGCTGGGCTTTTGCTGCGGCAAGTTGGAATAGGCGTGAATTAAAGACAGTCCCCAGCTCTTAAACTCTTCGTGGGGTAAAGTCTCATCTTCCCAGAGAATTTTTTTTTTCGTAACAAAACCATCTAAGAGCAGGTGACAGCAGAGGAAGCACCCCAAGGACCGAGCTCTTGGGGCGATCAGAGAGGAAGGCGGAGGGTCACCTGCTGTGGGGACTTGTGAGTCTCCTGTCCCTGTCCCTCTTCCCTCGCAGTGCAGTGAGGGGCATGGGGCAAGGTCCTGTTTCTCTGCGTCTGAAGCTGAGGTTCTAGAGAGTTCCAGGGCAAGAGAGAAACTGGATCTGTTCTCGGATGTGGCGTGTCAGCAAGTCATCGCCTCGTTGCTGGTGGTGACAGGAGCCAGGAAGGCCAAAGGAGGGCACTGTCCGCCTGGAGCAGCCCCTCAGCGCTGGCTCCCTCGCCCCGTGTCAGGCTGTTCTGATGCGAAGTGACCAGCACCTCAGTCTCCCAGTGCTCATGACCCCTCAGGATAGACCAAACCGGGCCCTGTGCCTCCTCTGCCCAGTGACTCATCTCCTCACGAATTCCTGGAGTCCCCGTGGACTGTGTTGGCGGCACGTCCTCCAGGCCTTTGCCAGCTCGGTCTCTCGTTCTCTCTAGGCCACCAAGAATCCCTTCTACCTCCACGTGGGAATGGACATTCTGCAGAGTCTGGAAAAGTACACAAGAGTCAAGTTAGTTTTCTAAGTTCCTTCTCTTTTTTGCTGGCCACTGCTGGTTTCTCTTGTGTTGTTCTGGGGAGATGTTCTCTTTTGCATTTTAATTTATATAGCTGGTTACCGATTTTAATTTTATAGGGAAGTGTTTCCTTTTTGTGTAATAGAACCTGTCCGTTATAGTGGGGATGGCTTTTTATTTTTTCATTGTTTTTGTCCATAAGGTTCCTGCAGACTGTGCATGTTCTTTTTAAGTAATTCATTTTCCCTAGGTGTACAAATAATATGGACACTAAAAAGTTTAGGGAGTACGAAAAATATAGAGGCAGAATCCTACC
This sequence comes from Pteropus alecto, assembly GCF_000325575.1. Classification (NCBI taxonomy): domain Eukaryota; kingdom Metazoa; phylum Chordata; class Mammalia; order Chiroptera; family Pteropodidae; genus Pteropus; species Pteropus alecto. The sequence goes on along the minus strand of NW_006434366.1, from coordinate 2,573,608 downwards.
ACTGTGATGTCCCCATGCAGAGCCGTGCACAATCGCACCAAGTCTGTTTAATGTATTTACACGTGTGCGTGTGTATAAAAAAAAAGTTTCAATTTTGCGAGCTGCTTCTTTCACCTAGCAGTATATCCTGAGTATTTTCTTACAGAATATTATTTTAGACTCTCCGAACGTAAGTCAGTTCCATAAACATTAGAACAAAACATTTAAATCGAACCTTCTAAATTCATCACCAGCCATTGTCTTGCTGTCAGGTTTTGCTTTTGGCAAACACCCTCCAGCGCCCCCACCGCCCTTGACCCCTGCAGCTAACCTGGTGATTTAGCCACCAAAGCGATTTTTAAATGAATTTGGAGGTAGCGTAGGCTCACAAGCGAACAGCCCTTAAACCCGACGCAGTTGGTTTTCCACGTGGCGTTTGATGGCCTGGGTGGTCACTCTGTCACAGGACGGCCGGCCGCTGCCTCTGTAATCAGCACGCGGGTGGGG
>NW_006434366.1:2561265-2573108 GCF_000325575.1 Pteropus alecto | reverse complement strand
TGGGGTGGGGGGCGGGAGTGGGACCCACAGGACGCTGTGTTGCAGGTGCGGGTATGCCACACTGCACCACGTCATAGACAAGTCCAAGGAGGACCGGATGGAGAGCTTCTTCCTCAGCGAGACCTGCAAATACCTGTACCTGGTACGTGTGCTGCAGGATGGGCCCGGGAAGCGGCCAGGTTCGCGTGGAGCAAGCGTTGGCTCAGCCCCGCATCCAGCGTGTACTTACCGGGCGCCGCTCTGTGCTGGACGTTGCGCTGGCTCAGGGCCCCGCAGGGGCGGGCCGGGATAGCCGTGACCTCGGCGTGGTGGGGGCCTTGTCAACAGGGAGATGTCCAGTCACAGAGGGTGCATGAGGCGGTGACGGTTGGTGGGGGCCCGTGACAGCGTGGTGGCCAGGGTGGCTTCTCCGAGGAAGGCAGCGGGGTCCGTAGCTCGTGTGATCTCGGCTGGGGCCCGCAGGCCAGCTGGCTCCTTGGCCACACGTGTGTTCTCGTGCATGTGGAGGGAGAGATTTTGGACCTGGAATGAGCCTGAGGGACCATCGGGTCACTGTTCATCCCGCAGTGTGCAGAGAGGTCAGGTGACTCGCCTGGGTGCTGGAGCTGCGGCGGGAGCCCGGTCCTGCTTGCTCGCCCGCGCTCCTGCTCCGCCACACGCATGCACATGTGCACGTGTGCACGTCGCCACTGTACTCAGCACGGCTCCCTGCAAAAGGGCATGTCCTCGAGCCACCGAGGAGCACGGTTTCCTGATGGGACAGCGTGGTGACTGATCTCGGCTGAGAGTCAAAGATAGCGAGCGGGCTGTGACCAAGGTCAGCGGCCCCCAGGCCGGGCCGGCCGGGTCAGAACCCCAGAGCCTCATCAGTGGCGGCTCTGCTGCATCAGAACCTTTGGAAGTGGGCCCAGGAGTCGGTGGCTTTGACAAGGGGCTTGTGAGGGTACAAAACCACGTTTTGGAAGTACCAGTCTCATTCTTTAAAATGACACTTTGACTCTGGCGTCACCTTCCACAGAGGACCGCAGAGGCGTGTCCTGCAGCAGGCCGCACGGTCTGGCCGGTGGGAACACGGCTGTCCTGCTGCCAGGTCCCGTGTGCCCAGGTCCCCTGCTCAAAGTGCCTCAGGGTCGGGGCCTGCGTCATGCCGTGCGGCCCAGGGCTGTGGCAGGTGATTACAGGTGTCTGCAGGGCGCGTCCGGAGTGAGTGGACGGAGCCCCAGGGCCTGGGGCTGGAAACGGCCCACCCCTTTCCTCCCATTTGTGGTATAAAAACAGATAAGCGCTGGGTCTTATTTTTCCTCATTTGTAAAATACTTGAAGTGACTGTAAGATTTCTCTCTGAGATTTCTAAGTGTCTACTCATTCAGCATTTACTGAATGCCTCCCCAGCCCCCCACCAGCCCCCCATCCCAGCCTAGATGTCCTTCCCCGTGCGCCCCACGGACTCTCTCACCCCGCCACTCCCACACCCACCCTCATGCACTGTCCTCAGAGCCCAGCCCGTGTCCTGACACAGGGAGGAGCCGATGGTGGCCCACATGCTGGGGTTACCGCAGGGGATAAAACACGCTCCTCCTCCCTCCAGCATTTGGTGGTGAGGGAGGCACAGGTGGTTCTAGAATCTCAGCACAAGAACTCTCGGGGAGCACACAGGGGTCATCCAGAGGCTTCCCAGGCTGCCCAAGTTGGGGTCGTCGTCCTCGGCCTTGCAAATCTCTAGGTCGGGGTGGGCAGGTGGTAAATCGGGACATCTGAGTTTAAGCAAAATTAGTGATTCTGATTTGCAGCCGAGTTGGGAACCACGGTCATTAATTGACTCCCTTCCACCGTTCGTCACTGAAGAAGCCTGAGGGCCAAGCAGCTTCTCTCCTGAGGAGTCGGCCCGCCCTGGTGAGTCAGTCCCATGCGCTGCAATTACCAGTTGTGTCTTTTGCCCTTCCCACCAGCTCTTCGATGAGGAGAATCCGGTGCACAAATCTGGAACCAGATACATGTTTACGACTGAGGGACACGTGGTGTCTGTGGACAAGCAGCTCCGGGAGGCACCTTGGAGGGAGGACGTCTTCCCTGACGGGGGCCCGGATGGGAGGCCGCCCGACTTCAAAGCCATCAACTCCAGCTCCAACGTAAGTGGCTTTTTCCAGGGGCGGGTTGCATTTGGAGGAAGAGAAAACCCTACTAATTTGTCACCCAGAGTTCCTATAACATTCAGACCGGGTCATTTGAGAAGTTTCACAAAGCACCGTTTTTGTAGATGCCGTCAGGGGGCAGGGACACCAGGGGAGCCGTGGGACGTGTCACTCTCGGCTAAAGGGGCTGGCAAGGACAGTGGTCACGAGAGCTGGACAGAGGTGCGTGGGAAGGGCGGGCTGTCTCCGGGCAGGAGACCCTGCTCTGAGCTGGCTTTGGTGACCTCATGGGATGGGAGCCAGCAAGGGAAGCACTTGACCCTCCTCCTCCCCTCTGACCTGCTGGAGTGTCTCGTTGGCTGTCCCCACGGGAAGGCAGAAGGCCAGAAGGCCTGTTAGAGTCGATCAGGTCGTTCTCAGGCCAGAGCAGAGTGGAGTCGGGCAGAGGGTGGACCCACGGGGCAAACGAAGAGACGCTACAAAATGCCCCTGCAGCGGGAGCGGGAACCGGCAGTTGTCCGTCACCACGCTCTTTATGAAGGTGCCACTGAGGCCTTGGGTCCAGGCTTCATCCACGGTGGGCCACACTGCGACAGCCTGGTGACGGGCAGTGCGGGGACCTGGAAACAGGCCCACGGGTCTGGCAGCAGCCACATGGCATCGCGGGCTGAGTCGATCAGAAGGTTTGGAAATGAGGCTGAGGAGGAAGGCCTAGCACCAGCCGAAATGTCACACCTCCTTGTCCCACGATGCACTGGGTGCCACCTCCCTGCTCAGGAAAAACCGCCCTTGCCAGGAGTTCCGCCTGCGCCAGACGGCCTGCGAGTCAGGACATTTCCTCGAGTGTCCCTCGGAGGCCTTTGCCGGCCGTGTGTACGTGCAAGAGGCCGGAGCAGAGAGCGGTCCCCAGGCTCCCGCCAGGCCCCGGCATGCGGACAGCGGGCAAAGCGCGGCCGAGGGAGGGAGAGCCGGCACTTCCACGCGGCGCCACACGCCCGGCCGGGCTCAGCGCTCACGCACGTTAACTTACCCCCCACGGCTGCTCCAGGAGCGCGGGTGCTGCCACGGCCCCATTTCACAGACGAAGAGAGGGGGCCACAGAGGTGGAGCCACGGGCAGAGCCAGGATGGGGACGGGAGGAGACACTCATGTGATAGGCCTGAAGCACCGCGCCAGGCACTGGGGACGGGGCTGCTGAGACGGGCCTGGTTCTGGGGAGCCCGGGAGAATGTCGGGGGCGGTGCATAGCCCGCAGCACTGCGGAGAATCGGGCTTCTCAGGGGGTCCTGAGGGGTGACGTCCTGGCAGGGGGTCGGGGCGGAAGGCAGCAGGCGGGGTGCCCTGGGCCGGCCAAGGACCCGGTTCCAGGCAGCGAGAGAGGGGCCTCCTGCGGGGAGGCCGTGACGGAGCGTGTGGGAACCTTCCAGACACCACATTGGGCTCTCGAACTCTTTCCACTGAAGGCAAAAAAGGCCTTTAAATGCAAAAAAGAAAAAAAAAATCTCACTTTCAAGCATTTAGGTTTTAGCTGTGTATGAGAAGAACCGTAAACTCAGAAAAACAACAGTGTTTCCAAACAGCGAAAGCATTTTCTGCCACCGTGGGTGGGCCAAGGACCTGCAGGACGCCGCTGGGGGTCCCGGCCACGCCACGCTCGCGGGGACATCTCGGGCCCCGGAGGCCCTCTCCCTCACTTGTGGAGTGAGGGTGTCACGCCACATCAGTGCTCCGCCGCTGGGGTGCTTTTGCTCCTCAAGGGACATCGAGCGATGACTGGGGACAGTCTCGGCTGTCACAACCAGGGGGCGGGGTCATGCCCTGGGAGAGGCCAGGGTGCTGCCAGCCACCCTGCAGCCCCCAGGACAGCCCCAGACGCCCACAGTGCCCGGGCAGAGAGAGACCCTGGATTAGGGCATCCGACCGCACTTCCTGTGAGTGAACATGTGGGGTTTTAACTCAAAAGTCCCATTGTCCCTCGCTTGTTTCTTCCCAGTGCAGTCGCGTTCCTGACGAGAGGAGGTACTCCCTGCCCCTCAAGAGCATCTACATGCGGCAGATCGACCAGATGGTCGGCCTGATCTGACCCGCCCCGCTCTGTGGGGCCACGTCCGACCAGGAACCAAACCGCTGAGCCCGGGCCAAGCCGAGGCCCGTCCCAGGTGGAGGAGGACGGGAGTCTGGTCCCCGCCGGCACCGCCGGAATCCCTGCCTGCCCCTCACCCACACCTGGCAGCACCTTGCTTTCTTCAGTGTTTCTCTTCTGTTCAATAAAACACCCATTTTCCTTAAGGATGCAATTTAAAGTGAGAAGGTCCATGGAAGTTAGCTTCCGTGGCGTGCTACTGTCCCTGAGCGCAGCACAGTGGACAGGGCAGCTGTGGCTGGATCTTCGTGGCTTCACACCGTGGACCCCGCTCGAGTCTCCCTGCGCCGGCTCTGGCCGTGACACGGTGCTGCTACCTCCGTCAGAGGCTCGTGAGTGGAATCGCGAAGGGCCTGAGGTGCACGGGCATTTCTGTTGATTGCGTTCTGTCGCCCTTCCTCTGTCCTGTTGGATGATGGGCTCTTCCCCAGATATCCATCCATGGTTTGGGATCACACGGGGGAAAATCATCCAGGTATTCATTTGCATGCCTCCAGGCTCTGTCAGTGTTATCAGTCATTTGCTTATGAATAATAGTGTTATGCGAATTCTAACAGTCTCTTAAGTTGTCACCTCACGGTTTAAGAGCTTACCAGGTAGACCTTTTGGACGTACTTTACATTCACTTTGAACTTACCTGAGGAACTCCGATAGTTCCAGAACCAGGTGCCTTTTAGAGAAAGAAAAATACCTAAGAGTCTGCGCTTCCGTCTGCTGAATACTTACTAACCCAGGGTCCTCCGTTCTGACCGTGTTCGGTTAGAATTTTGTCTTTGTTTGTTTGTTTGTTTGTTTCCTGTGTCTAGTGCCAATTAACTAAGTCAGGGAGAGAAAAATGACCAGACGACCTTCTGGCACCCTCGAGCCGTTCCTCTGCTATGCAGGCTGTAGATTAGTGCCTTATGTGGTTTCCGTTTGGGCCACTGGATGTCACAGCCGTTGCTGTGGTTTTTAGCAGGCTTGTTTCATATTGCCGCAGGGTGGGACCACAGTAGAAGGTGCATGGGATGGGGATTAGGAAGATTCTGGAAAAATCTTAACCAGTCGCTGCCTCTCAGCTTGATGTTGGACGCGAGCATTTCCAAGGTGGCAGCTGAGCTGAAGCGCCGCCTTTGTTCTCTGTTGCTGTTTCCTTCGCCGGGACAGCGGGACAGGTGTCTGTCTTTGAACCCGCACGGAGCTCTCATGCAGGGCAGAGGTGGATTCAGACCCCTCACGGGGCTTCTGCAGAACCTCAGACAGCGGGACAGGTGTCTGTCTTTGAACCCGCACGGAGCTCTCATGCAGGGCAGAGGTGGATTCAGACCCCTCCCCGGGCTTCTGCAGAACCTCAGAGATTTAAATCAATCCCAATAGAAAGGGTTGGAAGCCTCTTAAAACCTTCCAACATCGCCTGTCAGGTCACTTACCTGTCACTTCAAATGATTTCATTTTAGTGTTTTTAAAACTAGAAATAAGCACAATCTAAGCCATTGCATTATCACTCAAAAGGGAAACATTTTATTCCTTAAAAATATGTTATTGTTTTTTTTTAATTGATGTATATAATTCGGTTCTTTGAGATTTCTAAAGGGATTTTCAGTAATGAATGCATCACCTCCGTCTTCTAAACCTTCACTGTCCAAATTGTTTTAAGATAAAAGAAGTAAATGCTTCTATTTTACTTTTTCTTCTTCATTCTAGAAGCACTTTATCAACATTGTCTTATCTACTGAATAGAAAATTTGCTTGGAAATTTGCTTGGAAATAGTAAATGTTTTTTCATGTTTTCCTTGGCTCAGTAAAACCCAAATGTCTCTTTAAATACACACACATGCGCACGCAGCCAGAGGCGTCCCTGTGCCCCTTCTCCAGGAAAATCGAGGTGGGACCGTTCGTGAGCATTGTGGGAGGATGGGGCACAGCGGGCCGGAAAGTGGTCGTCTTGCGTCCATTTTCTCTCTTGACGCCATCCTGGCTTCCCTGCCAGCTCTTGTGACCATGCTGACGCGTAACGCTCCAGCATCCCCTCGTGTCTGGCCTTAGGCTGCCACCCCCTTGGGCCCACGAGATGTGTTCTGTGTCAAGCCTCAAACCCTCTTGACTTCCGGGCCCTGGACCTGTCCCGGTTGGTGAGTCCGGGGTGCGGGTCACCACACTCCGGTCCTGGCCGTTGAGCTTCCGGCTGCCCACCCCGTCTAGGCGCTGTGGTGCCTGGGTGCCCAGCGCCTGTCATCAAAAGGAGGCTCTTGGAGCCAAGTTCAGAACTCGGAACGCCAACAACCAGCTGTCCCTTCTGTTCTATGTCGGGGGGTTCTGACGGGGGCCCCAGAGGCAGTCGCTTGCGGGGAGCTTTGGCAGGCTTGCCTGGCCCCCACTGCCGTCTTCCTTTAGGACAGCCGTGTGCCCGTGCCAGCCTTGCGTCCCCTGTGTAGCTGGTGTCAGTCTGCCTTGGTCACCCCGATGAAAAGTGTACGGCAGAGCCATCGTAGGAAGCGCCTTCTTGTTGGGCGTGCTGGAGTCTGGGTCCCCACCAGGTTTCAAACCGTGACAGGGCGGGCTTCGCTGCGGCAGGTTCGGGACTGGGGAAGTCCACATCCTGGAAGACGAGGTGACAGGAAGCGTTTGCTAGCCTTCCGCCGCACCGGCCTTCCCGCCAGCTTCTGTTCTCACATCCTTCCCGCGGTGTGTCCCAGCTCTTCTGCCAGAGCTGGGACCTCGCTGTTCTGAGGCTGTCCTGGGCCACGGGGTGGGCACATGTCGCTCCATCGTTTTCCGTGTGTTTATGCCCAGGCGGCATCTGCAGGTGACCGGCAGTGGGGAGTCCTTGGTTCCTGGCTGGACACGCGCAACTTGCGCCGTCCGAGGCCGGTCCTGAGCACCCCCCCACCCCCCGACACCAGCTACCCCCGCGGTCCTTCGCTTCAGGGCTGTAGACTCGGCGTCAGGCGTTCTCGCCCTCTTTCTGGACGGCTGCAAATGTCTTTCTCTAGAGGCTTCCGGTCGCGCTGGCGGACAGGCAGGGCCGGCCCGCTGCCCTCAGCCGTGTGGCTGAGCAGGGACTTCAGAAAACAAACCTCGACCTTTCTTTTCTCTTCCGCCCCAGACATCCAGCTCCACCCTCGTGCCTCTTCCCTGCAGGGCAGGACCTTTTTGTGAAAATGAGGGCCAGGCCGGGCAGTGTGTCGCCAGGATTTGCAGGGCTCAGGGTTATGTCCCCACTTGCATTTAGATGTGACTCTGGTGACAGTGTTCTCTACCTGTGGACCTTCCTGACTCATTACCCCTCTCTCTTCCTGAGAGGCAGAGAAATCAGATTTTTTAAAGGTATTTTGTTGTAGCTTTACAGAGCAAAATATAAACTGCATTTTTATTTATTGTGCACAAGGAAGATAAATCTGTTTTTACAAAAAAATCTAGAGTCGGACACTCTGGAAAAACCTATTGAAATATTCAGAAGCTTCTCTCTCTGTAACGTGCAATATGCTTTGCAACTATAGATGATATTTTATGTTTAATCTAGAAATAAGAAATGTATTTAAATTAAAAGGGAGCTTTTTGTAAAAGGACCAAATGTTCTTTTATAAATGTACTAAGAAATATCTCGCACTTTGAAATTTATTAGGATTTTTATGAGTAATTTTTATTAAAATATTTTTTTTGAGTTGTCATTTTGTCTGTCCTTTACGTGTACACATTACATGCAGGATAAACAAGGGAAAATCTTCAGAGGAAACCATAAAACTAGGGGAATAAAAACTGTTTTCACAGCTAAGCCCTGAGTAGCCCCACCCCGTGTTTGTTTGTCACCTGGCAAGCGCCCTTTGTAACGCCCTTTGTCCCCTCCCTGCCCTCCTCCCGGCATCAGCCTCCCCAGTCCCGGGGCTGACTTCAACCTGTGGGAGTCAAGTGAGATGCGGAGCCCGTTCTCTGTCATCCGCAAGGCAGTTCATTTCTGCTAGCCCCTCGCGGTGAAGATGGGGTCGATGTGGGGGCCACTGGCCCAGGGGGAGCACGGGCCAGGAGGGTTTCAGAGGGACGGCCTCCATGGGGATGGGAGCTCGAAGAACATTGCCGATTCTGCCCCACACCATCTTGGTGCCCCAGCTCTGTGTCCCAGGCAACTCCGATGAGCCTTTTCAAAAACCAAGTTACAGCAGAGCGAAGGAGAGAGCCAGGAGGTGGACAGCGCCTTGCTGTGACACCGAAGCCCCAGCCATCGGCCCTCTCGGCCCGGCGGGTGTGTCTGAAGCCCGGGATTGGCCCCGCCTCCCCTCTCCAAGATGCCAAGTCAGAGAGTGGAAAATGTACATATAAATAAGTGGATGGAAATAGTTTTTTGTTGTAAATATTACATATACTAAAATCTATAGCTATAGATATCTTAATCCTTTGAGCTTCTGAGCAATATACCAAAATTATGCGATAATTTATTGCACGTCCATGTCTCGGGCAACTCCAATGCTGAGTCCGTTTAGAAGACTCTGTTTTGTTGACAGGTTATCAGGCTCTCTTTCAATTTTGTTGCAATCAGAATTGGAAACCACCGACTTGCAAAAAAGATTCATTATTTCGATATTTGAATCATTTACTTTTGTAATTTCTGGAGTGTATTCCAGAAAGGCCTTCCAAGATTTATCAGATGATTATTCATTGTACTTGTAATTTTTTCGTTTAGAGGTAACTTGTATCATCTGAAATTCTCAAAGTGCTGGGAGTTTTAAAACTATTAACTTCACTATCTCTCCAATAATACATTAAAAAAAATAAGTGCCTTCATCTCGTCACCTCCCTTCAATGTATTTGCCTCCAAACTCTGGAGCTGTAGACGTAACTCATTCAGTTTAGAGACTGGATCCGCCCTGTAACTGAGTTGGAGAAGCCGGTCCTTGTTCGAGCTAACCAACCCTATCGGCTCATTGCTGATGGGAGAATGCTACCTTCATTTTCCAGTCCTAATGACTGTGTTAATACCTGTCACTGCGGTGACCAGCATCCCCCTTCTGAATCCCAGTACAGAGGAATGTGGCCGCCAGCTTGCCGTAGGTCGCTGCAGGAATGGAGGAAGGTGGTTCCTTGTTCCTGTGTCCACAGAGGGGTGCCACCTCTGTGCCGGCCATTGTTTGCCCACAGCGGGGAAGGGATGAGGCCGGTTATTCCACGGAAAATATGACACGTCGACCCTGTGGTGCCTCAGAGGTGTTGACGTGCGTGGGCTGCGTACCCAGAGTAGTGGAGTCCTGATAAAGTGACAGAGGGGGCTGAACTGGTGAGAACTGGCAGGTGTCAGGTCGCACCTCAGGGGAAAGCACTAATGCATCCTCTTACGATGTGCCGACATGCCCCTTGGGACGGCTTCAATTTGAAGGACACTGTCAACTTTTCCATGTCTCGCAGGAGTCGATCCGGGATTTGGAGGGGACTCTTTGAGAAAAGTGATATAAAATTATGAAGGCAATTTTAAAAGTGCAAAAGTGAGTATGTATTTAGGATTTAAAAAATCAACAAGTCACAAATATTAAAAAGCTGACAAATGCCCCAATGACACAAAATTCATAAAAATTACAATGTTTTGATCACAATGACTTGATTCACCGTTTTTGTTCCTACATTTTCTGATACATACACTTTGATTCCTCTCGGCATTTATATTGATATATGTGCACTCCATGGCTCACATTTATATGCCCCTTCCCTAACATGCTCTCAACCCTCTGGTTGCAGAACCTCAGCTTCCTGGCAGCTAGAGCGAAAAGGGAAAGTAGTTGAGTTTTTGGCCTCTCATTGTCCAGCCAGGCCAAGCCTGCTTCTTCAATAGAAGATGAGTGGTTCTGAGCCAGAAGAGTTTATGTGCATTTATGTAAGGGACGTTCCACTGAATTTCTGATTGCGTTTTTTAAAAAGAACTAAAATAGCAATAGCCAGCATTTATTGCTTAAATTTTGAGTCTGAAACACAGCAAGCTTTTCCCATGTGTTATCTCATTAACCCTTAGACTAAGCCAGTGAGGGAGGTTCAATCATTACTCCGATTTTGCACATGAGGAAACAGTTTCAGAGAGGTGTAGCATCAGCCCCAGGTCACCCAGCCCGGAAGTGACGGAGCAGGATTTGAACATGGAACATCTGGCTGCAGCCCCAGATCTTAACCACAAGCTGTATCTTACATGCAGCATGTGGGACCGTTTCTTATATGGGCTCCCTGTTAAGTTAATTAATATTGAAAAGTGAGTTATAGTCTTTTCAAGGAGCTTATAAAAATCTTCAAATAAAATATTATGTAGTGATTGAATTTAAAAGACAGATTAAAAAAAAAACTCATAACTCTGATAAAGATCTTCTGGGGTGGAAATGAGAACCCTGTGCGCTTGGCAGATTGCACCCCGAACCTCCCCGAACCTCAGCCGGGCCTGTTTCACAAGACCTAGGGGCCCCTAGAAGCCCTGAGATAGCCACTCACTCTGCTTTCTCCACTAGTAGCATCGTTTTTATTTGTCGGGGTTTTAATGTGGTCTGAATTTCCCCCCAAAATTGGCCTCAGCCTCAACCACCAATCTTGGTTGCCTGTTTTTCCTCAGTGGGAGGGTTTTTCAAAGTTTTAAGGCCTGGTTTGAATTACCAAAAGAACTCGCTCAGCAGTGTGTGAGCATGGTTTGGGGAACAGGGGCAAGAGGGAGGTACGGAAGCGTGAGCTTCGGCCACTCGAGTGCCCAAGGAGAAGTGACATATTTACACGAGGGGAGTGTCGCCATCGGAAATGCAGGAACTCAAGACTCAGCTCCTCATTAGTAAAATGCAAACTACTGCACACCTGAGAGTTTGGCAAAAACCGATAACAAGGCGCTGGTAAGGATGTGAGTGACCAGGACCCCGCTCCCCTGCTGGTGGGGACACAAACTTGCGAAGACGCTGTAGGGAGAGTTTGGCCTCCCCCAGCAATGCTAAATGTGCACGTGCCCCGCGACCCAGCAGCCCATGGCCTGTACCCCTCAGGGCTGTGTGAGTCGTGCGATGGGGTGGCCCCGGCAATTCCAATCCTAAGCCAAGTCATCCTGAGCGGGGATCCACACACTAGGGACCACGGTCCAAATCCGGCCTGCCGTCTGTTCTGTTTTGTTCAGTAGTTTTGCCGGGGCGCAGTCACGCCCGTTCGTGATCCCCGGGTCGAGGCCACTTTCCCAGCACGAGGGCAGAGCTGAACAGTCATAGGAGAGACCGTCTAGTTCGTAAGCTCTAAATATTTATTAACTGGCCGTTTCTGGAAAACGTTTGCCGATGTCTGGTCTAGGGGGTCCGTTGCATGTGGGATCAGCTGACGTAGGAGGCTGTTCATGGCAGTATGGTCTGCCAAAGTAAAAAATTGGAAAACCACCCAAATGTCCATGAAAAGGGGTCAATTTGTCCAATGGGAGATTATAGGGCAGAGAAGCAAGTCATGGTGGTTCCATTGAGATACAGTGTAACAGCAAACAGAACGGAATTTATTGCTTAGAGATATAAACACGGGCGGAAAGCCACGAAGAAAAATGATTATCGTAAAAAGCAGCATGGCTGCTCACTTTACTTTTACCCCTTATAGAGTTTGAGATG
>NW_006434366.1:2553912-2561241 GCF_000325575.1 Pteropus alecto | reverse complement strand
GCTCTTCGGTGAGTATGTCACATTCCATAATAAGTGATTTTTTAACCTCGTACGTGAAACCACTTTCCCAAGTTGTGAACCGTAAGTCATAATTCAGTTCATTCTGGTACAGTGCGAAAAATGGCAAAATGGCCATCAGAACAGGGGAGCGTGACGCTGCACCCTCTGGAGGGCCCCCTCACACACGCCAGGTCCTGCCACACCCCTGCCAGCCTTGGTCTTCGCGGCCATGGACGCGGCCTGGACGGGGCGGTGGCGGGAGGGGCGCGTCAGCGGGCGGGCTGCCCACCTTTGGGCGTCCACGTCTTTAGGGAGCCTGGCCCTGAGACCTTTCATGGCCCCAGGGGACAGCTCCCAAGTAGGGCTCTTTCAAGAACCACCCACTCTGAGAACCGGCCATCTCCCCCACCAGTGGGTTTCCAAAGCCGGGCGACCCAGCCCCGGACACTGCTGTGCACGCCGTTCACCTCCACAAGAGCTCACTACCGCTGCACTATCTCTGGAGCAGCCTTCGAAAAGGAAAGCTCTGACCGCCGGTGGGCAGGAGGACAGCCGTGTCGCCGTTTTCCACCCTGCGTGCAAGAGTGCCGTCCCGCGGCCCCGCAGAGTCCCGTGTCGAGTGCGCCGTGTGTTTGCGCTTGAAATATGAGCGATGGTGACGACGACGCCGAGGACCTTGGGCTTCCCTCCGAGATGAAGCTCTCGTATGCTCACGTTTCGGTTAAGCCCCACAGTGCCGTGTGCCCTGGGGTTCCCGTTTTCCAGGGAGTAAATCTAGGGAATGCCATGGGTCGTGCAGTCACGGGTGGTGACATTTCTGAACGCAGGGTGAGAGGGGCCGGGTGGACCTGTTCTTCTAGAAGCGTGCCAGGCCTTCCTCGGTGTTCACGTGGGGGGTTTAGTTTGCACCTGGTGAAGGTGCTGTCGTCTTGACATGAAATCGGGCAGGCGCAGAGTCGCAGACAAAGCCCTGGAGGGGGGCTGGGCCCCCCAGGGCGTCGCACTGCTGGACGCCCCCCAGGTGACGGCTGCCTCAGACTCTCCTTCCTCGCGGGCGCCACCACGAGCCTCCGCTCTGGATGTCAGAGTGTCTGGGTCCCCATGGAGCCGTCCCTTCCTCTAGTCCCCATCCTGCCCTTGGCTTCTGTCCTCCACGTTGGCAGAGGCAGGCGGCATCTGGAGTCAGCACTGGGGGTCTGAACCGGACGCCGCTCCCTACTGGCTGGGCGAGTTAGCAAACCTCTCTGAGGCTCGCTATCCTCACCTGTAAGATGGACCAATTACACCCATTTCGTGGGGGGTGGCGGGGACCCAAACAACCGTATATGAAGGGCCTGGAGCGCAGAGGGCAGGTCTGCCAGCAAATCCTCCTCCCTCTGCCTCCAGCTCAGCTGCCAGGCGAGGCCCACCCCTCATGACAAATCTCTTTCTGCATATCTTTTTTTTCAAAAAGAGTGCCCTGGCATGCCAGCCGGCCTGAGTCAGTCTCTCCAGGGAGTCACGAGGCAGTGGTCAGAGGGCCAGTTCGTGGACCGTGTCCTCGGGCGTCTGCTGGGCAGCTGCACCACATCCTGCAGCACAAGGCTTATCTTCAGGGGCAGGTTTAGTGAGCTTCGCAAGTCGGCCTGGGCTGACCCTCCTCTGGACACCCCGGGCCTCAGCAGCTGCCCGCCAACTCTGCACACTCTTAAAACACGCTGTCCTGGCCAGTAGGAAAGCTCCATTCTCACATGTGCTTTCTGACGCATGGTGGCACCTGGGGACTTGTTCCAAATGCAAACTTATGGGCTGACCAGGACTTCGTGGAAGGGAAACTCTGGAGGCGGGGCCGCGGTCAGGCCTTTCACCAGCCCCGGGGGACAGGTGCCGGAGCCCACGTGAGTCCTACTGGCCTCAGCTGGGGGTGGGGGTGGGGGTGGGGCTCATCCAATGCACCCCCCAGGGGTGGGCAGGCACCAGACCAGCCTCGGATCTCTTCCCCTCCCCCTCACATGCCCTACAGCTGAACAAGGCATTGTCTATGGCAGAGCGGCAGGCTCCGCGCTTCTGATTTATTCACTCTTTAATTGGACAAACACCCAGCAGCTCTCACTGGTAGGCAGTCCTCTGGGTACGGGGGATACGGTGACAAGGCCGTGCCTTCTCAGGGGAACTATGTTCGTGCTGTAATGTCAAAGCATGGTGAGTGCATGGTAAAAGCGGGGTGAGGGGTAGAATGTCGAGGGGAAGGGGGCCTGTCTGTTTTTACTTGGATGATAGAGAGGACACATCTGGGCATCTATATTTTGCCCTTTCGTCCTCATTTTGGGAAGAGCACGTTGATTGTCACCCACCCCAGTCAGTCCAAACGTCCCACCGTCCTGACCCACAGTTTCGGGGGCAGGGCCGTGACCCGGGGCCGGCCAGTCAGAGCCCTCATCTCTCCGTCCCCCATGAGCAGAGCACGCACGCGTTAGCCATGGGCTCCGAGCTGCCCAAACAAGACTCAGTCCAGAGCTTTTCTCAGAAACCACTGGAGAGAAAGAGATGAAAACCCGCTTTTAGTAACTGCCGAAGTTATTGGGCAGTGAGGATTCTAGGCGTGGGGTGTTCAGGGGCCGCCGTGAGGGAGGAGCTTTCCTGAGGAACGAAGCCCCCCGCTCCGCACCCCGGAGGAAGTGGAGTAAGAGGGGCGTCCTGATCACATGGTCCCGCCATGCCGAGCCTCTGCTCCGGGACTTTTCCCTTTGGGCAGCCAATGCTCACCTCTTCCTGCTGGAACCTGTCTCAGTCCCTGGAAACTCACGGGGTCACGATGCTAAGTTCAGAGAACGTAGGTTTCACTCCCGGCTCTGCCACTTCTGGGCTGATTTGTCACCCCCTCTGTTCAAAGGGCTGGTCGAGGGGTTGGCAGAGAGCCACCCGCCCTTCACCTTCGCTTACCCGCGTTCGTGTCCTGGGTTCCCGGGAGGGGGGCGGGGGGGAGGTGGCCAGTCTATCGTCATCTCTACCTGGACAGTCCAGATGGTACAGTGCTCTGCCCCCACCTCAAAGAAGCACAAGTGTCCTTCATTCCCCTTTACTCAAGAAAGGGGAATTACATCGAGTTCACGGCAAGTTCATTGTCTCCGGTTATACCGGTTCCCGCTGCTGGCCGGGAGCTGTATGAGGTCCCGATGGGGTTTTCTCTTCCTAACCCACATTGTAGTAGATGCAACGCTTGCTCTCAGCTCCCAATTATGGGAAAATCAGTCGTTCCGAGGCGGACCTACACTGCATGTGGTTTTTACACATCCTCCACCAAGAACAGCCCCCCCAGATCGCCGCCCCGATGGCCTGCCAAGGAGGAGGGGCGGGATAGGGGCTCTGGAAAAGCAATCTGGACTGACCAGCCATCAGACTGGGACTCTGTCCGTGTGACTATAAGAGCCTATTTCCACGTCTCAGCCACTGGAGCAGTTTGGGGCTGCACCATTATCGCTGTAGTTAGCGTCCACCGAGGACAGTTTCTCAACTTTTATTCCATTATTGCCCCCAAAGGACGTTTTTGACTTTTTTCTAAACGTCTCCCAGCCCTCGCCATGGAATTTTACTACCACAGTTAGACTGTATACCTGTTTATGTACTATACGTATATCTGTGCTTTACGCGTAAGAATAATATGATTTTCTGCCTCCGAGAGCCATTTTGCCCTCGGGGAAATTATCCCCATTAAGGAGGCACGATCTAGTGCTTATTCTGTATGCACCAGGCTCTCTTCTGAGCACCTGCTTACCTTAGCTAATTTAATCCTCACGATGACCCTAAAAGGAATCCCCACTTCAGAACTGAGGCACTGAAGCCCAGAGAATTGGTTGTCCAAGGTCACAGAACAGTAGGTGCTAGTCTCAAGTTAACCAAACTGCAAAAGTTAGCAGAATAGTTCCTCCGCAGGACTTCCCTCGCTTCTGCACCAAATACAAGAGGTTTAGGCCAACTAAAAAGTTAGAGGAGCAGCCCTGTCCCCAGACCACCCCCGGGTTTGATCATCTGCTAGGACTCACAGAAATCGCTACAAGCTAAATATGTTCATGGTCATAGTTTATCACAGGGAAAGGATACAGGTTAATCAGCCAAAGGAATCGGTCCATAGGGCAGAGTCTGGAAGAGTTTCGAACGCGTCGCATGCTCAGTGTGTATATTACCCCCGTGGCACTGACTTGTGACAATACGCACAGAGTCCCGCCGATCAGGGAATGCCTACGCACGCTTTGGAGTCCAGTTTTGTCTTGTCGTTTCGTTTCACTCATTTTCACTGGAGCTTCATTATGTGGGCATGGTTGATGGCTCGACCGATGGCCCAGGGGCGGACCTCAGACTCCAGGTCAACTGACAGCAGGACCCAAAGCCTCCGCCCTGAATCGCATGGTTGGTCTGTCGGGTATGGCCAGTCCTCATCTCAAGATCTGATGTGGCCAGTCTCCGCCCTAAACAAAGATTCCTATCAGGTATAACATTACTCAGAAGTCAAGGACAAAGTCTAGAGCTGTCTTTGGGCAAAGGCAAATTCTTTACTGCCCAGCGCTGAGGCTGGGATTGAAAGATGCAGTTTGAACCGTGGGGAAGAAGGCGGGCCTACCACTCAAGTGTTGAGCCTTATATTCACGACGACACCGTGAGGGGACAGGCACGTAGGAGTGAGCTGGGAGTGGCAGGCTGACTAACGCCCCAATCCCTGCGAATGTTCCTTTACAGGCAAAACAGACTTTGTGGATGTGATGAAGTTAGGGACCTCGCGATGGGGAGAGTACGCCGGATCAGCCAGGTGGCCCCTGAATGTAATCACAGTGTCCTTATAAGAGGGGAGGCGGAAAGGAGAAGGCGATTCGAGACGAGATTAGAGTGATGAACTCTGGGGATGGAGGAGCTAAGAGACACAGGCGGCCACGAGGACCTGGAAGAGGCGGGGACACAAATTCTCCTCTCAGAGAACCCAGAGGCCCCCGCCCTGTGGGCTTCTTGACTGAGCCCCGTGTGACCGATTCTGGACTTCTGGCTCCAGAACTTGCAGAGAACACGTGCGTGTTGTTTTAAGCTACCAGGTTGGTGGTGATTCCTTGCAGCAGCCATAGGCTGAGACACAGAGGAAGCCGAATGTTTTTTGTCTGAGACCCTGGGGCCAGGAAGCGCTGCTCTAGAATTTTCACAGACACCTCCCCGCTCCACAGGAGATGGCTCCGGGGAGGCGACAGTTGGCCCTCACTCCTGCGTTGAGACCTGAGACCGACTACTGCTCACTAATCCTGCTTCTCTTTTACCGATCTGGGGGCAAGGGTCAGAACCCCGGTCAATACGATGTTCTCAGTGGCCACAACTGCAGCGGCCAAGGGTGGCCGGGAATCCATTCCTTAACCTGCCTCCCGGACTTGTGAGGACAGCAGCCTGATCCTGAGCAGGTCGCCTCCATTTCTTTTCATGCCTGAGTTTGTGACGCCAATCCACTTACACACCACAACTCCCATGAGCCCCCTCACCAGCCCGTTGCTGGGAGATTCGGCTCTTACCAACTGCGATCGCGTGTTCCTGCCCTTGGCACTTGGCTTCTTGGCTCTTTTGTCACAATTGCAGGTCGGTCCCCCTAGAAGCAGAGTTTGAGGCAGGGATTTATTTATATACAAGTGAAATGAGGCCTCAGCCGCAGGCGAGTCTGCTTGGCCCACTGCTGGCCCTGCCCTGCCACCACCACGTCCCAGGCTTGAGGCTGAGCGGGACTGGGCTCGAACCCCAACCTGCCAGGAGGTCCCCTTCTCTGGTTAAACCATCATCGAGACGCCAATGGAGGGGACGCGGGCCACTGCCCAGCAGGATTCATCCTTTGACTGTTCCGACATCTTAAGGAAACTAAGGTTCTTGGGGACAGTCAGTACCATGTGACCTTGATCAAATCACTTCACCTCTGAAGCTCAAACGCTTCGTCTGAAAGATGGAGACAGCTACCAGCAACTTCGCAGGGCCATCAGGAGGGCTAAAAGCCCCACGCATAATAAGTGTGCAGCACAGACCCTCATGGTTCATCCATCCACATGGCCATCTGGCAAATACTACCAAACACCGACTAATGCTGGGCGCTGTGCTAGGTGTTGGGGATACAGCAGGGGCAAAACCTTAACTCCCGGTGGAAGACAATAAACAGACAAGCAGGTAAGTGTATGCATCCGGTAGCCATAGAAACAAAGGCAGTAATACTGGGAGGGGTCGGCCAGGCAGCTGGGCATACTTTGCAGTTAAGGTAGTCACAGTTTATACAGTGACAGACATTTCAACAGGGAACAGAACCTTATTATTTTTTCATTAATCTGTTTTCTTGGCTAATTCCTGTTTCCAAGAGGTCAAGGCTCTCACGGGTCTGTGGAATTGCCAAGTGCCTGTGGAGGTGGCCAGGTCTGAGAGTTGACGGGCCCGGTGGCTCTGTGTTGCTGGCCCCATCTGGGTTGTGGCAGAGCTCAGGGTTGGGGGTGCAGGGGTTATGCCTATGAGCTGTTCTTCCAAGGTCAGGCTACAGGGCCACACCCGGCTTTTATGTTCCACTCTGAGAGCTGGGGTGGACATGGTGTGCACACTACACAAGACAAACAATCCTTCCACTGTGCGTGCCAGACACTCAGGAGAGGAAGGACCCAGAGGAGGCCTGGGTGCTGCCTCATCAGGGTGCAGTAGTGGGACAGTGAGCAGGGAGCTCAAAACCAGGGCCAGACACCAGGCAGGCACACGCTCCATCAGCAAGTCTCAGCGACCCCAAACCCAAAAGGCGCCTCCTTCCCAATCTTCCAGGTCAAGGGCCTGGGACAGGCTCTGACTGCACCCATGGAGGTCCTGGGCTGGTCCCTGACGCAATCAAGGGGCCTGGCGGCCCCGCTGCGTTGACTGGCCGGGAGCAGCAGGTCTGATGCCAGCAAAGGCGGGGCTGCTGGGTGCGGATCCAGTTCCTCGGGAGCCGGGAAGTGCCTCAGACTCGCCAAGCTCTGGGCCTCCTTCAGCCCCTGGGCCTTTGCACATGCAGTTCCCTCTCGGAAAACGTCCCCCCCTCTCCGCCAGGCCGACTCCTAGGTCTCCACTCCAATTTCGCCTCCTCTGAGCGGCCCCCCACACTCCGCTGGCTGGTGGCCTGGTAGGTCGCCTGGGCTCCCAGCGTTAGGCGTTCAGGAAACGTCTCCGGGGCGAGGGATGCCACGCCATCCACACGCGGACCCCCTCTGCGGCCATGAAAGGGAGCCCGCGCGCGCCCCGCCACCCTGCTTCCGACCCCGCCTGGCCGGGGGCGCACAGACTCTCGCTCGCGCACGCACGAACGCGCCCCAGCCACCGACCACG
>NW_006434366.1:2535911-2553563 GCF_000325575.1 Pteropus alecto | reverse complement strand
GGCCGCGGCTGCGCCCCCTCCCCGGCTCCCGGCCCCTGCCTCCTCCCCGGCTCCAGCCCCGGGAAGCTTCCTGTTCTCTTTTGCAGCTGCAGGTCGCCTGGGGTGGGCACATCTGGGGGCGGGGGGCGGGCTTACTGTGCAGAGTTGGGAGTGGGTGTCTATATGCGTACACGTTTCGGGCGGAAGTGTCTGTATGCCCATCTGGGGGTGGATGTGCCTGTGTGACCATCTATGGATTTTGTTCCTTTCTGGGGGTGGGTGTACCCGGATGCACACTTCTGGGGAAGTGTGCACGCATGTGCACTTGCGTGTGCAGTCCTGTGTGTGTTCATCTGGTGCACATGCACTGTTAGCTGATTGAATGGGCACAGGAACACGGACCCATCTGTAGACACTGTGTTTCGTGACTGTGCACACGTCTGTGGGTGTCCGTGTGTGTGCATAATTTGGGTGCATCTCAGGGTGCGTTGGTTACCATGGATGCATGGACCAGAGGTGCCCGTGTTTGGCTTGAATGAGTTTGTGTCTGTTTGAGGAGGGGTTCCTGGCCTTTGGCTCCTCCCAGGACCCTCACACACTCATGCAAGCCAGGCTGGATAGGGCCCTGGAAGTGGAAAAGGGAGAGTAGCCAATCTGACCTTGACCTCAGATCTCCCTCCCATTTTTCATTCTGATTTAATGGGTCTGTCCCAGCCAGGGTCGGATGGTCCCAGCTCCAGTCTAGGGACCGAGAAAAGGGTCCAAATATGGAGTTTGTGGCCCTAGAGGGTCCTGGCCCTAGAGAGTGTAGGCCAGCCGCCCTCACCCCAAGCTTCTGCAAACCAGAGCATCACCCCCTCCCCCAGTGGCCCCGGTTTCCTCCTTAGAGAGGCTGGGAGAGCAGCAGTGGCCAGAAGCCAGATGTCCTGACCCTACCCAGCCTCAGCGTCACTCCCCACTGGCCCGGGAGGGCTGCCTGGCCTGTGCAGAAGGCCCAGGCTGCTTGCCCAGAGAGCCTGGTGGTTTGGCCATCAGCCACACTAACCCCACACCATCATCCCCACCTGGGGCTGCCACCATCGACCGCCCTGACCGCTTGGATCTTGGCTTGTGGTTGTGGCCACTTGGTGGCTGGACAGCCCTGAGAGGGCTTCCCTGGCCCCATCCCACAGGAACAGAGAAGACACTGGGCTGGCTCAGGGCCAGCCTCTCCAGGAGGGGCTCAGAGGGGCTGCTTGGTGAGTCAGCCCCAATGGAGGGAACAGTCATGGCAGGACCTGCCCCTTCCTTCCCTTTTGTCTGATCATAGCTGCCACCTCCCACTGGGAGGGGAGCGGAAGTTAGGGCTCCTCCCCTGTGCTCCAGGAGACAGACAGGTCCTGTGCCCAGGGCCCTGCCGCACCCCCCATCTCTCATACGACGAGACAGGCCTGCCTAGGAGGTCGCTGGGGACCGGGCCGCCCCCAGCCCTCCTGCCTATGAGCAGCCCACTCCTGTCTCTGGCCTGGGGATCTGAGAAGAGAGACTGCCCTGAACACCCAGGTGCCAGCCCTGTCCTGGCTGTAGGTGTGAATCTGGTGACCTCAGAGCAGGCAGGGGACAGACCTGTAACCTGAAGCTCAAGAGGTGGGGGCTGAGCAAGGCAGTGGGCGTGGGGTAGGGGGCATGAATCTTTGATGATAGAGGCTCAGGTGTCCCGGGCCTGACCTCTGGATTATTAATGGTGACTGAGGAGGCATGGGGGGTTGTCTCTTCCCCTTCTGAGGTGTCACTGCCCTGGTAATACTAGAAAGGGTGTGTCAGCCTCTCTGCTGGGGGAGCTTCCTGGCCCTCCCTCCCGGAAGGTCTGAGCGGGTGGAAGGGACAGCTCAGCACAGCCTGCCTGTTATGTTTGCATTGATAAAAGTTACTGTCATTACTGGAGCACTTTCTCCCGGTCACTCCCGACCACGCCCTCTGCAGACCAGAAGTGTGAGCTTTTCCTTAGAGAGGAGTCCGAGGTTCAGGGAGGTCAGGGGTCACACTCAGCTATGGGAAAGGGGGAGCCCCAGAGTCTTCATCAAGGACCTGCTCGGGCTCTGCAGGCGGGTGGTTCTGCCCTGCCCAGTGGGGCCCTGTTTCCGTGTCATGCTGCTCCGAGCCCCAAGGACCTGCTCGCCCAGCAGCCTTGGAGGGCAGTTCATAGCCGGAGGGCTCAGGCTCAGGGTCGCCCTGCCTGAGGGACGACCAGAGTTTGTTTCCCTAACAGCCCCCCTAACGGCCCCCCATGCCCAAGCTGCCCAGTCTGAGCCCTATAAATATTTTCTGACCTCAGCGCTCTGGCTGTGTTCCTGCAGAATTCTCCTGACCCCCGGGAGCCTCAAGGTCATGCTGGCCGGCCCTGTGTGCCCAGACACCCGAGGCGGGTCCTTCCCCATTTGGATCTTGGTTTCTCCGTCTGAACCACAGTGGGTTTGTGACTTCCCATAGGTCCCCAGTGCCTACCATGGTCCTCACCTCTGCACTTGGGTCTTGGTCATGGGCTGTCACCTTCCAGCTCTGTGGCCCAAGGACCAAGACAGGATCTGTTTGAGGGAGTTCTTGAGAGTCATTCCTCCTCCAGGAAGCCTCCCCAACTGCCTGGGAGTCGGGAGCTTGTTGCCCCCTGGCAGGGCTGTGCCAGGGCTGGGCTGGCCCCTCAGGGCCTCTCCGGGTTAGGCATCCTGGCTGGTGGGCTGGGGCTAGGTGTGCATACACGTGTGTCAGTGCGTGCCTGTTGCGTGTCTGTATGTACTTTGTACACCCTTTGCCTGCAAACGTTTTCACCAAGCTCTGTGTGTGTGCATGTGCGTGTGTGCGCGCCTGTCAGCACCCCGGGCGCTGTGTCTGGGTGTGTGCGCGTGTCAGCACCCTGGGCGCTGTGTCTGGGTGTGTGCGCGTGCGAGTGTATGTGCACACACGTGTGTGTGTGCGCGTGTGTCAGCACCCCGGGCGCTGTGTCTGGGTGTGTGCGCGTGTCAGCACCCTGGGCGCTGTGTCTGGGTGTGTGCGCGTGTCAGCACCCTGGGCGCTGTGTCTGGGTGTGTGCGCGTGTCAGCACCCTGGGCGCTGTGTCTGGGTGTGTGCGCGTGTGCGTGTGCGCGTGTCGGCACCCCGGGCGCTGTGTCTGGGTGTGCGCGCGTTGCACCAGCGGAGCGTGTGGTTGTGGACGAGGGTGTTTGCACCCTTACTTCCCTCTCTGCCACCTGCACGTGTTGATGTGTTAGGTCCACACACGTTGGGCTGTGTGTGTGCCTGTTTGCATGGGCACCTCGCGCATATGTGCACGTGTGCACACGTGTGTGTTAGATAGGCACAGTCCGTGCATCTCGGGGGCATTTGTTCCCGTGCTTGTCTGTGGTTATGACAGTGCTGAGTGTGTCCCAGACCGGCTCAGTGCTGGGACTTCCTGGGGCCATTCGCTCTGGCTGGCCCGGCCTGTCTCAGAGCCTGTCCCATCCCTGCTGCCTTGTCACCAGAGCCACCCCAGCCAGCAGGCCACCCGCCTGCCACCTCTGCTGGCTAAATTTGGGAGCTTGTATTCTGCAGCCGTCTCAGGTTCCTGGTCACATGGGGGGCTGTATTTAACCCGGTTCCCGGCTCAGCCACCAGACCCCGCGGACAGCAGGCTTTGAACGTGTCCCTGGCCGCTAGCTTGCTCCGCCTGTCCATCGCCCACCATGTTTCTTGTTCTTTCAGCCACCGATGAGCTGAAGGAATTCTTTGCCAAGGCACGGGCCGGCTCTGTCCGGCTCATCAAAGTCGTCATCGAAGATGGTGAGTGGCCCCTGTCAGCTAGGGTGCCGGCTGGGTGCTGGACCCAGCTGCTCCTCTGGGAGATCAGGGGGACCTTGACCTCTATCCCCCGTTGGGACCTCAGTTTCCCCATCTGGAAATGGGAGTTGCCTTGTGGGAGACCTGGAGGTGACCTGATCGTTACCCCTGAGCAGAAACAGGGCGTCTGGCAAGGAGAGCTGGCCCTAGGGCTCTGCCCAACCCCCCCACCCTCAGGCTATGTGGCTATGGGATGGGCTGGGCAGGGGGGCAGGAGATAAGTGGGGCCCGGCACCGCCCCCTGGGGCTGTGCCACTCGCCTCCATCTGTGGTTGGCGGGCGTAGCCTGGCCTGGCTGCTGGCCAGGGGTGTCCTAAGGAGAAGCGGGGGCCCTGCCCATGGGAACTACCCCCTACAGTGGGGAGAAGGGACTCGTATCCAGCACTCTTTGAGAGCAAGATGGGTGAATTCCAGGCTTGGCTGGGCCTTGTCCTGGGCTGTGGGGACCTGGGGCTCATGCAGGGGGAGGGGCCGGGGTGAGAGAGCTCCAGCCAGGGCCCGAAGTGGGGAGGGTTTGACGAGGCAGAGGATTAGACTGAGGCTTGGAGGGGCCAGAGAGAGGGATCCCCCCTTTGCTCTGTGCTAAGGGGCTATCCCTCGAGGTGAGAGGTGCAGACTCTGGGGCTAGGAGTGGGCTGGGATCCCCAGAGGTCCTCCCAGACCTTCTTTTTAGCCATGCAGTTGTGGGCCCTTCAAGGGGCTCCTCAAATGAGCTTGGTGCCCGGATGACTTTTCGTACATTGAATTGGCTCAGAGTAGGGTCTGCCCAGACCCAGAGTCCTCCCCAGGCTTTAGGACCAGAGCTGTGCCGGGGTCTGTCAATTCAGAAGGCCTCACAGGCTGGATGGGGTCATTATGGTAGGTCCTGAGCGAAGACTTTCTGGGGTGGCAGACCCCTGAAAGAGACAGACTTACGAGCCTCATCCTCAGCCCTCTGTCACCCCCAGGCAAGTGCCCCGCATTCGCTGAGCAGGAAGACTCTCGGGGGCTCTTACCTGCCTCGGTGCTGCATGTGGTTGCTGGGGGTCCCAGTCCCCGGACAGACAGCCACAGCCCATCTCCACCCGAGTGTGGCCAAGCTCCTGATTTTTCTAGAGAAGCCTGGAGTCCTTGTTATGTAACACTTCCCAGTGTGAAAGCGTTGGCGACAAATTAAACAATGTTGACAGCGACTATGGGGATGACTCCGCCTGTGGCTGCTGGTTTGCAACACTGATGGCATCTGGGTCCCGGGAGCGTGGGCGAGGAGGCCAAGGCCTGCAGACAGTCTCGGCATGGCACGTTGGGGCCACTCGCCCCCATCAGGAGGGCCTGGTAGTCAGGTGCCAGGCCCCCTGGCCAGGGCACGATGGTCCGCTTGCCCCAGTCTTCCTCCAGCCTGGGCCTGTGCTTGACTGGGCTGCTGCTCAGCGCCCAACTAAGACCCTCTGGACTGACAGGTTGAGTGTAGCCTCTGTGTGGCAAGGAGGAGGCGGGCCAGGCCCTGGGAAGTTGGCTACTTTTGATGTGTAACTTTTGGGGCAGGGGGATTGCAGCTGGTGGGCGACAGCAGGATCCCTGTTTGTGCTGTGTTTGGAGGGGCCCCACCCCCTCTTTCCCACATGCTTTAGCTCCTGCAGGTCCCTGTGGCCTGAGGCACATTTTTTCTGAGAAGGCTGTGCTGGAGCCCCAGGGGTGGGAGGAGGGAGCAGGAGGTGGCGCCGCCGAGCAGCTGGCCGGCGGGCCGGGGTCTGAGCAAGCTCCCCGGTGTGTGGGTGTCGGTGAGGGCGTCGCATTGCTGGTGGCTGTGGGCGCGCATCTGCGTGTCATCGTGTGGTCGTGTCTGTCATCCGGCACAGCGCACGTTCTCACATCCGTCTCTGTCCAGGTGCACAGGGAGCAGCTTTGTGCCTTCACTTACTCGTTCACTCGCCGATTTACCCAGCCTTGTCCTTCAGGGACGCGGCTCCAGGGGACTGCGGCGGGGCGACCAGCAGGTCTGCGCCGCATCCGGGGGCTGGAGGTCCGCAGTCAGAGCGGGTGTGGGACGTGGTCCTCTGTGGCTCACCCATCCTCTGCCCTCAGAGCAGCTCGTGCTGGGTGCCTCGCGGGAGCCAGTGGGCAGCTGGGACCAGGACTATGACAGGGCCGTGCTGCCACTGCTGGATGGCCAGCAGCCCTGCTACCTGCTGTACCGCCTGGACTCCAAGAACGCCCAGGGCTTCGAGTGGCTCTTCCTTGCCTGGTCGCCTGACAATTCCCCCGTGAGTCCTTGCGCCCTGCACCCAAGATCCGGGGAAAGGGGAAGCTGGGTCCGAGCGAGATGACAAGGCCCTGCCCTGAGAAGTCTGAAGGGAGGGACATCAGGTCCTGCTCCAGAGAGTCTGGGTGGGGACCAGGCCCTGGTGTGGCCCGGGCCACAGCAGCCTGGCTCTGGGAGGCAGAGATTGGGCTGGGCGAGGGCTCCCCCTGCTGTCCGAGCCACACCACTGCCTCCCGGCCTCCATGCTGTGCCCTCCGCGGGCACAGTGAGGTTACCAGGCTCCCACCCAGGGGCTCCTGCCTGCTTCGGGAAACACAGCCCTGCCTGGAGGGGTCTCATGGCTCGGCCTCCCCCCTTCAGGTGCGGCTGAAGATGCTGTACGCGGCCACACGGGCCACGGTGAAGAAGGAGTTTGGGGGCGGCCACGTCAAGGACGAGCTGTTCGGGACCGTGAAGGTAGTGTCCACTGGGCTGGGATCCGGGGCCCACAGAGGAGGGATGTGATTCAGGGTCACAGAGCGAGTGGGCACCAGGCTTGGAGACAAGTGGGGAGGGCTGGGAGAGCCCGGGGGCTGTAAGCTGGGGCGCTCAGCGGGCTCTGGCAGCCCACTCCGAGGCGCCCACTTATGCCTCTGCCTCCACCGACTAGGATGACCTCTCCTTGGCTGGGTACCAGAAGCACCTGTCATCCTGTGCAGCGCCCGCCCCCCTGACCTCGGCCGAGAGAGAGCTTCAGCAGATCCGTATCAACGAGGTGGGTGCTCCAAACAGGGTGGGCGCGAGTCCCAGCCCTGGGCGCTGGCGGTCACGTCAGGCCCCGCTGGCTGAGCCTCTGCTCCCTGGGCGGGCTCCACTCTGGCAGGGACAGGTGAGGGCCTTGCTCACTGTTCACCTGCCCCCAGGTGAAGACAGAGATCAGCGTGGAGAGCAAGCACCAGACCCTGCAGGGCCTCGCTTTCCCCCTGCAGCCTGAGGCCCAGCGGGCACTTCAGCAGCTCAGGCAGAAGACGATCAACTACATCCAGCTGGTGGGCACTGCGCCCCCACCCCGCCCCCCTCCTGCACGTGCCTGAACACTGCGGTCCCCGGGTACCGGTGGGAACACACTGTCCACCCGCCCTGCCCCATCCCTGCCTGCTCCCGTTCGAGCTGTAGCCGCCGTGCATCACGGTTGCTGTCCTCTGTCCAGGGGCGCCTGTGAGACACTGTCCCTCACTCCGCCCTCCACGTCGCATACACGTCCTCATCCCCGGGTTCACACTGATCCCTCAGCCCTGAGCCCCTTCCTGTCCCAGACTCCCTGTGCAGCCCCCTGACCACCCTTGGCCTGGGCAGGGCCCTCTGCCCCTGTCCACCCTGTCCCCTTTTGAGCAGAAGGGCTCCTCCTTTTCAAGACACATCCTCTGAGGATGGGCTGGCCTGATGGTGGTGCCTCCCTGAGGTCCAGCCCCTTCCCACTGTCCTGCTCACTGCTCTTGGAGGGACTTCCTCCCCTGGCAGAGCTTTCGAAGGGGCAGAGTTAGGGCGGGGCCCAGGAGTGGCCTCTGCAGAGGGACTTCCATGGCGGGATGGCCGCTGGGGAGGGCAGTCTGGCAGAGAGACCACAAGCAGGCTCCGACGGGCCCCTGCCTGCCAGCCCACCCACCTTGGGGAATTCTCGTTTGGTGGGTGGGCCTGGGCCCGCCCTCGTCCAGCGCCCTCACGTCCCCTGCCACTTGGCAGAAGCTGGACCTGGAGCGGGAGACTATCGAGCTGGTACACACCGAGCCCACGGATGTGGCCCAGCTGCCCTCACGGGTACCCCGAGAAGCCGCCCGCTACCACTTCTTCCTCTACAAGCACACCCATGAGGGGGACCCCCTCGAGTCTGTGGGTGAGTGGCCATTGCAGGGCCCCCACGCCCATGGCTGGGCAAGAGCAGGGCTGGCCTTCGGTGGCGGGCCTGCTGCGGGCGGGGAGCAGAGGGTGCCCCAGGCCTGCATCGCTCACCCCCCACCCCCCCAGTGTTCATCTACTCGATGCCGGGGTACAAGTGCAGCATCAAGGAACGCATGCTGTACTCCAGCTGCAAGAGCCGTCTCCTGGACTCCGCGGAGCAGGACTTCCGGCTGGAGATCTCCAAGAAGGTGGGCATCGTTCCCTGGGGCCTCGCCCCTCCTGCCCCCGAGCGTTCACGTCCCGAGACGGGGGGCCACTGATGCCTGTTGGATGGATGGGCAGACTGAGGCCCAAGGGGTGGCTGCATGCCCAAGGCTGCCCCGCCGGCACCCGTGTCTGGAAAGCAAATAGGGGTGACCCAGGCGTGCAGGACCCCAGGCCCCAGGCCCTGTGATCCTGGAGGGGGCATTCTGGGCGGGGACCTGGGAGGACACCCCAGGCTGTGGCGTGCACGACCGAGGGTGGCTGGCGTGTGTCGGCCCCCACCGGCGGGGTGACCACTGCCTCGCCCACGCAGATTGAGATTGGTGATGGGGCAGAGCTGACGGCCGAGTTCCTGTACGATGAGGTGCACCCCAAGCAGCACGCCTTCAAGCAGGCCTTCGCCAAGCCCAAGGGCCCCGGGGGCAAGCGGGGCCACAAGCGCCTCATCCGCGGCCCGGGTGAGAACGGGGATGACAGCTAGGAGGCTGCACCTGTGCCACGCGGGCGTGCGGACTCAGCAGCCGCCCGCCTCACCGCTCGCTCCCATCACCTCCCTCCTCCCCAGCCTGGGCTCCGGGGCAGGGCTGCCTCCTGTGGGCAGGAGGGCTGCTCGCCGCTCACCCTTGCAGCTTCCAAGGGCCACTGGGCTGGCATTTGCGACCCACCCCCACTGCTGTCCCTGTCTCACCTGAGTGGCCAGGGTGTCTGGG
This sequence comes from Pteropus alecto, assembly GCF_000325575.1. Taxonomy (NCBI): domain Eukaryota; kingdom Metazoa; phylum Chordata; class Mammalia; order Chiroptera; family Pteropodidae; genus Pteropus; species Pteropus alecto. The sequence continues at coordinate 2,544,638 of NW_006434366.1, read as the reverse complement.
GACCCTGCCTGGCTGTCTCAAGGGCCTGGATGGTGGGCCTGGCATGAACCCGGCCCCCAAGGGAGCTGAGACTAGGGTCCCAGCGCAGCTCAGAAGCCTTTGGCCACAAGGGGTGGGGTCAGTCGGGGCTGGGGCAAGGGCCCACTGCAGGATGAGATGGTTGTATGCTGTATTTTTTAAAGAATAAAATATTTTTAAATCTACACCTGAGTCTGGCCCCGAGGGACCATCTGTGTTGCTGGGCATTGGAGCGGGGAGGCCCTGTGCATGGAACTTCCCCTCCCCCACTCAGAAAAGCCCGTCCACCTGCTAGATGGAGCCCCAGCACTCCTGGCTACAGGGGTCTGGGTGAGTCTGTGCCCCTGTGTGCGAGGACACAGCCTCAGACAGGTCCCCTCGTTGAGGGGAGTTTGGCCGGAGAGGCGCCACCCTCTGCTCTGACATGAGAATCTGGAGTTGCTGGCTTCCCATGGCTACTGTAACCAAGTTCCCTAAACCTAGTGGCTTTAAGCAGCACAGTTGTTCTCTTACAGTTTTAAGAAATGAGTTTTTCAGGGCTAGAACCAAGGCATTGGCAGGGCTGGTTCCTTCTGGAGGCCCAAGGGGAAATCCGTTTCCCCCTCTTTTCCAGGAGGTAGGGGCCCCTGACTCCTGGCCTTGGCCCCTTCCTCCATCCTCAAGTTCTGATTCTACTTCCTCTGCTTCTGTGGTCATGTCTCCCTCTGCCTGTCTCACAAGGACACTTGTGATTTAGCCGTCTCCCCGCTCCCCGGTAATGCTGGACACTCTTACAATCCTTAATTCCACCTGCGAAGTCCCTTTTATCATGTAAGGGAACACAGTCACAGGTCTAGGGCTTAGGACTGGCTCTCCTTGGGGGCGTTCTTTGGTCTGCCACATGGGGAGGCTCTGCCCACTAGGTTTCCCAGCCTCGGGCTGAGGCGTGGTGGGTGTGTCTGGGGGGGTCTGAAATCTCATTGTGTCCCATCCGTGTGTGCATGTGCAGCCTTCTGTCAGCTCAGGGGCCTTCTTGAAGTACCTGCATGCCTGCCCCCTAGGCAGGCAGGGTGGCTGCTGGGGACAGGGAGCGGCCCGGGTCTCAGGTCCCAGGGACTCTTGGTAGAATCTCCCTGGGGCTTGGGACTCAGAAGGAGCCCGAGCTTCAGTCCATGCCTCTGAGAAGTGGGTGGCAGGCCCTCTCAGGTGGGGGGTGTGTAGGGGTAGGGACATGTGGCATCTGTAGGCTTGGGCTCAGGGCAGTGTCCCATCCCTAGGGCCTTTTTAAGGCCCGACTAGAGCCCCTAGAATTGTAGGGAGGAGAGCTGGACCCAGAGGAGGAGACTCGTCCTTGCCCACCCCAAACACTGGTTCCGAGGGGGACAGGTGGACCACACCATCACCCCCATGCTGCTCGAGCCCCTGGGCTTGTGAGCCAGCTGGATATCTGGTAGCTTGGAGCCTCCCTGTTGTGACACCCACCTAGATGTCCAGCCCTGCCTCCTCCCAGCAGAAGCCCTATTCATTCAGTCAGTCAGTCAGTCAGTTAGTCAGTCAACCATCACTCAGACATTCTCTCTGTGCCTGCCCAGAGCTGAGCGCTGGAGAGCCATGGATTCAGCAGATATTGAGCACCCACTACATGCCAGGCACTGTGCTGGGCCCTAGGGACACAGACAGGAAAGAAGCTAACAGTCCAGCAAGGCAATAAGACAATGTGCCATAAACCATGAAAAATCAATGCTACGGTATGTTAGCAGGTAGAAACTCTTACGATGAAGACAGACAGCAAGCAAAGCTGCTTGGGTATGCCAGACGGGGGTCGGAGTTCAAAAGGTCAGAGAAGGCCTCGCCGGAGGTGACGTGAGCATCTGAGAGAAGAGTGTCCAGGCCGAGGGACCTAGCTGGCCTGGCGCCGGGGAGCACATGGGCGTGTGAGCCACAGCAAGGAGCTGGAGGCTGGTCAGGGAGGCTGGTCAGGGCAGGTCCCACGGGACCTAGCTGCCCATTTTGTAGACTGTGGCTCTGACGCTAGATGGGGCCATGAGGGGTCTGAGCAGAGGAAGGACCTAACGTGACTTGGGAGCCAGACGTGACTAGGCTGCGGGGTGTGACGGCAGAGCAGGGTGACCCATGAGGTGGCGACTGCATTGGTCTAGGCAAGAGATGGTGGCGGCCGGGCCCAGGCTGGTGGACAGGAAGGGGGTGGGCCATGGGCAGTTCTGGGCAGAGTCTGAAGGTGCAGCCGCCAGGACTCGCTGAGGGGCCGGGTTGTCGTGAGGCTTCGGGCCTGCGGGGTGCAGAAAAGCCAGCTGGGGAGGATGAGCCGGGAGGCCCCAGCTGGCCCAGCCACGGGCTCTGCGCTCTGACTGGGCTCCAGGCTCGCTGAGAACGCGGCGGGGGAGGCCCTGCTCCTGGGGGAAGTGGCAGACTGCGACGGAGCCAGGCGCAGCTCGGGGAGGCACCCTCGGCTACACTAGGCCCCCCCCGAGCTCTGGGGACAGGGCCCCGGGGCCAGGAAAGGGCAGGTACGGGAGCCACTGGCCTGAGCTGCCTGCGGGGCAGGGGCCGAGGGAGCCGGAGCGTGGGGATGAGAGCGGAGGGCCCTGGCGTGGGTGCCACACGCCCTCAAAGTCTGGCACCGGCCCTAATTCCAACCTTTCACTGAGACTAAACCGGGCTCTGGGCCTTCGGCCTCCGGGACTCTTCCCAGGGGATAGGTGTAGGGCCCAGGGGGGCTATGGGCACTGTGAGGACACACTATGGTTGGGGTGCGGAGCGAAAGAGGAAGGAGCGGGGGGGCTGTCTGCCAAATGACTATGCAAATGGCCTCTGACTCACTGCACCCCCCACCCCAGCCAGGGGCAGGGTAGAGAGGAAGAAGGGGGCTACTAGGTCGTTGTGAAATTCTCACTTCCTCTGCTCTAAGCTCACACAGCGGGAAGGGATCGCGAGCTGGAGCTCGGACCAAGACCCTCAGGAGAAGACCTCGCCCCCTGTCATGGTAGGATGGATGCCCGCAGCCCCCGAGGGCAGGGGACAGCCTGGGGAGTGGCAGGGAGAGAGGTGAGCATGGAGGCCTCAGACAGTAGTGAGAGAGGCCTTCACCCACGTGGCCCTGGGGACAGTCCCTGAACTCTGAAGACATTAGAGCAGAAGCCCTACTCCGAGCACCAGGCTGGACCTGTTGGGCAGGTGACAGGCTGGAGCCGAGGGCCACACTTGGTGGCGATGCTGAGCTTCAGGCAAGGCTGGGTGCCCAGGCCTGGGCTCTGTTTGACCTTCTGCTGCCCAGCCCTCCCTCCAACCCGTTCTGACCCACAGCAGGTCCAGTGCTCTTGGGCTGAGTGAGGCGAGCAGAGGGAGAAAGAGCTAGCCAGGCCTTGGGGGGGCCGGGCCGGGACTCCAGCAGGAGACCCTCATTCCTGCCTGGGTATTGGCCAAAGGGGGAGGGAGAGGTTGGGGAGAGGCTGGTGGAGGGCAGGGGATGGCTGGAGGGAAGGGAGCCAGGTGCCTCCTTGCTCAGGAGAAGAAAGAACAGACCCCTGAGGAAGGGCAGGGGAAGGTGGGGGCGAGCCTGGCGGGCCCATCGGCCACCTGCCCAGCTCTCTCATCCAGCTGGGCTTTGGTGATGAGTCAAAGCTCCAGAGCGTGAGTCTGATTCCAGGTCTCAGAAGCAGTTCTGAGTCCAAGGTGGGTCTGAGACCCAAGTCTGGGTTCCCCGCCAGCCTTGGCGGCGGGATGGGGGCTGGGTGGAGAAGCAGGAGCCCCCCGGGGAGGGCGCAGAGGGGGACTCTCCGGAGCTGGGCCTGGGCTGCCTCTCACTGCGCCCACCCCTGCAGGGCCCCTGCCGCGGCGCCCTGCTGCCCCCGTCTCTCCTGGTGCAGGCCGCCATGCTGGCCGCGGCCCTGGCCCAGGGCACCCTGCCCGCCTTCCTGCCCTGCGAGCTGCAGGCCCCCGGCCGGGTCAACTGCGAGTGGCTCTTCCTGAAGGCCGTGCCCCACTTCCCGGCGACCGCGCCCCGGGGCAACGTCACCAGCCTTTCCTTGCGCTGCAATCGCATCCACCACCTGCACGACTCCGACTTTGCGCACCTGTCCCACCTGCGGCATCTCGACCTCAAGTGGAACTGCCCGCCCAGCACCCTCAGCCGCATGCACTGGGACTGCCACATGACCATCGAGCCCCACACCTTCCTGGCTGTGCCCACCCTGGAGGTGCTGAACCTCAGCTACAACAACATCACGGCCGTGCCCGCCCTGCCCAGGTCCCTCACGCACCTGTCCCTCAGCCGCACCAACATCCTGGTGCTCGAGCCCGCCGACTTCAAAGGCCTGCACGCCCTGAGCCACCTGTACATGGACGGCAACTGCTACTACAAGAACCCGTGTGGCCGGGCGCTGCGGGTGGCCCCGGGCGCCCTCCTGGGCCTGGGCAACCTCACCTACCTGTCGCTCAAGTACAACAACCTGACGGCGGTGCCCCGCAGCCTACCGCCCACCCTGGAGGGCCTGCTGCTGTCCTACAACCGCATCGTCTCCCTGGGGCCCGAGGACCTGGCCAACCTCACCGCCCTGCGCGTGCTCGACGTGGGCGGGAACTGTCGCCGCTGTGACCACGCCCGCAACCCCTGCGTCGAGTGCCCCAAGGGCTCCCCCAGCCTGCACCCCGACACCTTCAGCCACCTGCGGCACCTCGAAGGCCTCGTGCTGAAGGACAACTCTCTCCGCTGGCTGGACATCAACTGGTTCCGCGGCCTGGGCAACCTCTCGGTGCTGGACGTGAGTGAGAACTTTCTGTACGACTGCATCATGTACACCAAAGCCTTCAGGGGCCTGACGCGGCTGCGCAAACTCAACTTGTCCTTCAATTACCACAAGAGGGTGTCTTATGCCCACCTGCGTCTGGCAGCCTCCTTCGAGAGCCTGCAGGCCCTGCAGGAGCTCAACATGAACGGCCTCTTCTTCCGCTCGCTAGGCGAGGACACGCTGCGGTCCGTGACCCGCCTGCCCTTGCTCCACAACCTGAGTCTGCAGATGAACTTCATCAGCCAGGCCCAGCTCCACATCTTCGGGCTGTTCCCCAGCCTGGGGCATGTGGACCTGTCCAACAACCGCATCAGCGGGGCCGCGGGCCCGGCCACCCCCTCGGAGGGCGCGGATGCCGAGGAGGCCGTCCGGCTGCCAGCCATGGGCCGCGCTGCGGCTCCCCTGGACCCCCCAGGCTCCATGGACTTCATGCCGAGCTGCAAGAACTTGACCTTCACCTTGGACCTGTCCCGGAACAACCTGGTGACGGTCCGACCAGAGATGTTCGCCGGGCTCTCGCGCCTCCAATGCCTGCGCCTGAGCCACAACAGCATCTCGCAGGCGGTCAACGGCTCAGAGTTCGCGCCGCTGACCGGCCTGCAGGTGCTGGACCTGTCCCATAACAAGCTGGACCTGTACCATGGACGCTCGTTCACGGAGCTGCCGCAGCTGCAGGCCCTGGACCTCAGCTACAACAGCCAGCCCTTCAGCATGCGGGGTGTGGGCCACAACCTCAGCTTCGTGGCCCAGCTGCCCGCCCTGCGCTACCTCAGCCTTGCGCACAACGCCATCCACAGCCGCGTGTCTCACAGGCTCTGCAGCTCCTCGCTGAAGGCCCTGGACTTCAGCGGCAACTCGCTGAGCAGCCTGTGGAACGAGGGAGACCTCTACCTCTGCTTCTTCCAAGGCCTGAGACGCCTGGTCTTCCTGGACCTGTCCCAGAACCATCTGCACGCCCTCCTGCCACACACCCTGGACCGCCTCCCCAAGAGCCTGCAGCAGCTGCGTCTCCGTGACAATTACCTGGCCTTCTTCAACTGGAGCAGCCTGACCCTCCTGCCCAAGCTGGAAGCCCTGGACCTGGCGGGCAACCAGCTGAAGGCCCTGACAAACGGCAGCCTCCCCGCCGGCACCAGGCTGCAGAAGCTGGACGTCAGCTGCAACAGCATCGGCTTCGTGGACCCCGGCTTCTTCACCCAGGCCACGAGGCTGCGACAGCTCAATCTCAGTACCAACGCCCTCAAGACGGTGGAGCCCTCTTGGTTTGGCTCCCGAGCGGCCGCCTTGAGGGTCCTGGACGTGAGCGCCAACCCTCTGCACTGCGCCTGTGGCGCGGCCTTCGTGGACTTCCTGCTGGAGGTGCAGGCGGCCGTGCCCGGGCTGTCCAGCCAGGTCAAGTGCGGCAGTCCGGGCCAGCTCCTGGGCCGCAGCATCTTCGCGCAGGACCTGCGCCTCTGCCTGGACGAGACCCTCTCCTGGGACTGCTTCAGCCTGTCGCTGCTGGCCATGGCGCTGGGCCTGGCCGTGCCGCTGCTGCACCACCTCTGCGGCTGGGACCTCTGGTACTGCTTCTACCTGGGCCTGGCCCTGCTGCCCCGGTGGGGGCGCCGGCACGGCGCCGGTGCCCCGCCCTACGACGCCTTCGTGGTCTTCGACAAGGCGCAGGGCGCCGTGGCCGACTGGGTGTACAACGAGCTGCGGGTCCAGCTGGAGGAGCGCCGCGGGCGCCGGGCGCTCCGCCTGTGTCTGGAGGAGCGGGACTGGCTGCCCGGGCAGACGCTCATCGAGAACCTGTGGGCCTCCATCTACCGCAGCCGCAAGACGCTGTTCGTGCTGGCCCGCACGGACCGGGTCAGCGGCCTCCTGCGAGCCAGCTTCCTGCTGGCCCAGCAGCGCCTGCTGGAGGACCGCAAGGACGTGGTGGTGCTGGTCATCCTGAGCCCCAGCGCCCACCGCTCCCGCTACGTGCGGCTGCGCCAGCGCCTCTGCCGCCGCAGCGTCCTCCTCTGGCCCCACCAGCCCAGCGGCCAGGGCAGCTTCTGGGCCCAGCTGGGCATGGCCCTGACCAGGGACAACCGCCACTTCTATAACCAGAACTTCTGCCGGGGCCCCACGACGGCCGAATAGCACGGGAGACAGCCCGGCACCCGCCCCCCCACCCCGCCTCCCTGCCGGGGATACCCCAACCTGCCTCCCCCATCCCTGCGTACAGCAGGCACTCAATAAATGCGACCGGCAGGCCTCACAGCCACCCTGAGCTCACTGGAGGTGAGTGGGAGGAGGGAAGGGAGGATTCTCCAGCTTCCTAAGGTGATGGGGGGCAGGGAACTGCCATGGAGACGAAGGGAGGGCCCACAGGGGTGCAGGGGGGGCAGCTGCGAGGGCAGTTGTATTCACAGGCATCTTCTCAGGGGAGTCTCAGGAAGGTCGCTGAGTGTGGCCTCGGTCTCCCCTGGGCCTCCTGCCCTTGCCCCCTGCCTGAACGCCCCACCCTCCGTGTCGGGGTGCCCAGGGTAGGGGTTTGGGGGGAAAGGGTCAGCACCTCCTTGCTGTGTGTCGATCTAGGAGGCACCTCCCTCACCTGCAGGACTGAAAATGCCTTCGGGGCAGAGGACCTGCGGGCCTGCTCCATTTCTGGGTCCCCCCCAAAGTCCTGAGAGGCAGCAGCTCTGGCCCCAGGGGATGGAGGGGAAGCTTTGCAGGGAGTTCAGAGGGGCGATTGTACCCTCTCGTGTGGCCATGTCTGGGCTGCGCCCAGCAGGCCGGCCTAGGCTGGGGAGCAAAAGGCCTGGGAGTGGGGAGCCACGGAAGAGTCTAGAGTTAGCTCACGATACCCCCCGTTTTCTGTTTCACCCAGAGTGCATACTGGGTCTCTGTTCTGGCATCAAAGGGACACCTAGGTGAGCCCACTGGCTACAAAGCTGGAGTACCCCTCCCCTGACACTGCCTCTCACAGCAGATCGCACTTGGGAGAGGCAGCCACATGTGAGCAGGAGGAAGGCTGTGCGTGTGAATTTCAGAACACCGCTGGGAGCCCCAGCGACCACTGTCTGCGTCACAGGCCATGTGCGGCCTGGGGCCTGCAGGTGCCGTGTCCTGGGCCAGCTGCCTCAGCATCCCCACAACGAAGCCCACCTTTTGAAGAGCGTTGGAGACGCACAGTGGTCGCTGGGGCCTGGGCAGCTGGAGAGTGGAACCAGCTGGACTGGCCCAGGCAGGTTCAGGGCCAGCTCAGCCCCTCAGGGCCACCAGGGTGGGAGGTTGGGGTCTTGTCCTGCAGCCTGATTGTGGGCAGCTCTGGGGCCGCTGCTGGGGTGGTGGCTGCTTTCGCCCTCACAGCTGGGAGAGAAGCGCAGGCCACCTTCCTCTTTCTGACTGGGGCACAAGAGCTTCTGCAGTGGGCTGGTGTCCCTGTTACCTGTGTGCCTGAAAGACAGACAGGAGGAGGGTCTCTGACCCACCAATCAGAATCCCCACTTGGGCTCTGTCCTGTCCTGAGATGGCTGATCCGGCCCCTCACATTTCCTTGGCCAGTGCCTGGGAAAAAAGAAAACAAGAACCGTCCTGGCCCCAGGCTGGGGTCTCGGGGGGAGGCCCCTAGTGAGCGGCTCTGAGACGTTTCCGTTTCTGCTTCCTGTTCTGGTGCAGCCACATCCAGGAGCAGCAGGAAGCAGGGCCCCACATGTGGGGAGCATAACTGGCTTGTTTCTCCGTGGTTCCCAGGTGGAACCTCCCTGCACCCCCACCCACTCACGTGCACGGTCCTGGTTCTTTGGGGGTGGAGGATTCAGAACAGAAGCATTTTAGAGAAGAAGGCTGGGGGCTGTGGTGGGACCATTGGGCTTTCGTGAGTCTGGAACACCTACCTGTCTGCGGGATGAGACGGGACAGGGCTTCACTCTCCCAGGTCCTGCAGGAGGCG
>NW_006434366.1:2522515-2534984 GCF_000325575.1 Pteropus alecto | reverse complement strand
ACGGAGCCGGGAGAGTGGGCGAGGCCTGCTTCCTGAGCAGAAAGGAACACGCAGTGTGTCTGAAGTGATGTAATTTCCATCATGCCTGCTGGCCTGCCTGCGCGTGCGGCTTTATCCGATGGGACCCATGTGGCTCAAGGTGTGTGTTTGATGGCAGAAAACCAGAACCGGCCACAGACATCAAGACATAGAAAAAAGAGTGGCTCCAGAGGGGACAGGGACCAAAGGCCGGCAGAAGAGGCAGAATAGCAGCTCGAAGGGGGCTGAGGGAGAGCCTGGTTGTTTAATTTATTGGAGTAATATTGGTTAATAACACTATATAAATTTCAGGTGTACAACTTTATAATACGTCTGTACGTGACACTGTGTTTTCCACCCAAAGTCTAGGCTCCTTCTGTCGCCCTGTATTTGACCTTTCCCCTTTCCCCTCCCCCATCTCCACTTTCCCTCTGGTGACCAGCATACGGCTGTCTTTGAGTTTTCTTTTGTTGCTTTATGTCCCACATGAGCGAAATCATGGTTCTTGCCTTTTTCTGTCTTATTTCGTTTAGCACGATACTCTCGAGATCCGTCCATGTTGTTGCAAATGGCAGTATTTCACCCTTTTTTAGGGCTCACGTTCCAGTGTGTATCTGTACATCCCCTTTATCCAATCATCTGTTGAAGGACACTTGAAGCTTGGTCAGTTTAAGATAGGTGACGAAGTTTTGCTGCAGGCCAGCGGGGGTGAGCAGGAGGGGTCAAAACTCGTGACAGAGAAGAGATGGTCAGAGGTATGGGGACGCGAGGGGAAGGTGGCAGAGTGAGGAGCACAAGCTGAAGGGGACGCGGTTACTGGGGCAGGAGGCAGACGGCTGAGGACTTGGTGGCGGTGACAAGCTGGTCCTCTCCCGCCTGCCAGACTGTCACAGGAAGGGTGAGGTCACGGCGGTCGCGGAAGACGGAGTGGGAAGCAGGCGGAAGACAGAGTGAGATATTTAAAGTGACACTGGTTGCCACCGTGCTGGGACTTCTGTCAGGACTGAGGTGCTGGGGTACAGCCGAGGGAGCCCCCAGATGCGGCGGGCTTGAGTTGGGTTTGAGCAGGGGGAGGCCCTCCATTCCAGCAGGGTCCGATCGGACGTTTTATGCATCTTGGCAGTACGGACCAAACTTAAAGGGATGAAGAAAAATGATTTTTTGATTCAAAAGCCAATAACAGGAGGACCCGTCACTTTACACAGAATTTATTTTAGGACTACACGGTCACTATAGGTTAAAATTTAATTTAATTTAATTTGTACATAGACAGTTCTGGAAACCGCAGACGACGTGGCCTCGGGTCAGGCACAGTAACCGAGGTCGCGGCGCTCAGGCCTGAGCGGACACCAGCCTGCTCATGCCGGAGAAGAAGGATCTCTCCCGCTCGCTCATCACTTCAAAATGCAGCGGCCTCCGGCAGAAGTTGCACTCGGCCGACGAGTGCGGCTTCAGCTCCAGCCCCACTCGCTTCCACGTGGCCAGCAGGTTCTCTGAGGACAGACAGTTTTTAAAAATTAAAAGTAACGTATGCCCCAGAGAAAAGGAAATGCGCGTCCACCCAAAGGCCTGAACGTGGATGTTCGCAGCAGGGCCAGTAACAGTCAAAAAGGGCAAGCAAGCTAATCGCCCATCCGTTGATGAACAAACAAATGTGGGCCATCGGCTGGTGACACAGAAATGAGTGCTGATCACGTGACGGCAGGCTGCGCCCCGAGGACGCCGCTGTGAGGACAGCGGGGCACAGAAGAGCGCAGGCTGCGCGGCTCCCGCGGGGAATGTGAAGTACAGCGAATCCCCAGAGACGGAGTGGACTGCGGGCGCCAGGGGGCGGGGAAGGGAAGACGGGAGTGGCTGCTGATGGCCATGGGTGTTCTCTTTGGGGGTGACAACACGTCCTACAATCAGACAGTGGGGACAGCCACACGTCACGCTCAGCATCCTCTCATCCACGGTGTTACCTTCCATGCTGTCAGTTACCTAGTCAACCATGGCCTGAAAGTCTTAAGTGGAAAATTCCAAAAATCAACCATTCATAGTTTTAAACTGCACTCCATCCGAAGCAGCCTGTACGACCCCCACTCTCGTCAGAAGGGGTTAGGTGCGGGGCTGGGTCAGGGCCACCCTGGAGGCCAGGGCAGACACCCAGCTTTGGGGGCCTGGCTCTCCTGGCCTGCGACGGCCTCACCAACAGCCCTGGGCGGGTGAGCAGGGCCCCTCCGGGCTCCCAAAATGACTCTGCACCCTCCGGCAGCGGATCGAACTGAATGTCTTTGGGAGTTTTGTACCATCTGAGAACATTCTCAGGTGCTTGGAGAAGAAAAAGGCAAACTCCAATGGCCCTGAATTCACGTATAAACACCACGAGGACGGCTCCTCCCGAATCCCCGGTGTGGGGGCGGCGGGCACTCACCCAGGAAGTAGCTCATCATCTGGGGCGTGTGGTGCGGGGTGGGGGCGATGCGCAGGAGCTCCTCCCCCCGGGGCACCGTGGGGTGATTGATGGCCTGGACGTAGATGTTATGTCTGCTCATTAGCTCGTCACAGACTTTGGTGTTTTTAGCAGCATCCGCGACCTGAGTTTGGTGACAACAGAAGGTAAGCTCAGAACGGGATGGGCTACCTCCTGCGGAGAGTCTGACACACACAGTGGCCGTGAGGCTCAGGCTGGAGCAGCACGCGCCAGCGTGGGGGATGTTGGTGGCTTCCTCCCCCCAAGGCTCGCGTGGGCAGAGCACGGTTCTGAGACCGCAGCTGACACCACATGGTCCTCAAAGCCAGGTATGTGTCTACCCCGGGGACAAAGGCAGCTTTGGTGACACTACCTTTATTACACTAGTGCAACGGTGACACCGACAGGGTCATCATGTGCAGAAGAAAAGGCAAGACCTATTTCAAAATCAACCGAATAGGAAGCCACACTTGAAAGCTAGCTCAGCTCAGGCTTCCGGAGTTTTCCAGACACGAGCTCCGTGTTCCCCGTTGAGGTGGCGCGCTGGAGCGGGAACTCCGCCCCGCCCGCGCCGTTCAAAGGCTTCACTCACTGTGAAGCCGGCCAAAGGTGGACACACAGCAGGGCCGCGGGCTCCCGCCCGCCCGACTTCAGGCCTGAAGTCTGTGAAGCGGGACACCTCACAGCGCGTGTGTGTGCAGCCCCCGGCCGGGACCCCCGCAAGCCCTCACCCGGACCGGGATGATGTGGCTGGGGCAGTGCACGACCGGGAGGCCGGCGTCCATGAGCATCTGCCGCAGGAGCTTGACGTTGCGCTGGTGCTGGCGGCGCAGTGCCCGGCCCTCGGCACTCTTCAGCACCCGCACGGACTCCAGGGCCCCGGCCAGCAGCATGGGCGGCAGGGACGTGGTGAAGATGAAGCCGGCTGCGTACGACCGCACCGTGTCCACCAGGGAGCGGGTGCTGGCGATGTAGCCTCCGACACAGCCGAAGGCTTTGCCTGCGAGGAGACGGCGCTTACTGCCGCAGCAGCCCCACTGCGCGCAGTGAGGTGCCGAGGTGGGGGCGACGCAGAGCGCCTGCTCTCCGCGGCCGGGGCTGCCGGGGCTGCGGGGAGCGATGCCGCACACCTCGGAAACGGGAACGCACGGAGGAAGCTTGCCAGAGGGTCTTGCCCAACACCACATGGCCAAGTTGATGTCTGGCCAAGACCAAAACGTAGGTCTACGGACACCCGAGTGACCTGTCCCGGTGTTCATGGATCTCAGGACCTCTCGTCCCAGCTGCCATTCCCGCCCAGGCTGCCACGTGCCAGCGGGCCCGGCACCGCTCCCACGCCCTCCACTGTGTGCTCTCTGGGACGGGCTGGGTGTGCTGCCCGAACTGTCCCTGCACCCTGAGCATGCCTCTGGAAGCTGGAATGTCACTCAGCTAAGACATCGCACCTTCCTGCTGTGACCGGTGTTATTTCCTATTGTAAGCACCATAACCTAACACTCTGTGAACACAACGCTCTGATAATCAGCATTTGCCAGATAAATACAAAACCTGTTAGGGTTGATTTAGGGCCAGGCTCATTTTCCAATTCTCTTAAGTCCCTTTATATAATCAGTATCTCAAGTTTCAGGATTAGTGGATCTAGAAGAGTCCTCCAAAATCTTAACATTTTGTCTGTAACTAATATTCTTGTTGAAGCCCCATGCAGGGCTGGGTTGGTATAAGCTCTTACAGTGGAAAATTCCTCCAGCTCCTTCTCCCTCAGTGACGATGCCCCCAGGAGGGCTCCAACCCGGGAGCCCCAGCTGCCCACTGCACTGGTCCAACGTTCAACAGAGCTGGAGGACGCCCTTTTCGGCCTGCCCTGCCTTTACCAAGTGCAGGCTGCGGCTGGCATTTTAGTAACTGCTACGTGGCTCGCCCGCTGCCTTACTAATTGAAATCCTCAATTTTGCACAACTTACATTTTTATCTCTTTAGTGTCTCACGAGCAAAGAAAAGTTTACCTTCTCCACAAAGCCCGAGGTAGGTCCTATTGTTATCGCTGTTACACTGATTAAGACGCTGAGGGCAGACTGGCTGAGTAGCGGCCAAGGTTGCTCAGCCAGCGAGCCATGCAGGCAGCACCCACGCCCCGCAGGCGCCGTGGCTCCTGAGTCCGGCTCCCACGGGCAGGCACAGAGCTCGGCGCGTCACAGCGCCTGAACCAGCAGGCCCTGCCTGCCGCGCTGGGGGTCCAGCACTGGAACCCCTGTTCTGGATACAGGGGGACAACCTGAGGCGCAGAGAGGGAAGGCCGATGCCAGTGCACGGAGCTAGAGCCACGGCTATGTCTGAAGGAGCTCAGATGCCAGCACGTGGTGTTTCTACGTGTCAGGCTAACTTTTACTTCGATTCGAGGGATTCTGAGCTGTGCCACCACTCACTGAGAAATACAGACTCACCCCAAAAGTGGCCTGGGCTTTACACGCGCCTCACCTGCTCCCGGTTAGGCCACTTAGTCCTTGGCCTTGTTAGGACAACACGATTTAGGTGAAGATTACAGAATGTGCAGAGTCTACATACCGAGCGTTCCAGAAATGATGTCCATTTTTGCCATGACTCCGTCCCGATCGCCAATCCCTCCGCCTCGGGCCCCGTACAGCCCCACCGCGTGGACCTCATCCACGAAGGTGATCGCTCCGAACTCGTGGGCCACATCGCACAGCTCTTCCAGCGGGCACACGGCCCCTAAGGAAAGACCACAGACCACGCTAAGTGCCTGACACTGCAGAGATTTGTTTTGGTCAACGTCAGAACAAAATGACTTACATTCTAGGGTATTATTTTTATTACTGGGGGAAAAGTGACCTTCCTTCAGTTTCTGGGTTATCCTGGGGTCTCAGAGCCTAGTAAAAGCCAGAGTAGGAAATCTACATTTTCCCAAATCTACACAACGTCCAACAATTACAAAATCCTGGCGGAAGGTTAAAAGAAATTGCAGAAACAAAATAAAACGCACTTTTAAAGAGCTGCAGCCCAGTTTTTCGTTTAAAGTTTCAAACTGGCCGCTCTTCAGACTCACCGTCCATGGAGTGGACAGTCTCGAACGCTACGATCTTGGGGACCGCAGGGCTCGACCTCTGCAGCAGCTCCCTGAGGTGGCCGGCATCGTTGTGGCGGAAGACAAACTTCGGCACGCGGCTGTTCCGAATCCCCTGGATCATGGAGGCGTGGTTCCCAGAATCGGAGTAGATCTCACAGCCTAGCACACAGAAGTGTTATTTATGGCCATGTGCACCAAAGACAAACTATTTCCCAGACAGTCAGGGACAACAGACTTGGCTCCAAATGCCCCCTTTGCCCAGTAGTTCCTTGACGCCACGTGCCAGTTTCTTCCTGGCAAAATAACTAGGGCTGCTCCTTTGAGAGGGCCCCTGGCGTAGAATAACGCTGCAGCCGGCAATCAATCTGCTTTTAAATCTGGCTGCCTCACGCCCAACTCCATCACAAGATAACTACAAATGATTAAGAGAATTTTCCACAGTTTTCTTAGCATTCAAACATCTGAAGCAATCAGCTAAGGACAAGCCCTTCGACGCAGATTCAGCACTGGCGCCACTTTCTCTGGAGCTTGTAATGAGCGGGCGGCACTCACGCTCAATTCAGGAACGAGCGTTCCCAGATGGCTGCACTGCTTCTGAGCGTTTCTGGTAAGCCTTGTCACTGATATTCTCGTTACAGTAATCCCCCCGTTATCTGCCACGGACACGCTCCAAGACCCTCACTGGATGCCTGAAACCGTGGACAGTACCAAAACCTGTATAAATGTTTCTCCTACACATAGCTACCTGTGATAAAGTTTACAAATCAGGCAATTTTACAGATAGATCGGTTCTTATCAGAGGTCTCAGACACCTCGGTGTACATTTGTTTTTAGGTCAAGAATGTTCATCTTTTCATTTAATGGAAGCCCTGTGCAGCTTCTCCTCGGCATACCTGGACTGTCAGCATCTCCACTCTTGTGCTTCGGGCCATCGTTAAGTAAACGAAGGGTGACTCGAACACAAGCACCGAGATACCGTGACAGCTGATCTGATGACCCAGATGGCTAATGAGTGACTAACGGGTGGGGCGCGTGGATACGCTGGACAGAGAGATGGGTCAAGTCCCGGGACAGGACAGAGTCCATCGCCCTACTCAATGTGGTATGCCATTTAAAACTAACAATTTCTGGAATTTTCCATTTAGTATTTTTGGACCACAGCTGACCTTTGGTAACTGAAACCACAGAAAGCGGGAAACAGGGAACTGCTGCAGCACCAAGGAACCCCAAAGCTCTCAGGCCCTCACCCGGCATCATCTTCGCCAGAGTGAAGAGGGTCGAGTCGTTGGCCACGAAGCACGAGGAGAACAGGAGCGCGGCGTCTTTCCCGTGGAGGTCGGCCAGCTCCCGCTCCAGGTCCACGTGGAATTTACTAGTCCCAGAAATATTTCTGGTCCCACCTGCTCCAGCACCATGCTGCCTCAAAGTGTCCCTTAAAAAAAAAAAAAGGCAGAAAATAAGTCTCGTGGTGTGAACGCTACGTGAGCCGTCCCTCCCTGAGGACCCAGGACATGGAAGCCTCTGCTGATCCAGGACATCTCACTGTGAAGCCTGGGGCCAGTGGCTTCAACCGACTTCAGCTTCAGACTAGACGGGAGAAGGTCGTGACATAGAGTCGTAACAGTCCGAGGCATCGCCAGGAGCGACCTCACCTGGGTGCTCAGTATTAGCTGAGTTATCTTAAGAAGGTTTCTTTCTCTGACACGCCCCACTCTCTCCAACAACAAGACATCACTCTCTTGTGGGACAGCTTGCGAACCAGTCACTTAACATCAGGCCGTATCTGTTACACCTCAGAGGGGCCCTCTTCATCAGCTTCCCTGGAGACTTTGGCAAGCAACTCCCCCAAGTGTCCCAGCCATGTCCTGAGGGACATGAGTAATGAAGTCTACCATCCTTTTGAATGTCTTTTTGAAGCAGCTTTGTCTCCAGTGCTGCTGGATTTGTCTCTCTCCAGCCGCAGCCATAGCAAAGCTGCCTGGCGTCACCCGCCACGCTCACTGTGGCGTGGCGGGAAGTGGACAGACAGGTGGTCAGGGAACCCAGAAACGCGAACCCTCACACATAAAGAGGCTCCACCGACGACGTGTACGTTCGTTTCTCTAAAAGTCACCTGCGGCTACATCTAAAAGCGAAGAACCGTAATTCGCACGGCGCACTCTCGCTGCTGAGTACCCCCCGTAGGAGATGCAGCCCTGTGAGCCATCCATGCGTCCCCCGCGTCGCGTCACTGGTGCGTGGAAGTGCAGGGCTACTCACATGACGGCCCCACACACCCGGGGGTGGCGACTCATTCCCAGGTAGTCATTGCTGCACCAGACTGACACCTGCTTCTTGGTGATGAGAGAGTCGGAGTAGTCGTCCGCCATGGGGAAGAGGTGGGCCCTCCGGTTCACAGTTTTGAAAACTCGATAGGTATGGTCATTTTTTTTCTCATCAATTTTCTTCTCAAAGAAATGATCATACTGAAAAGTGGAAACGGCTAAAAACCAAACAAAAGACGTGACAGTCTGCTGGTTAAGCAGCACATCTGGGCTTCGGCGAAACACCTGGGTCCCCACCCCAGCCCGGTTGCTTAGCAGCGGGAGATTCTGGGCAAATTAATGAGACCTTGATCTGGGCAAGTTACTGCAGGTCCTCATCTTGAGACTGTGCATGTCAAGGGTTTAGCACAGGCCCCGTGTGGGGACGGTAGGTGCTGAGAGAAGGCAGGGTACCAGCAGGCGCTGCATTTACGACGGCCCAGAACACCTGCTGGCATCAGGAAGGGACATGGCCTTCAATCCATGCCTCGGTGCGAGTTTACGTTTAACCTGATGTACGTTTAAGTTATAACCTCTCTCCTGCATCAGGCAAGTAACAACGGGACGTACATTTTGGCAATTAAAGTTTTAGCCAAAGGAAAGAGTTATGTAACACAAGGTATTATCCTAGAAGAGTTTTAGAGCAATTTTAGAATTCCGAGGCACATTTAAGAAAATGTCAGTTTCCTGGTGTGGGATCAAATGGCACAAATGCACACTCTTTCCGGCCTCTGCTTCCGCACGATGTCCTGGAAGCTCTTCAGCAGTCCGCCTGGCTCCCCTCCGTCGGCCTTCACGCTAGCCACCGCGGGGCACGCCGCGCTCTGGGTGACCTCTGCAATCAAAGTGGCAGGAGGCAAAGGGGCCGACAGTCTGTCTGCAGTCCACAGCACCTTCCAGACACGCTGTCACAAACGGCTGACACAAAAAGCCGATCGTGACCCAAGTGAGTTGTCACTGAGTGCATGAAGCTTGTCGTCCTCCCTTTCAGTCACTGTAATGGCCAGAGTCAGAGCTGCTGCGCAGCTTTCGTGAACATTCGAGTCCAAAGCTGTCCAGCTGGCTGGCTGGCATGCCTTCCGCGCCCTACCACCCCGACCCTAATCTCAGTTTTCTTCACAGAAAACAAACACGTCCTCTCTGCGAGGGCTGTTTTCAGGGACCGTGGGTGCTCCATGGACACAGCCACAATGGGGATTAGAGCGGCCACTCAATAACCATCGGTGAGACACTCAGCCTGGGAGTCCCCAGACCATCGCCTGCTGCAGTCACACTTTCTCTTTTATCCCAACAGATGCTGGGAAAGAACCACAGGGGAGCTGCGAACAGTTTAAGCCCACAGGGTGTTTTCAGAAATGAAGCAGTTACTGTAAGAGCTGGACACCTCCCACACACCAGAAAAGTCCCACATTGTGCAACAGGTGCTGACTATTCAGTGACCTTCCTCATTGGCTCTAGAGGAGGAAGGCGTTCACACAAAGGCCACCCGAGTAACGGCTGTGCACAAATCTAAGGGTCCAGAGGACCGCGAGGACGTCGTCACGCGCGCCCCCGGCCCGTGCCGCTGTTTACCTCTCCTCACGGCGTGCATCTCCTGCACATCCTCCTGGAGCTCCAGGCTGGCTCTGCGGAAGACGCTGCTGCCCCCCTGGCTCATCTGGGCTGCCAGGAAAGGACACTTGCTTGCGGTGCCCTGGCTCGTGGCAGGGGAGGGGTGTCCAGAGGGGGGCTGCGTGCCCTCCGAAGCCTGCCGGGGTCCGTCCAGGGCCAGGGGACCCTCGCCCTGCGCAGTTTTGGCCTCTGGGGGCAAACGGAAAGACTGAAGCATCAGATCTGGTTGCACAGCACGCAGGAAAACCTCGTTTCTCTATTGTCCGAAAGACGGACTTTATACTTACTCTCCCCCCCCAATCCAGACACACGTTTTTATCAGGTTCTGCTATTTTAGCAAGTTTTCTCATCTGCCTCACTAGAAACACTGCTCCTCTGAAGTTAACAGACACAGTCCAGCCACCTCTGAAACCCGTAGCATTTCTCACTTATATATCCGAAAAGTAGTTATTTTATAGTTTCAGACAGCCCAGGGTATTTGAGTTGGATTATTTCCAGTAAATCTATCCCAAGTACATTCAGCAGGTTTCATGAAAGAACACGTTCTCAAAGGTAAATGGAAGTGTTCATACGATTTTTTTCTTTGCTATTGTTTTCCGAATGGATTCTTTTAAAGAAGATTTGTATTAAAATATAGTTTCAGGTGTATACCACGTTTATTCAAAGAAACAGATTCGTGGCAAAGAAACCTGCTGCTGTTTCTTAATACATACACAACTGGTTTTCTTCTCAACAGAAGAAATTAGGCTAAAAGTTAAGGTCTTTAGATTGTTATCTGATAGAGTTCACAAGTTATTAGTCTGCTGAGGGAAACCCACAGGGGTATCCCGTGCACACGGCACAGACTCGACACAGCGGGCCGGTAATCACACTGCTAGTTACAATGACTGCCCTCTCCGCTTGAGCGAATTCATCCACATTCCTTCTAGAAAAGTCTTTCTTCATCATTCTGGAGAACTCTGGTGAGTCACAGGCCAGCCTATCCTACGACTTGGGTAAGGTATTATAATACACTTTTTATTAAAATCTCTTATAAAGGAAAGTCAAAAATTGCTTTGACATTCACTTCATTCAACACACACAGTCATTGTAGGTCTAGAAGAACAAAAAAGAGTCCTATCATTCACAACGTAACCACTGCAGACATCTTGGTACATTATCTTTTTTTCCCCACGTACAGGTTTTAAAAAGGTTTTTCTTAATTCAGTAGATGCCTGTTTACTCTGCTCTTTCACTAGGAAGGTCTGCCTAAGCTAGCAAATAGTTTCTGATATCATCTGTGATGGTTACATGGTAGTCTATCAAGTGGACAAGCCATGTTACTCAACTGCTCCATTACTACTGGGGACAGATTGTTCACTAAAAAAATAACTTCTGAACAAGGGTAAGAGGAAATGAAATCCTACAAAGGACTAAATCCTTTTCACTTAAGGAAAAACATTCCTTTCTTACAAGACCACACCCAGAGAACACACCTAACAGAGCCTACCAGGTAAATTATTCTCTAGGATTAAGTGGAATCTGAAAAGCTCCATTCTCTCCTGGCAAATGCAGACCAGAGCTGAATCCACCTTTAATGTCTCTATTAAAAACTAAAAACTTGTATACAAAATAAAGATACAGGGGTTAAACAAGCTTACTTTAACAAATTCTGTATGATTTCGCTTCTATGAGGTTCCTAGAGTAGTCAAATCCATGGGGACAGACAGTAGCATGGTAGCTGCCAGGGGCTGGGGGAGGGAGATGGGGAATTACGGGACAAAGTTTCAGTTTTGCAAGAAGAAAAGTGTTCTGGAGACAGACGGTGGTGATGGCTGCATGACGTGAATGCACTTAACACCACTGAACTGCACACCTAAAAATGGCTGAGATGGTAAAGTTTATGTTATATGCATTTTACCACAATAAAAAAATAAGTTTAAAAAGAAGGAAAAAAAAAATCACAACTTTAAAAGCCAAAAGCTTCCACGAATGACACTCACTCTCATTGGCCGGAGGGGTTTCTTTGATCTGCTGGCAGCACACTGCTGAAGTAGACAGGGACCGAGGGGCTGGCTTGGCCCCAACTTCCATCATCTTAGGGCAGTTCTGGGCATAGAACAACAGAGATTTGCCTGCCTTCTGCAGAAAGGCCTGTGGCACTCGGGATAAGAACGGACAGCGGCGAACAATAGTCTCCATGTCTTGGCCGGGAGGTGCACTGATCCTGCAGAAAGATGACGAGTGACATCAACACTTGTTAATAATCGGGCGAATACTAATGCAAAGCCACTGGGTTCCGGTGTCACCTGCAGTTTATAGCGAGGGGACGTTGGGATACTCACGAGTCTCACTGGAACACATCTAAGGACAGCACTGATATGGAACCAACTTGGGAGTGGTGACCGCACCCCACCCAGGTCACCAGCTTCTCCTTCAATTCCCAGCTCTACGCAAAAGCACCGCACAGAGATTCCATCAAATGAAATACTGATGATTAATATCCCAAAGGGTGGGACAATGAGGGACAAGTTGAGAACAGGTTTGGGAGGTCAGAGGCTCTTGGGGGGAAGATGCACAATGCAGATACACCTTAGCACACACCCAGGTGGCGAAGCGAGGCTCGCCAAGAAGCCACTGTCATCCATCCAGGCAGAGAGGACTCTTCCGGACTGTGAGCTCCTCCTGGTCCCCTCTCTCAAACCCCAGGAAGGCATCCAGCCGGGCCCTGGGTCCCCGAGGCGAGGATTTCCCCGGGGAACTGGGCATAACTGAGACGGGAAGGGAGCATGAGGGCAAGGGTACGAGGGGAAACGCCGTCGGGGCGAACTGCGGAGGGGCGGGGGCTTCAAGATCCAGGACGTTGGGACTGGCGGAAGGTGGGGGGCGGGGGTCAGAGGGCTAGAGAACGGGAGGCGGGTATGAGGAGGAAATCCTAAAGCGGCCTGTCGAACGGGGAAGTCCGGAGGGGTCCGAGTTGGGGAAACGGAGGCGGCCGAGCTGGTAAAAAGTCCGGGAGAAGGA
>NW_006434366.1:2492912-2522134 GCF_000325575.1 Pteropus alecto | reverse complement strand
GGCCCGGCGCGACCGGGCTTCTCGGGGTCGCCCGCCGGGAGACGTGGGGCCCGCCGGTGGACCGCGCTTCCCCTCGTACCCCTGGCCGCAGGCTCCCTCCTGTCTCAGTTATGCCCGGTTCCCGGGGGAAATCCTCGCCTCGGGGACCCAGGGCCCGGCTGGATGCCTTCCTGGGGTTTGGGAGAGGGGACCAGGAGCAGGTCAGAGGCTAGAAGAGTCCTCTCTGCCTGGGTGGATGACAGTGACTTCCTCCCGCATCTCCTTGCCGCTTCACCACTAACTACCGTGCTTCAGAACCCTGGGTCCCCATTGTGGGACATAAGAGGGCAGCGTGTGAGGGGAAATGCCACCAAGGCCTACGGTGGGGGGTGGTTGTTATAGGGCGGTAAAAACGGGTGTCTAGGACAGAGTGGAGGCAGGGGAAACGAGGGGTTTCGACCGAGGTCTTAAGCAGAATGCGCCCCGCCCAGCTTGCTTTCAAGGCTGTGACCCAGGGCTTCCTAGAGGAGGTGGAGCTGGGTTGCCCTAGGATGGAGTGGGGGGCTGGAGTGGCGGGGGTGGGGGGTCCTCTCAGAAAGAGGAGCAGAAGTAGAAGGAGACCCAGCTGTAGCACTTTCTGGTACGAGATGAGGGGACTTACCCTGATGCACAGAAGGAACAGGATGAATGGAATCCAGCTCGGAGGACCAGGTTGGCGGGGGTGGGGGTGGGGCAGGAGAAGCACAGAGCCTGACACATAGTTAGGATGGGACACGTATGCGTTATTATTTTTACTTTCCACTGCGGGCTCTCCAGAGTCCCTTGCCAGCCACCCTGGGCACCAGCTGTGTCTCTGACTCCGTCCCAAAGTTGAGAATTGAGCCATGCCTCCTCTGAGCCTCCCTCTGACCACCCCTGCGGGGATGTGGATCTGGCCTCCTTGCTCCACACCCTTCCCACCTTAACTGGGCTGGGCTGGGCTGGGCTTGTGTCAAGCTCAGAGCTACCTTCCACTTGGAGAAAGGGCCATTCAGGTTGCTCCTTTCTCAGCTGGGCATTAATAAGAGGGACTGAGTCCAGAGTGATGGTGACCAAGGTGTATCCAGGTACTTCTCAATTCTCTAAGTCTCCAGCCAGCTGCAACAGGTAAGGTGAGTCATCACTTGCAGATAAGGCATCTGGGGGCCCAGGATTAGGACTTTGGCCTGGGAGTTCAAGGCCTAGCTCTGCCCCATCCTACTTAGGGGCTCAGGGCAGTGCCCATCAGCCCGAGGGGGTCAAGAAAAAGGTCAACACTTGGACTCAGACCCAAGTACAGCTAGGAGTAGAAATGAGGTAAAGATGGTGTTGAACGCCCATCTCTGGGCCTCACTCTCCTTATCTGAGTGAAGGGATCATAATCCCTGCTCTGCCTGCCTCTCAGGGCTGTTTGACCAAAGGCAAAGCAGAGCAAAACTGGAATTTGGAGCTGGCCGTGGGTTCCAACTTGTTACTGAATCTCGCTTGCCCTTGAGAGGGCCACAACCTCTCTGAGGCTTGGTTTTCTCATTGTCAAGCTCTCCCAGCCCTGCCACTTATGGTTGGCAGGAGGGTCAGGTGAAGTCATGGATTTCAGAGGCTTATTGTTTAAACCAACAAGTTTCCAGCCCTCTGGGAGTTTCCTGTTTAATTAAGGAAAAGGCGGGGAAGCAAAGCAAACTTACAGGGCTAATGAAAAAGGATGTTGTAAACAATCGCAGATGGAGGTGGTGGCTGTTACTCCAACTGGAGGAGGGGGATCCTAGCCACCAGGAAGCTTCCAGAGGAGAGGTGCTGGCTGGAAGGGTGGCTCTGCACGGGGCTGGGAGACTGGTGGGTGAAGCCTTGCGTGCGAAGGGCCCAGGCCTGTCCCGGGAAGCAGTGTGAGTCAACTGGGACAGCTGAGCTGCAGGGGTGCAGCTTGGACGTGGGCCAGGAGGTCAGTCTCAAAAGGTCATAAAAGCCACAGAGCTCCCAGTGTCAGGGCTCAAGACCACCACCAAGGCACTGGGCAAAATGCATACCCACGGGCCACACGCTCCAGTTTGGCAATCTGCATTTTAACCAGGCCTCTCTGCTGGCAATGTGGGGTGAGGTAACTTGGGGTCACATTTTGGGAAATGTTGCCTGAATGTTTCCACTTGGAGACCTTGAAGGGCAAGGTCTAAAGCCTTGAGTCGTAATCCTAGCTCTGCCACTTTCTGACTCTGGGATTTGAGGCAAATTACCCCGCGCCCTAAGCTTCAGGTTTGCATCTGTGAGGTGGGAGTGCCGACCCCCCCTCAGCAGCGAGTCTGGGTGGGCCCCATTCTGGCAGAGTTGGGATCCCTCTCCTGGCTTCGGCCTTCTTTCTCCCTTCTCCCCCCTCCCCCCTCCTTTCTTCTTCCCTCCAAACCTCCCCCGCTTTCCTTCCCCCCACTCCTGTCTCGCCTCCCTCCTTGGAGCTGCAGTACAAACTCATCACCCTGGGCTAGGGAGGCCAAGCTGCTGGAGTTCAGGCAAGGTCAGGTCCTATTCTGGGGATGACGCTGGGGCCCGGCCTTCCCCGCTGGCCCCAGGCTGCGTCATCGTCACCGACAGGGGCTGCTGCACACAGCAACTGCCTAGTGGTCAAGGCAAAAGGAAAATGTCAACTCCAGCTCTGAGACCCAGGAGCTGTTTCATTCAGTGCCCTTCCCTGAGGGGCCTTGGGCAAGCTTACTGCTTTCCTCAGCCTCAGTTTCCACCTCTGCCAACCAGGCAAGAAATCCTGCAGCCTTCCTCTCAAGGAGTCCCAGATGGACACAGGACAGTTTTAAAGATGTTTGTGCTCATTGTGGCCTTGGCCTTGGGCCAGCATCATTCCTTGGGGTCAGAGTCCCAGCTGTTACCAACCGTGTGATTATCAACCAAGGGGAGAGCCTTCATTTCTCTCTGGTCCTGGAGGCATTTAAAGGCCCAAGCAGCGCCCCTTCTGCCCAGGCATGGGGGAGCTGGCACGAGGGAAGGGCGGTGGGGGAGAGTGAGCGGGCTCAGGGCGGACAGGGGCAGCAGCGAGCAGGGGCGGCAGCAGCAGGCCCGCTCCCGTGTTGGCCTGGCACTGTGCTTACATGCGCAGCGGCCCCAGAGGTCAGTGTAACGATTAGCCCGTCCACGGGGCGGAAGCTCAGGATGGTTAAGTGTCTTGCCCGCGGTGACACAGCTAGTGGGGAGCATGGCCGACCTGCCGGCCTTCCGCCTACTAGTCTGGTGTCCACCGCAGGGAGTTGAAGCAGGAGGCATGAGGCTGGGGCTGCGTCAAGGGTTTCAGGTCTAAGCAGAAGCGTTTCTCTACTGGGTGATGGGTCTCGTTTGGGTCGGCCAATGGGCGTGCCCAGCCTAGGAGCCAGCCAGCGCAACTTGTGGAAGTCACCCACTTCCACGAACTTCCAGGCAGCCAGCCACGGCCTCAGGGGCAAGAGTCCTTCTCTCCTGCACCTGGGGCAGCGGAGGCAGCCTCCCGCCCTCCTCGTCCCTC
The DNA here is from genome assembly GCF_000325575.1 of Pteropus alecto. Taxonomy (NCBI): domain Eukaryota; kingdom Metazoa; phylum Chordata; class Mammalia; order Chiroptera; family Pteropodidae; genus Pteropus; species Pteropus alecto. The sequence goes on along the minus strand of NW_006434366.1, from coordinate 2,518,641 downwards.
CCTTGGGGGCCCAGAAGGAGGAAAGGAAGCCGTGGGAACTACAGGTTTTCTACCCTCCTCTCCAGAACTCATTGGCCTCCTGCCCTCTGCCAGTTCCCACAGCCATGCCACCCTTTCCCTGTAGTAATCGCCACTGCCTCATTGAATTCTGTCCCCGCCGTGGGCGTGGTCCCAGATGCTTCCGTGCGGTTTCTTCTGTAACCCTCACATGCCCTGCGGAGGTGCTGGCGCAGCCCCACGCTCAGAGAGGGGCGGTAGACTCGTGCCTGTGTCCGCCTCCCAGATCCATCCTCTGTGTGCTCCGTGGCCTTCAGCAGTTGGCACAGCCCCTCTGAGCTTCAGTTTCCTCGTGCATAACAAGGGAGTAATACTTTCCATGACCGTTAAACATTATGTGTCCACTTGGCGAGGCCACGGTGCCCACTGCTCGGTTAAACACTTGATGTTGCCGTGAAGGTATTTTGCATGTGTGATTAGCATCTACAATCGGTTGACTAAGCGAAGGAGATTTTCCTTGGTAACGTGTGTGGGCCTCGTATAGTCAGCCTCAGAGCTCTGAAGGCCTTCTGAGCAAAAACTGAGGATCCCGGGAGGGGGACTTCCCCCACAAGCAGTTAACAGAAATCTTGCCTGGGTGTCCAGCCTCCCACCCAGCCCTACAAACTTCAGGGCTGCCAGCCTCCACCGTCATGTGAGCCGATTCCTTAAAATAGATCAGTCTTCCTCTCCATATATACTGAAAAGTTGGTTCTGTTTCTCTAGAGAGCCCTGACTGATGCACTTACCCCATATAGGTTAACCCAAGGACTTGGTGAGACCCTGGGCCAGGGACCAGCACCTGGAAAGAGCACGCCCTCAGTGTTAGGTGGTGGCTTCAGATGGGGAAACTGAGGCTTGGACGAGGGACTTGTCCAAAGTTTCAGAGCTAGAGTCAGGATTTGAGCCAGGCCTGCCTTCTCTCTCAAAGTGTCTTTGCCCTGTCACCCACTCCTTGCCAAGATCCTTGGGTCAAGGTCTCCCAGCGGCCACTGGCGGCCCCCTCACTCCAGAGGTTCCCTTTGGACTTAAAGTCTTCAAGCCGCGGTGGGGGAGGTGAGGCCAGAAACACGTTGGAGCCCTGCTGGCGTTTGGTTAACGGGTTCTTGTGCAAGACCAGCGGGATTGTGACACGCCAAGCTTTATCAGCCCTAGAACTGCCCGGGACCTGCTGTGGCCTTCAGAGTCATTGTGAGTGCTGGTTACGCAGCAGCCCCTTCGCCTTGGGGACGCTTCCTCAGCCCGCTCCCCATGTCGCAGACCTAGCAGGTGTGCCTCTGTGCAGCACACACCTGGATGGGCAGCGGCCCAGAGGCCCACAATGGCCAGAGGGCAGACGGCAGTGGGTGTCCTGGCCTCAGGGGCAGCCATATCTCAGCTCCAGCCCTTGTTACCACCAGGAACACAGCCTGGGGTGGTTAGCCCTTCTTCCCAATTTTCAAGAAAAGCCTCACATCTAGATTTTTATGCGAGCACTGAATTCTTATTTTTTATAACGAGGAAAGTTATTTATTTGAATAGAGAATACTTGTATATGGTAAAAATACAAATAGTATGACAGGGTAAACAAAGAAATTCCCTCCATCCGGGTCCTCCCCAAGACATAGTCATGTCTCCCAAGGTCTCATGGGTCCTTCCAGAAATATCCCACTCATTCATTCATTCGACATTTATGTCGATCACCTACTATATGTCCAGGGCTGCTCTTGTAAAGTACACACCCCTGTGTTTGCTCCTCGTATTTTGTTCTTAATACTGTAGCTTGGAAAGAGCTCCCTAACTGAACAGAGGGCGCTTCCTTTTCATGGCTGCGTATTACTCCGCTGCACTGCCGCTTGTGGTTCATGCGCCTAGCCCCTTACCAGCTCTTTGCTGGTTTCCAATATGTTACTCCTACAAACGCCCTTGAACAGCCCTCCTCACGTGAGGTGAGGGCTCCTGTGGGATATTTAGAAAGGAAAGCACTAGGTCAAAGGTCAAATCAAAGGTGGGTCCAACTTTGTTTTCCTCTCATATTGAATTGCATGTGTTCTTATAAGCAGCCTCAGATCTTTGATGAAGAGCGGGAGCTCTCAGGGATGGATAAATAGCTTTATTCATTCAGCAAATGCTTATCGTGCACCTACTGTTTCCCAGGTGTTGAACTAGTTTCCGGGATGGCAGCTGTCAACGAGGCAGATGTCCAGCTTTCTTGGAGTGGACTGTCTACGAGGAGAGACAAATGCATGGTACATACAAGCTCGTGAAAATACGTGATCTCAGAGCAACAGCTCACACAGGTGGTTTACGTGACGAGAACTGGGACTGCTTTATTTGGGGACTGGGGAGGCCTCCTGAGGATAGGACATTCAAGGTGAGTCCCGAAGGACAAGAAGGAGTCCCCCAGGTGATGACTGGAGCTGGAGCAGGCCGGGCTGGGGAATCCACGCTCGCGGTCACCTCCAGCTCTGGCCGCTATGCTTTATAATATGGGAAGGTGAAATATCACCCATCGTGCCCAGCACCAAGGAAGTGTTGGATACATCTCATTATATTGCTATTATTATGACTAAAATATGAGCAAGGTGGCCAGAGTGAGAAGGTGGAGCAAGTGGGTAGCACCCAGAAGATGGGCCCCAGGCTCTCTAGGCCTTCGAGGACCCTGGGGAGGGGGCGTCGGGAGGATCCGAAGGCCTCCAAGCCCTCCAGGCCTCACTGAAGTCCCAAAGGCTGGCGTAGCTGGTGGGAAGGGGTGTGGAGGCAGCAAAGGCAGTCTGAGCCCAACTGAGGGGGCCCTGAGGGCCAGCCGAGAGAGGGACCTTGTTCTGTTTGGGCTTGGGGTTGGGCGACAGCCCTGAAGTCTTGGGGCTCAGCCCCAGCTGAAAGGTTTAGGCAGGGTGACTGTGCCTGCCCCAGCCAGGGGGCCCTGGGGTGGGGGGAGGCAGCCATGACATTTACTCAACGTCCTGAGCCCGTCTGGCCCCATACAGCGGCCTAGTTGTGACACCAGCTCAGAGCTTCCCTCCAGCTAACGGCCACTGTCCCACCGGGCCCTCAGGTTCCCCTTTTCTGAGCCACCCCCTTCAAGGTCTGTTGGGACTTTGTCTTCATTGCTCTGACCTGGGGAGGTTGGAGAGGTCAGCAGTTCTGGCGGCTCACAGGCAGTGCTCAGTGAGTGTCTGGAATGAATGAACAAACGAGCAAATGCACACATGCATGCATGAGTGAGTGAATGGAGCGTGTACGCACGTGAGGATTCTCTGTGCACTGTGTGTGTGTGCAGTGTGGGGGTGGGTTCTCAGGCCTCAGAGATGAGGCCGATTGTGGGCAGGTTGAGTCAGCAAAGAGGCCAGTGTGGAAAGTGGTTGCTGGTCAGCCCACAGCCCAGAGAACCGGACCACTTACCATGCACACGGGGGCCCCGGGGAGATCTGTGAGTGTCCCCATCCTGAGCATCCTGCCACCGCACCTCCTCCCGTTCACGTTCAAGTTCACACCGGCCCTCCCAGGGGTCCATGCACCCTCCTCCATGCCTCCCCCGTGCTCACCCTCGGGCCAGCTGTCACCAGCCTTGGGCCAGGTCTGTGGCCTGTGTGATCAGGACCACACGGAGGCCCCGTGGAGCTGAGCCGGGGGGCCTAAGGGACAGGCCACAGGGCAGGTGGCAAGACTTCCCCATCCCAGACCCCAAGCCCTCTCCTGGCCCTTCTCCCGCTGCCCTCTGTGGCCAGCACACGGGAAGACTGCAGGAGGCCTCCACTCATCTGGGGAGCTGCTTTTGGAAGAGAGTTTTCTCACAGCCTGCTCGCGTCTGGGCAGAGAGAAAGCTGCTGGCAGCTCCGAAGCGACAGGTCAAGTTTAGGAGTTCTTAGGGCCAAGCTTCCGCCAGGGCAGCCTGCTGGTCATATTTGTGGGTGCACACACTGGACGTTTCTCAAACTTGCACGTGGTCCCAGGCCCAGAGGTGCCAGAGTCACTAGCAGCCCCATCTCCGAGCCAGGCAGCAACAGATACACAAACAGCCACACCTAGCCGCAGAGTCACGTTGTTACAAGCAAACACATGAGGACAGCCACAGCGCACCCGGGGTGCGACACCGCCGTACGTGGCGTCACATCCACGTGGGCTGAGCAGAGCGGGCTCACAGGATTGTGTATGCTGCCGCAGCCCTCGTGCTTACCGCCACTCCCCCACAAGTGCTCACGAGCCCCCTGGGATGGGACCTCACTGTCCCTTCCCCTCCTGCATCCCCAGTGAGGGCAGGCTGTGATGAGCGCTGACTGTCCCTCCCTCAGCCTGCCTCCTCCGTGGCAACTCTGCTCAAGGGTGTCCAGATGGGCCTGTATTCCTCTGAACGCATCCCAACTGACCAGCGTGGACCCAGGGAGCTGTTACAGGGCCTCAGTTTCTCCATCCGTTTAACGGGGGCATGAACCTTGTGGTTCCAAGTCTCTTCTGCCACTCGTGATGGGGACAGCGACAATCTTGTGGCCCCTCTGGCACTTCTTGGGCCCTGGGCTCCTCGGAGCTGGGCTGTCTGCCCCGAGTCTCTACTTGAGCTCGTGGCCATAAGCCCCTTGCCAATGAATGGGCCCTTGGAGCAAAGGACAGCCCAGCTGTGCCTAAGGCCCCAAAGGGACCACTGAGGCAGGCCTGATGCTCGGCCATTGGCAGGGCCAGAGATGGGGCTGCCCAGCTTGGAGACGGGGCCAGTGGGACTGACCCCGGGGGACCCGCCCAAGCCTTCTCCAAACAACAGTCGACAAAAAGAGCCTTGTAGAGGAGCTGCCTCCAACTCAGCCACAAGCTGAGGTGAGGGGGCACTCGGCCCGCCCGGGAGAGAGGAGAGACGGCCAAGGCCAAGGCAGCAGCCCCCCACTCTTCCCCCTGTTGTTCTCTGTCCTCCCGGACCCCTGAGCGCTTGGGCAGCGTGGGAACCACCCAGGCCCAGTCAGGGAAGCCATCCCGTCCACCGAGAGATCCGTACACTTTCTGCAGGGTGGCCGAGTGGTGGCTGCGTGCCAGGTGCAGTGTGGGGGCGTGGTGCGGGGGGCGCTTCGCAGGTGTTCTCTGACAAAAGCTGTTCTATTGTCAAGTGAGTTAGGAAAGCCTGTTGTGTAATCCAGCCGGGCTGAACAAAGGTGAACCTGGTTTGTGTTTGCAGGTTCTGGCAGAGCCTCGCACAGGCTGTGTGTTGCCAGAGCCCAGGGGTCCAGTGGGGAGGGGCCGATAGTGTGCGTGTCCCCAACTTCTCAGAGCCTCTGGTGGGGAGAGCGCTTGAGCCACGCTGCGTGAGGGGCCCGGGACACTCCTGAGGGCTCTGCGCCCTGCCTGGGGTTCCAGACTCTGCAGAGCTCCTGAGAACCCGCATTTCTCTAAGTTCTCGGGGCTGCTGCTGGGACTATGCTGGACAAACCCCTCATATTGTTGCAGAGAAGCCCGAGAGAGCCCCTCTGAGCAAGGCTCTCCTGTGGCCCCCCTGCCATTCAGCAGAAGCCATGGAGCCCGCAAGGCTCACCCACCTAGATGACACCCCCTCCTCCCCATGCTCGTTTTTCTGTCCCTTAAACCCACCCCGCGAATAACCACCTTGGCTTGGGTTTGCAGTACCGTCCCATCTGCCCCGTAATGCTCCTTCCCCAGATCTCCTCCCTCCCGCTTCGTTCTCACCCCCCACCTCGTCCTTGTGGCCTCGCTCTTCTGAGCGGCCTTCCGCGGCCCTGCGTGCCAGCTCTGAGGCCAAGGCTGTGCCACCAAAGTGTTCTTGGCTCCATCCCAGTGCTGAGCACAGCGCTTGGCAAAGGTGGGGAGGGGCCCTTAAACGAAGGGGGCCCAGAGCAGCCCCGGGGACGGGGAGCCTCCAGCAGGGCTGAAGCGTAGGCCTCCCAAGCCAGTCGGAGCGGCTGGGGCCCTCACGCCGGAGGGCGTGCAGCGAGGCTCCCTGCTTGATGCCATGGGTGGGGTGGGGTGGGGTAGAGGGAGAGGGGCATGGGCAGGGGCGGTGGGGAGTGCCCCGCGGAAGGCTGGGCTCTGTCTCCGATTGCATGAACCTTATCAGTGCCGACCTGCACCCTATCATTGAGATTCTCCGACACTCGGTCTTGTTGACACAGCTCCCCAGAGGTCACGGCAGTGCAGGTGAACTCAGCTCAGGGAGCTGCCCGCGGTGACCCTGACGAGTTCATAGCATGTTCTGTGCCCGGGGGTGACCCCAGTAAGCACTTGAGGGAAGGAGCCCAGGCCTGTCTAACTGCCAGGCGCAGGAGGAGTTAGGGGAGGGGTGGGGGTGTGGCAGACCCCCCTCCCCCGCTGACCTCCTCCTCTGGGAGGTGGGTGTGGCTGCCCAAAGTGGGCACTGGGGTCGCTGGGACCTGTCTGATTCTCTGTCCTGCCTCCCCTGACAGTGTCCGTGTGGGCCGCACCCTGCCCCCTGCTCTCCCGCATCACACCGAGGCCATGGGTTTGAGTAGCCTTGGGGGTGGGGGCTGTGAACGTGTGTACGACGTCAGGGGTGGCCTTGCTCAGGGTTCCCAAGGAATCTTCCGACGAGCAAGGCTTGGACGTCGGAGTCCTCCTGCCCAGGGAGCTGACGTTAGTCCCTAAGCCTTTCTCTGAATGGCTCTGCGTGGCAGGCGGGCTGCAGGCTGAGGCCCCCGGGTCACCTGTCCCGGCCCTCCTGGGTGTAACTGCTTGAGCGGTGTTTGGCTTGTCGTGTACTCGCACCTGCACACCTGTGTGCACACGTGAGGGTGTGGCACCTGCAGGAAAGGTCTGCCACGCTGAGCTCTCACACTCTTCCCCCACCTGCCCGTCTTTTTTGAGCTACAACTTACTGAATCTTACTGTGTGCCCGGCCTGTGGCTTAATCCTTGCAGCAACCTTATGCCCTCGGGGTGCATCCCTCCCCCAAAAAGGTAGATCGAGGTCCTGCCCCCAAGTCCCTGGGAATGTGGCCTTATTAGGAAATAGGTCTTTACGGATGTCGTCAAGTTAAAACGAGGCCATACCGGGTTAGGGTGGGCCTCCCCCATGACTGCTGTCCCTCTAAGAGGGAAATTTGGGCACAGAGGGACCTGGAGAACCGGCCACGTGAAGGAGGAGGCAGGGATTGGAGCTGTGCTGCCACCAGCCGAGGAAAGCAGGGGCTGCTGGAAGCTAGGTGAGCCAAGGAGGTGTCAGTCCTTCTTAGGGGTTTCCTAAGGGGAATGGTTCTGCCGGCACCTCGACGTCTGACCTCTGGCCTCCAGAACTGTGAGAGATAAATGTCTGTCGTTTTAAGCCGCACAGTCTGTGGTGCTTCAGTACAGCAGCCCTGGGCAGCTGACACCCTAGCTGCCGTTGGGATTTCCACATGGCCTCCATTTTCCCCTGGGAAATCAGGCTCAGTGAGGTTAGGCTCTTGCCCAAAGTCGCACAGCAAGTCGGTGTCACGGCCTGGGGTTGGAGCCCAGAGATTTGCACACAGCCTCAGGGGAGACACCGTGCCCTTCCAGCTGGGGGCCCTCTCATCTTCCTTGCTAGCTCCTAAAGACTTCCAGTGTCCAGGCTTCCCCAAGCCCTAGCTCCCTCCTTCCCTTCCCCAGAATGCTTCAGGGGCACCCCTCACTGTCCCCCGCAAGCCCCACGGTGGCCTCAGTCTTTGATGCTGCTCGCAGCTGTCCATGTGGGAATTCTGGTATCCCACCACCTGGCCCCCCACCCACCGTTTATGCAGACAGGATCTCCCCGTGGCCGGCCCCCTTTCTCCCGCTGCTCCCCAGGACTCCCGGCCCAGGCCTGTCCCCAGACCTCTCCCCTTTCTGAGGGGCTTCTCTGGGCTCGTCCCTGCTGGGGCCTCTCAGCTCACTCTCTGGGACGCGCCCTTGAGCCCTCAGACCCCTCCTGTGTCGCTCCTTGGCCCCCTTCCCGCTTTGTTCCCAGCTTTCCCTCACAGCCCCTTCCCCTACACAATGGCCGTCAGACACAGCAAGGAGACCTGGCAGTTCCCCCTGCCCCTTTCCATCTGTCCCCGGCTCTGTCCCAGCTCTGTCCCACTGTTCCTGAATTCCTAAACCTTGCTGAGACAGTAACCTGCCACCATACCTTCCCAAAGGGGAAGAGCCCCTGGCCAGCGTCATCCTAGGCGTGTCCCCTTTGCCCTGAGTTAGTCGCCTGTCACGCTTAGCGCTTTGCCCGGTCCATTCGCTGAACACCTCCTCTGAGTGCTGGGCTTCCGGTCCCTCCCCAGCAGCTCGGCCTGCAGAGTGGCCACCGCGGGCACAGTCCGCACTCTCCACTGCCCGCAGGACAGAGGCTAGATGCCCCTGCGTGGCGTGTGAGGCCTTCCCCCACAACTGTCCAGGCTCTCGTGGGCAGCAAGTTTCAGACAGAGGAGACTAGTGCCAGTGCCTCCACTGCGGCAGGGCCTTCACTGTCTCCCTGCCCCCCAACTTTGACATCCCCTCCCCCCAACCTCCATCCTGGCCCAAAGGCAGAGCTTCTACTGCTCGAAGAAGCTGCAGGTTTTGTGGGGCACATTTGGTACAGGTCTGGCATGATGTGGCAGATTCTGAGACAAATTCGATGTTATGCTGACCTTCCCCTGGACCAGCAGAGGTTTGCACAGGAGGTCACTGGAGTTCCTATGTCCCTGTGACAAAACAGGGCACCAGAACCTACCCACACCCCCGGGCACTGTGGTGCACACAAGCCTGGCTTCCTGCTGCCACCACAGTAGACCCATGCTGAGGGCCTTCTTTGCCTCAAAGCCCCCAGGCCTGATGCAGGACAGGCTGGAAGTGATGGCTCCTCACCCTCAGGCAAATGACCCTGAGACATGTTCTGTGCCGTGCTCCTGAGCTCTCCTGTGGGACCGGACCTGGTCACCACAGTGGTATCTCGCTCAGAAACTCACGCTTCCCAGGCTGCTTCCCCTCCCCCGTCCCACCTTCCCACTAGAATCATCTTCCAAGTGAACTAATTACCCTTGAATCCTTTCTCAGGGTCAGCTTCCGGAGGAACCAAACGAAGATGCACGGGCACAGGCACGTGTGTGAAGAGTCCCACAGAGGCACGCACACACGCAGCTGAGGAGGGAGAAGAAAGAAAATGGAGTCACTGTAGTCAAGTTGCTGAGTTACTAAAATCGAGAAGGTTGAGGCCCGAGGAAATGATTTTGTTCTTGCTTTGATCAGCTTGGGAACTTAAACTTCTGAACTCCAGTTATGCCAGGAGGTGTGAGGTGTGTGTGTGTGTGTGTGTGTGTGTGTGTGTGTGTGTGTAAATCCTATAGATAACCCTCTGATTACTCCTTGAAGAATTTAGGATGTTCACTTGTCCACATGCCCAACATCCGTTATCCAGACCATGTGACATCTGGAAGGTTATCATCTTGGACCAATCCAAAGGCTAAGAATTCGGAAGTGATTCTTCTTACGAATGTACCTTTTTTTGCATTACATAATATTTTTTCAATTTTTTAAAGTACAGTTGACATACAGTATTACATTAGTTTCAGATGTACAGAATAAGTGGTTAGATATTTATGTAACTTATGAATTGATCCTCTCAATAAGTCTAGTACCCATCTGACCCCATACATAGTTATTAAAATACTTGACTATACTCCCTATGCTTCACATCCCCATAACTATTTTGTTACTGCCAATTCGTACTGCTTAAATCCTTCACCTTTTCCACCCAGCCCCCTCCCATCTGGCAACCACCACTTTGTTCACTGTATCTATGAGTTTGTTTCTGGTTTGTTGGTTTATTTTTTTAGATTCTACATGTAAGTAAAACCACACAGTGTTTGTCTTTCTCTGACTTATTTCACTTAGCATAATACCCTTTAGGTCCAGCCATGTTGTCACAAATGGCAAGATTTCATTCTTTTTTTATGGCTGAGTAATTAATATTCCATTGTACATATGTACCACCTCTTCTTCATCCGTTTGTCTATCAGTGGACATGTAGATGGCTTCCATAGCTTGGCTATTGTGAATGATGCTGCAATGAACATAGGGGTGTATGTATCTTTTCAAATTAGTGTTTTGGATTTCTTTGGATAAATACCCAGAAGTGAGAATGCCGGGTCATGAGGTAGTTCTGTTTTTAATTTTGGGGGGAATCTCCATAGTGTTTTCCATAGTGGCTGTACTGATTTACATCCCACCAACAGTGCATTAGGATTCCCTTTTCTCCGCATCGTTGCTGACACTTAATGTTTATTGATTTATTGATGATGGCCATTCTGACAGGTGTGAAGTGATAGCTTGTTTTAATTTGCATTTCTCTGATTAGTGACTTTGATTAGTTTCATGTGTCTATTGGCCATGAGTGAGTCTTCTTTGGAGAAATGTTTATTCAGAGTCTCTGTCCAGATTGTCTGATTTTTTTTTTTTTACATTAAGTTGTATAGTTTTCTTATATATTTTGGATATTAGCCCTTTATTGGATGTATTATTGGCAAATATCTTCTCCCACCAATAGGTTGTCTTTCCATTTTGTTGATGGTTTCCTTCACTGTGCAAAACCTTTTTAATTTTGTATAGTCTCATTTGTAATTTTTTTGTTTCTCCTGCCCGAAAAGACATCGAAAAAATATCGCTAAGAGCAATGTCAAAGAGTTTCCTGCCTATGTTTTCTTCTAGGAGTTTTATGGTTTCAGGTCTTACACTTATGTCTTTTTTTTTAAATTAAGTTTATTGGGGTAACATTGGTTAATACAAGTATATAATTTTCAAGTGTACATTATAATTTGACATCTGTATATTCTATTGTGTGTTTACCACCCAAAGTCGTTTCCTTCAGCTACCGTATATTTGATCCCCTTTACCCACTTCACTCTCCCCCTCCCCGCTACACTCTGGTAACCACTAGTCTATAGTCCATGTCCATGAGTCTCTGTTTGTTTTTCCTGTTCATTTGTTGCTTTTAGGTTTATATCCCACATATAAGTGATATCATGTGATTTTCAACATTTTCTGTCTGGCTTATTTTGCTTAGCAGGATTATCTCGAGGTCCATTTATATTGTCATGAATGGCAGTATTTCATCTCTTCTTATGGCTGAGTAATAGTCCATTGTATATATGTACCACAGCTTCTGTAGCCAATCATCTATCATAGGACACTTCAGTTGCTTCCATGTCCTGGCCGCCATGAATAATGCTGCTATGAACATTGGCATGTAAATATCTTTTTGGATATGAGTTTTCGAGTCTTTGGGGTAAATACCCTGTAGACGGATTGCTGGATCATATGGTAGATCAATTCTCAGTGCTTTTGAGGAAACTCCATACTGTTTTCCATAGTAGCTGTTCCAATTTGCAGTCCCACCAGCAGTGTATGAGGGTTCCTTTTTCTCCGCATCCTCTCCAGCATTTATTTCTTGTCCTATTGATTGTGGCTATTCTAACAGGTGAGAGATGGTATCTCATTGTGGTTTTGATTTGCATTTCCCTAATAGCTAGCGATGTTGAGCATCTTTTCATATATTTGTTGGCCATTTGTATGTCCTCTAGGGAGAAGAGTCTGTTGAGGTCTTCTGCCCATTTTTTGATTGGATCATTTGTTTTTTTTGTTGTTATTGAGTTGTATGAGTTCTTTGTATATTTTAGATATTAGGCCCTTATTGGAGGCGTCGTTACACTTAAGTTTTTAATTCATTTTGAGTTTATTCTTGTATATGGTATAAGAAAGTGGTCTAGTTTCATTTTTTGGTCCAGTTTTTTCAGCTTTATTCATTGAAGAGGATACCTTTACCCCATTGTATATCCTTGACTCCTTCGTCATAGATTAATTGACCATACAGATGTGGGTTTATTTCTGGGGTCTCTATTCTGTGCAATTGATAAATGTGTCTGTTTTTATGCCAGTGCTATGTTGTTTTTAGTACTATCGTCTTGTAGTATATTTTGATATCATGTAGCATGATACCTCCTACTTTGTTCTTCTTTCTCAGGAAGTACTATTCTTGGCTATTTAGTCTTTTGTGGTTCCATATAAATTTTAGGATTATTTGTTCTAGTTAGGTGAAAAATGTCATTGGTATTTTCATAAGGATTGCACTGAATCTGTATGGATGTTTTATCCTTCCTATTAATTCTTCCTATCCATGAACATGGTAGATCCTTCCATTTATTTACATCTTCTTCAATTTCTTTCTTTAATATCTTAGTTTTCCAAGTACAGATCTTTTACATCCTTGGTTAAATTTATTCCTAGGTATTTTAATATTTTTGATGCAATTGTAAATGGAATTGTTTTCTTAATTTCTCTTTCTGGAAGTTCATTATTGGTATATAAAAATGCAACTGATTTCTGAATATTAATTTCGTATCCCACTACTTTATTCATTTATTAGTTCTAATAATTTTTTGTGTGTGTCTTTAGGGTTCTCTCTATATAGTATCGTGTTGTCTGCAAATAATGACAGTTTTACTTCTTCCTTTCCAATATGAATGCCCTTTTTTCTTTTCTTATCTGATTGCTGTGGATAGTACTTTCAATACTATGTTGAATAAAAGGGAAAATGGACATCCTTGTGTTGTTCCTTACCTTAAAGAAAAAGTTTTCAGCTTTTCACCACTGAGTATGACTTTAGCTGTGGGTTTGTTATACATGGCCTTTATTATGTTGAGGTATGTTCCCGCTATCCTTACCTTGCTGAGTTTCTATCATAAATAGATGTTTGATTTTATCAAATGCTTTTTCTGCATCTATTGATAGGATCATATGATTTTTATCTTTAATTTTCTTTGTGTGGGTCACTCCTAAAACAAGCAGAACTAATATGACAGCCCTATCTGTAAGGGGTCTCTTTTGGCTCACCTCAGTCCTAGGAGGGAACATGTGGCCCCCTGACCTTTGAGATTGATCCTCATGAATCTCATCTACATTCGTGGCCTTACAATTGAGCTTTACTCCTGAGCCCACCTGCTTTGTCCCTGCTCCCCTGACACTCCATGTGCAGTCCTGTCACCAGACCTTTGCCTAGGCTGCTCCCTGCACTGGAACTGTCATTCTTCTTTTCTCCTATTGACCTACACCCTACTTGTGTTCCAAAGTTCAGATCTCTCTGCTCCCTCAGAGAAGTTTTCCTGATTACCCTAATCCCTTCCCCTTCTCTCCAGCTGAAAACAAGTCCTGCCATCACAAATTCTATTACAGTGTATGAGCAACCTTGTCGTGATTCATTTATTTATTCAGCAAATATTTATTGTGCCCCCGGGCCCTATGCTGGGTGCAAGAATATGGTCAATCTGTTCTCCAGAGCTGCTGTTCTAGGGGGAGAGGATAACAAACAAGTCCAGTGTGATAAGTCGCTGACAGAAAATAAAGCAGGGGAAGGGGAGGGTGGCCGGCATTTTCAGTAGGGTAGTCGGGGGAGGCTACATTGAGGTGATGTTTGAACAAAGTCCTGATGAAAGGGATTAAGCCCAGTGGACCCTGGGACAATAGCCAGTGCAAGAGTCCTCTGAGATGGGAGTGTGCCTGGCACATACTTGTTCAAAGAACAGTGAGAAGACCAATGTGGCTGGAGCAGAGCGAGCCAGGGGCAGTGGGATCCGAGGCAGAGAGGTGTCAGTCAGATTGCCAGAGCGAAAGGAGGTACACGATGTGACTGAGGTCGAGTAAGAAGTCACATGTATGAAGTGGCAGCTCAACTGACGTGAATTAATAGCTCATCGAATCCTCCCTCCCCCACTGTGGCAGGATTATCATGATTGCTTTATAATTGAGGACAGGGAGACTTGGAGAGGTGGTGTGATGTATGTTGGATTGCCCAGCCCAGAGGTGATCTAGATCACTCACCCCTAGATCTGCCTGACCCTGGGACATGCCTGAGCTGCCCTGCTCAGAGTTTCACATCCAGTAGGTACAGTGCAGACTGATAGCTTAGATGGGGCTTTCCATTGACGGGCTATGTGGGCAAGTGTAATCCCTACCTCTTCTTCTTTCTCTGCCTGGCCCTGGGGTAGTCTTGGCCCTTGGGCAGGGGGCTCTGGGATGACAGTGAAAGCGTCTCTTGTGTGTGTGTGTGTGTGGGGGGGAGGCATCTGTGGGCTTTGTACCAGGATGGAGACATGTCCACCACAAGGGGACTTGAAAAAGAAGCTGTCTCCTAGCTCCCTTCAACATAGAGGTTCCCCCCCGCCAAACCTTGGGGCTCCTCCAATGTTAAGCTCCGCCTCCCAACATGGAGGCCTTGGTCAGAAGTGGAGTCTAGTCTGACAGAGGTGGCACGAGGTGGCGGCAGCTCAGAAGGAAAGTAGAGGCAACAGTCTTGGTTTTTGCAGGTTGTATCAGTGGATCTTGGGTTGTCTATGCGATGTTGGCGGAGTTGACTATTTTCAGTTTTTTGGAGAATAAATGAGCAAGAGGGGATAGGGCAGCCCCAACAACTCCCTGATAAGTAAAGACAGAAGACAGTGGGATCTGGAAAGACTCGGGAGGATGAGTATAATCTTCTAGTACCTCCCACGTTGAGCAAATCTGACATTTGAAAATCGTTTTATATAAGAGTTTTTCTAAATTCAGTTTTGTAGGTTACAAGCTCCTGTAGACCAGGAGGTGTTCTATAGCTTGGAGATCATCCTTTGAACAGTGTTGAACAATTTCAGGGTGTGAGTGATACTATACTTGTTGTTTTAAGAATTTCATAGTATCTAAGTTAAATGAGCCTGAATATTTCTAAGACAGAGGAACTAATCTTATGCCAAATCACAGCAAAGACTGGATTAAAGGCATCTCTGTTTTTTGTGTCTGGCCCCAGAACTTCCAGTTCTGAAGGAGAGACCCACACCCCCACATGCCGGCTCCCTAAACTGAGTTTATTGAATCGGGCTCTGGTTTGCAGGTCCAGGTAAACACCTCCTTAGGTCTGAGATGTAGTGGGAAACCTTAGGGTCTGGCCAGATCCTAATAAGTGTTGGGGTCCGCAGGCCAAGCCCACCTGCCCAAGGGAGGTGATGGAAGCGTGAGAGACAAAGGAGATATGCTATAAACCTGACAAACTATCAGTAAAGCCACACGGAAGGCCTGAAAAATTCAATGACCAAAAGCAACCAAACAGGACGGTCTAATCAGAAATTCTCAGCTGGGCAGGTGACGGCGAGAAGTCTAGTGACGTCTCAGGCCTATGCTTCCTTAGCAAAGGTCAATCTTTACCTTAAGGGAGTCCTGTCCATTGTTCTTATGCATCTAGGATAACATACCTGTGAAATGTCAGAGTAATTTTCTGTTCCAGAAGGCACAACTGCATGCACAAGAGCACAAGCCCACCCACATTATCTTGTTGCCTGCATAATGCCTCTATTTACTGTAAAAGTTAATGATCATGTCTCCATCAATATAAAAGAAGTTTCTCCATTTTGCTTTTTAGCCAGTCCTAGAGATTTCCCCGCTTTGCTTTCTCTCACCTCTTTAATCTATCACCAATGGCTTTGCAGCCATCTTTTGATTCTAATGTATAAAATAAGCTGCAAAACTGTCATTCCTGGAGCGTTTTCTGTCTGTTGAGATTTTTGCTTCTTGGCATGTCTTCGAGATTTTGGCTCAAATAAGGTCATAAAACTTTCCTATAGGCTAAATATTCTTTCGTGGAAAGAAGTTTCCTGAATCTTGCAAAAAACGTCAGGGCCAGGTCAGTTTCAGGCTGGAACGGTGCTCAGAGTGAGGTGTGGGGTAGAAAGGTCTACACAGCTGGACTTTCTGATGGCAGAGCAGGAACAGTCTCCTGCCTTTTAAACAGGTAATTAACTTAGAAAGGCTGAAGAGCCCCGAGGGGACCCAGCTTCGCACACTCGCTCATGTTATACACGGGGAACCGAAGCCCACAGAGCGGAGGTATTTTCCCTTGAGGTCACACGAGGTATCAGGGCGAGGACTTAGAATCAAACCCAGATTTCTCCACCCCACGGACGTGACTCCAAGTGACTGGTGTTCTTCTAAAGCGACACTTGTTTTAAGCGAGTTGGAAGGAGCGAGCCATCATTTTTAGAGTCCCCGAGGAGCGAAGGGCCGTCCAGCGAGGAGCGGCGCGAGCGCCCCGCCGCGGGCGCTTTCGGGGGACGCACGCACCTCGACTCGCGCGCCCTGCACTTCCGGGACTCTCGCCGTTTTCGCAGTGGGCGGTTAAGCCCGGGCCCCTCAGTCCCGCCCTCAAGGCCGCTTGGGAATTGTAGTCCCACCGTCCTCCAGACACCCGGCGGCTGCCGTCCCGGAACTACATTTCCCAGAAGGCCGCGCTCGCCGTCTGGGTAACCGGGTCACGGGCCGGCGGGGCGAACCCCTCATCCTGGACTCCTTAATTTCTCCGGGGGGATGAGTGACGGCGGGCAGGGGCGTTTAGTGGCGCCGTCTGCAGGATGCCCGACCTGGCGCGGCTGGGCGCAGAGACCGCGTACCCGGCCCGGCAGCTCTGCTCTCGGTAGGCGGCCAGCAGCCAGAGCGCTGCGTCCCCTTTAACCGCAGTGGGCGGGGCGCGGGGACGCGACCCGCGTTGCTATTGGCGGCGGTTGGGGGCGCGGAAACTGAACGCGCCGCCACAGTAGCCGCTGCCTGCTCCGGCTCCTCCGGCGCCTCGGGCGCCCCCGGCCGCACCATGGCCGCGCCCTGCCCGGTAAGTTCCTGTTGGCGGCAGCCGCCTGGGCCTTAGTCTCCTCGCGGGGGTAATGGGCTCCTGGCTGGCGCGAAGGCTGCGAGGGGGGCGGGCGAGAGCCGAGCCCGCCCTCCCCGGCCCCAGTTTACCGTCTGTGCAGGGGCCGCTGGGTCGGGGCACCTAGTGAGCGCCTCCTGCGTGCCAGGACCTGTGCGGGCTACCGGGGCGAACACACCGGTTCCTGCCCCCAAAGTTACCGTCCTGGCGGGGACACACTAGTACGTCGCGACTGGAGGTGTGACCTAGGACCAGCGCCGGGCCTCTCTGGTCTCAGTCTCAACCATCCTGTGCCGCTAGCGGATGGCTGCATGAGGCCTGTTGAGAGTACATCATGCTCCGACGGGTGGGAACAGCAGGCCACTGGGATGCCCGGGACCGCCCAGGCATGCCGTGTGTCCTGGGCCTGGCTGCCCACTCTGAGTCCCAGGCTCCTCCAGAGGCCAGAAGGGGGACACTCCATAGCCCCTCTTTTTGAGAGATCGTTTCGAGTTTGTCTGACTAGGTTGTGAATCTCGGATGCTGAGTGGTGGCCCGTTGGTCCTATTAGGCATCTGGGGACTTGAGCAGAGGGCCCAGGCTGGGATCCAGGCCTTTGACCCCTTATCTAGTGCTCTTCCCACAAGACCTCCGCAGCCCCCAGTATATAAATCACTTTGGGGGAGATCATGAAACACAGGGCCCAGGGGATTGGAAGAGAAGGCGTTGGGAGATCTCCTCCCCCCGTCAGGCGAAGACCTGAACTTGCCCCTCCCCCCTGGGCCTAGAGGTGAGTACTGCCTTACCCTTGTTCTTCCAAGAGACTCAGGTGGGTCAGCTGCTGCTCCGTTGGGGCCCTCCCCCAGCCGCCACTCCCTCTCATTGAAAGGGAGACTCTGGCTGGTGTGTTGGGGGCGGAACTGGGCACTGGGCCGTGGGGGCCTCTGTTCTGGTTACAGCTCTTTGGAGTGGCAGTGTGGCTTTGCTCTACCCCGAGGACATTTTTTTCCCAAGAGGAGGCCTTGCTGGGCTCTGTGGGTTCCTTTAGGTTTCTGATGCTTGGGGCGGGACAGGTGGTTGCTCGCATGCTGGGATCTAACTCCTCAAGTGCTAAGGCAGGAACTACTGTTAGATGGAGAATCTGGAGTATCATCTCCATGGCTTCCTAAGTGGGGTCCTGAACTAGGGCTTCTCTGACTGGGCCACCAGCGGCCCCTCCAGGGCTGGCCTTTGGGTTCACTGGCCATTCTGCGTTGGGATCAAACGTATGGGCTCTGATTCCTGCGATGGAGCGTGCCGAAAGGCCCTCCTTCGGTTTTAAAAAAAATAACTTTATGGAGACTTTATTCACATACCATAACCGTCACTCTTTTAAAGTGTAAAATTCAGTGGTTTTTAGTAATTTTACAGTGTTGTGCAACCATCATCACTCTCTAATTCCAGAACATTTTTGTCACCCCAAAGAAACTTTCCCATTAAGCAGTCACTCCCTTCCTTCCCTCCCCCTAGCTCCTGGCAACCACTAATCTATTTTCTGTCTTTATAGTTTTGCCTATCCTGGACATTTCCTGTAAATGGAATCAAATAAAATGTGGCCTTTTGTGCCTGCTTCTTTCACTAGGCACATATTTTCAAGGTTCATCTATGTTGTAGTGTGTGTCAGTGCTTCGTCCCTTCCATGGCTGAATAATATTCCTTTATATGGATATGTCGCATTTTGTTTATCCATTTACCCATCAATGGGCCTTTGGGTTTGTCCACTTTTTGGCTGTTAGAATAAAACTGCTATGAACATTTGTGTACAGGTTTTTGTGTGAACATGTTTTTAATTCGAATTTTTACCTTGAATTGCTGGGTCATTTGATGACTAACTTTTTGAAGAACTGCCAAGCTTTTCTGCAGGGGCTGTTTTTTCTCTTTTTTGGATTTTGAAAAAGATTTTGCCTATTTTGGCTGTCTCACATTTTCATATGAATTTTGGGATCAGCTTGTCAATTTCTGCAAAAAAAGTCACCTAGGATTTTTATCAGGATCATGTTGACTCTGTAGATCAAGTTGAGGAGCATTGCATCTTAAAAATACCAGGTTTTCCAAACTAAACATGGGATGTTTTTACATTTATCTAGCTCTTTCTAAGTTTCTATCAACAATGCTTTGTAGTTTTCATTGGATACATCTTGTACTTTTTTTGTTAAATTATTCCTAAGTTTACTTAAATTTTAAATACATCATAAATACACCCTAGTAGCTTATTTACATTTTTAAAATGTATCATAGATAGAATTACCATCTTACTTTTTTTAGATTGTCCATTGCTGGTGTACAGAAATGCAAGTAACTTTGTTGATTTTTGTATCCTACAACCTTGCCAAGCTTGTTTATTCTGATGTTCATTTAGTGGGTTCTTTAGAGTTTTCTTTATATAAGGTCATGCATGAGCATGCTTAAACTTTCTTAGTTGTTGCCTCTTCCTCAACCAGCCTTCACACCTTTGACCCTGGTCTCTCCTAGGAGGACCCGTCGCTGGAGAGGCATTTTAAAGGCCACCGAGATGCAATTACCTCTGTGGACTTCAGTCCCAACATGAAGCAGCTGGGTAAGAGGAGGCATCTTGTCCCAGGCACTAGGTTATGAGCTGAGAAGCCCGAGTTTCCACCTGGGGGTGTGGCGTGGGGGAAGCAGGGCCTTGTGAGGGCCCCCATGCTCTGACTATGCCTGCACCTTGCTTCAGGCAGCCAGCTCTCTGGGTGCAGGGCTTCGTGGGCTCCATTCTACAGGCGGGGTGTGAGGCCCAGAGAGGTTGGGGCCTCCAGAGTCCCCACAGCCTTCGAGGGTGGGACTGGGTTCTGGCTTTTCTCATATGCTCCAGCCACGTCTCGGGTGGGCCCTGAGTGGGGCTTCCTTTTCCGTGGGTCTTTGTCAGTCTTGTTGGCCACAGTAATGTGGCACACCGTGTCGAAGATGCCTACCAGTGAGAAGGGTGTCGGGCCTGGCACTCCCCTCCCCGCTGCCCTCGGGCCGCAGCTGAGCGCCCCCTGATTTGGCTACTTGGGGGTTCATACACAGCCATCCTTGTTTCTGTGGGCAAGATTTCCCCTTCATCTTATGGTCAGAGTCCCCCGCCAGAGGCTGCTGGCCTTGTGGTCACTTCAGATTAACGGGAAACGGAAATCATTTTTGGTCCACCTCGGGGACCTCCTCTAGGCTTCTGAGTGGTAAAAGGCCCGTGGGGTGGGGCTGGCTCCCCAGCGTTGGGAAGACTTGCCGTCTAGGGCTCTCAGGGCGTGTCTGTGGGGAGACTGGGACCCAGGGCCGGCACATGAGAGCACCTCGTGATCTGGTTCCCAGGTGGGCCTGCTGCTTGGAGAGCTGGCAGGCCACAGGTTCTCCAGACTCAGTCATGGTTCACTGGAGGTGCGACCTGTTCCTGTGGGGAAAGGGGAGCTGCTGCTCCCCGTCCCATCACCCCAGAGTCCCGGTGGAGACTCGAGGCCCTCTGGAGCTGAGCATCACGGTGTTCCCACTCTCCTCAGCCAGTGGCTCCATGGACTCGTGCCTCATGGTCTGGCACATGAAGCCCCAGTCACGTGCCTACCGCTTCGCGGGCCACAAGGACGCTGTCACCTGTGTGAACTTCTCCCCTTCGGGACACCTGCTTGCCTCGGGCTCCCGTGACAAGACTGTCCGAATCTGGGTACCCAACGTGTGAGTTATAGGCTCTGAGGATCTTGTGTGAGTCTGGGGCCCTGGTGCCAGAGCTGTCCTCACCCGGCTCCGCATCCTAGCTCTGGACTGGTTACAGTGGGGCATCTAACCCCCTCCTGAGGAGGTGCCCTCAGAAGCTGAGGCTTCAGCTGGGGCCTTCCCCTTGGGGTCGGGCGATGAGTTCTGGGCTGACCCAGCTGTCCTGGAAGGGAGTCCGCCCGCTGCTGCTCATGTGTGGACGAGCAGGGGCATCTGGCCGCCTTGTTTGGGGACTGGGCGCTCAGGCTTTGGGAGGGGCTCCCAAGGGGTGGGGAGAGCTTCGACGTGCTTGTGGGCCCTCATGTCGCTGTCGGGGGTGCCTGTCCCCTTAGCAAAGGTGAGTCAACGGTGTTTCGTGCTCACACGGCCACAGTGAGGAGCGTCCATTTCTGCAGCGATGGCCAGTCCCTCGTGACGGCCTCTGATGATAAGACAGTCAAGGTGTGGTCGACTCATCGCCAGAAGTTCTTGTTCTCACTGAGCCAGCACATCAACTGGGTCCGCTGTGCCAGGTGAGCGCCCTCCTGCCCAAAGATCCTTGGAAGGACGGGGGTTCGGGGGCACAGAGGGGCTGCCGGGACCCAGCGTCGTGACCTTGGGCAAAGTAGCCGCTCTCCGAGCCTCCTGAGCCTTGGCTCCCTTATCTGTGAAATGGGGACAGCAGCAATTCTTCCATCATAAGTTGCTGGGAGGCTTCGCTGAGCTGATGTGTGACAAGTAAGTTATCCCCGTTGCTGGCCGCGAGACCCGACCTCCATGCTGACGCAGCCCAAGGCACAACGACAGGGGCCGCTCACTAGCAAGAGCAGCCATGACAGGAAGGTACTGTCAGCCCTGCACTGTGCGTTCCTCCCCATTCCTCCTGGCAGTCCCGCGAGCTGGGCAGTGTCGCCCCCACTCTGTAGATGAGGACGCTGAGGCCAGGGCACGTGGTGGGAAAGTGGCAGAGCTGGGCTTGAACGAGTCTGGCTCTAAGGCTTGTCTACTTTCCCCTGGGGCGTTCTGCTCCTCTGAGGTTGATTTTGTTCCTCTGTTGCTTTGGTGGTGGGGAGGGGCAATACTGTAGGGATGGGGTGACCCAAAGGACCTTTCGAGGTTCAAGAGTTGCAGACATAGATGAGCCTGCTTCCGGCTTAGTCTGTTTCTTCCAATAGAGATCTCACCTGTCAAATCTCTGCTGCAGAGGAGGAGGCTGCGGGTGTCTGGGGATACTGGGGAACTATGGGAATCAGGTTGGGGGCTGTGGCTGTGTTCTGGGGACCCCATGCAACTTACTTGTTCTCCAGGGCACCTGTTCCTTTGTCCTGGGAGGTCCCTGGTTCTGAGACCTCATTATCAGGATCCTGAGGATGGGGGGCCCAGGCCAGCAGATGAGTGTCAAGCCCATACTGGCCTTTGGTAGTGGAGCCCAGGACCTCCGCTTCGTCGTTGGCACATTATGTTCTGCTCGTCCATTCTCAGAGTCACATGTAGACTTGGGGGACCTAGAACAGGACAATGGTGCCGATGGTGGGCTTGGGACCACCTAATGCCGATAGCACCAGCAGTTAGCACGCACGCTGCCACATGGTATGTGCAGTGTGGGGTGCTTGCCTCATCTCACAGAGAGAAGCCACTTGCCCAGAGTCACTTGGGTCACAGCAGGACATGTAGCCGCACTGATGCCCGGGATCAGGTGGTAGTGGGCAGTGCGGGAAGGTGGCTGTGGGAGGTGCCATGTGGCGCCCATGGTGTCTGTTAGTTGGTCATGTGACTTGTGCCCTGCCTGATTCAGGTTCTCCCCTGATGGACGGCTCATCGTGTCTGCCAGTGATGACAAGACTGTCAAGCTGTGGGACAAGACCAGCCGGGAGTGTGTCCACTCGTACTGTGAGCATGGCAGGTGAGTCCCCAGACCATCCTCCACCTGTAGGCACCTACGAAAAGTCTGGACCTGGACACGAGGAGGCCCCGGTGGTCTCCAGTGGCAGCGGTGGTGGGGCCGGCGGTCGCATCTCGGCTGCGCCCTGTCTTCTGTCTCTGCATCTTTCCTGTGACTGGAAGGTTCAGCTTCATCCCCATTCCCATACACGAGGGGTGTGCTGAACCCCAAGGCATGCGCGTCTTGGCGGCTATCTTTTCCCTTCCCTTTCTGGTCCTCAGATTGTGACATGTTTCTCTGAAAGCAGTTGAACCCAGACCCCTGAAGAGCATATTAGTGTGTTACCTGGTGATGGTTTTATGAGTGGAAGGACCGTTGTGGTCTTGTAGTGGGTGGCAGCTGTTCACGCTGTGCTGTGTCATCAGGAGAGGGGGGTCCTGCATCTGAGCAGGGATTCACCTGTCTTGGGTTCCTAGATGAACCCCAGCTTTGCCCTCTTCAGTGAGGCCGGTGAGGGCCCCTCCTGAGATCCTGCCACGATACCGACCTGGGTGTCCCGTACGGGTGGGTGTGTTGCGGGCCCTCATGTCTGGGGCCCCGGCTCTCACTCTGAAAGCCCTGAGCGGCCGGCTGCCCGTTGGTCCAAAGGCCACTTTCCCTCCTTGTGTTTAGAATTGGTGCTAGGCCTCAGCCCCTGGTCAATGCACCTGCGTCACTCAGCCACTGCTCTCACCCTCCCCTTCCTCTCCCTTGGCCACCTGCTGAGGGAACCAGGTGGGAGGGAGGTGACCCTGGGCTGAGGGACAGTGAGAGCAGATGGGCGAGGCTGGGACGGTGCTCGGTGTTTGGGGATCTGTTCTGAGCCAGCGCACATGTCCTGTACACGTGGTGGCTCCTGTCTTTCCAGTTTCGTCACCTACGTGGACTTCCACCCCAGTGGCACGTGCATCGCCGCCGGCGGCATGGACAACACGGTGAAGGTGTGGGATGTGCGCACTCACCGGCTCCTGCAGCACTATCAGCGTGAGTGTCCGCGAGCGGCCCGCTCAGTATCTGTTCTGAGCCAGCGCACATGTCCTGTACATGTGGTGGCTCTTGTCTTTCCAGTTTCGTCACCTACGTGGACTTCCACCCCAGTGGCACGTGCATCGCCGCCGGCGGCATGGACAACACGGTGAAGGTGTGGGATGTGCGCACTCACCGGCTCCTGCAGCACTATCAGCGTGAGTGTCCGCGAGCGGCCCGCGCGCTGCTGCCGCGATCCAGCGACCTGACAGCCCTGGCCAGGCGGGGCGCGTCCTGGGTCTTTCGGGCTCTCAGACGCGGGTGGTCTGTGGTGTTGCCGTCCTGGCATGGAGCCTTGGCCAGGAGATGGAGTGTCACGTGACCTGGCATCCACTAGGCACTTCAGTGACCGCTTACGAGGTGACAGTCGCATGCCCACTGCAGGCCAGACGGGGAGCCCTCGATGGGTCTCTGGCCGGGGCTCCTCTCAAGGGGCTTCTCTCAGGAGCTGCCTGTGTCACTTGGCTCCCTGTGTATTGGAGGCTCTGCCCCCCAGGGCCAGGGTGACAACCCTTGACCTGCGGTGAAGGGGGCATGTCTGTCAAAAGAGGTCATTGTTGATGGGATGTTGGCCGTCTCTGGCCCCACAGAGCCCTCCATAGATGTAGAGCCATGAGCCATCTGGAGGGTCAGTTTAGCTTGGGGTCAGGCACAGGAGCCACCCCTGAGGCTGTGTCCTCTATTTAGTTGTCGCTCTTGGAAGGCAGGGCAGTGGCTGGAGTCTGCTCCAGGGCGAGTGGGGCGGGGCAGACGTGGGTGTGACCGGGAGGGCATCGCTGAGGGCGGTGGAGTGTGGGGCTGGCCTGAGAGCCATGTGACTAGGCAGAGCCGTGGGTCACCCCGAATGTGGGGATGGAGCCCAGCGAAGGGAGCAGTGAGGGGGAGCGGCTGTGAGTTGGGGGGGAGGCTCCGCGGGCTCCGGGCTGGGACCTGGAGGGGTGGAGCTGGAGTTGTTGGAAGAGCTATGGATGCCGATGGGGCTGAATTGAGAGTTCACAGACTCGCTTCCAAAATTCACACCTGACGGTGGGAGGGTCACGTCTGGACAAAGGTGTAGGCTTGAGGCTCAGGGCCGTCCCCCCAACAGCCCACAGAGCCTTCCTAGCCAATTATCAGACACTTGAGAACAGCATTTTCTTGGGGTAACCAGGGTGACACACTTCCCTTGAAGGGGGAGCAGATGCCAGTCTTGAAAAGCACAGGTGGAGGGTGGGCTCTGCAGCCAGCTCAGCGTTCTTAGCTGTGTGACGCTGAGTAGGTCACTTGTGCCTATCCAGCCCCCTGGACAGTGATAGGGCCTGTCTCACAGGTGGTGTTGGGAGGGTTTTGAGTTGTCCATGTCAAGGACTTAGTGCTTGGTACAAATCAGGAACCAGGTACAGTGTTGGTGACAATGACAGTGGTGCTGAGTCAGGAGGTGAGGAGCTCCTGAGGGGTCAGCGTCTTTGGTCGGGGCTTGTAGTACCCTGCACCACCACCAGGTGGCGGGGGCCAGCCACAAGCACAGGTTCTTTCCTCCACGGGCTGATGCTGTCTGGTTCACACAGAGGCTTCTAGAACAGAGCAGCAGCAGGATCTGCTTTCGACTTGGAGGCCACACTTCTCCCCTCCTTCAGGCTCAGAAGCCTGAGTTGGAGATCGGGAAAGGTGTGTAGGTACCGAGGAGTGCGGGGCGTGAAGGCCACCTCCAGGCGTGGGGTCAGGAGAGCGGGCTTGGACAGGGAGAGGTGGGGAGGAAGGTGACGAGGCCCTGCGGTGGCTGGGAGCACAAGCTGGCCTTGTCTGTGCAGGGGGAGGTGATAGTGCCCTCATGGGGTTCGTGGGGTTATAATGCAGTGCCGGGGGCGTGGTTGGTACCACAGAAGTCTTGGGAGGGTCCAGGCCCACCTCTGATGGGTCGGCACCCCGGGCCTGGTGTTGGTGGGGTGCTGCAGCACCGGGCACCCATTTGGAAGGGCCTCGGATGCCATGCTCTGTCTCAGGGTCCAAAGGTGTGGCCTGGCTGCCAGTGCTGGGACCAGCCCGTCACTCAAGGAGTGAAGGGGTGGGGGGCACGTGAGGACAGCAGCAGCAAGAGCTTGCTTGGGTAGGAAGCCGGTGGGCCTGGGGGGCTGGCCGGTGGGCCTGGGGGACTGACCGGGCACCCATTTGGAAGGGCCTCGGATGCCATGCTCTGTCTCAGGGTCCAAAGGTGTGGCCTGGCTGCCAGTGCTGGGACCAGCCCGTCACTCAAGGAGTGAAGGGGTGGGGGGCACGTGAGGACAGCAGCAGCAAGAGCTTGCTTGGGTAGGAAGCCGGTGGGCCTGGGGGGCTGGCCGGTGGGCCTGGGGGACTGGCCGGTGGGCCTGGGGGGCTGGCCGGTGGGCCTGGGGGACTGGCCGGTGGGCCTGGGGGACTGGCGGGGTGGGGGCCCGGCTGGTGGGC
>NW_006434366.1:2488092-2492885 GCF_000325575.1 Pteropus alecto | reverse complement strand
GGTAGGCCGCCCGTGCCTGGTGTCCAAGGAGGGCAGGGTGCTGGAGTGGAGCAGGGTCAGGCCCAGGGAAGGGCTTGGGGGACTGAGCAGGCGGAAGAGCCCATGCTGTGGGGTGGCGGCCAGCCAGGCCCAGGGAGCTGGGGCCTGAAGAGGGCTGAGGCCAGGTCCATTGGGTCAAGCAGCCCACCAAAAGTATGGGGGGATCTGTTTGGAAGCCGATTCCCTGAGAGGAGCTTCCAGCCCTGCGGCAGGGGTGCCTGAACTGTCTTCTGTCCCTGATCTCTAGGAAACCTCGGGGAGAGTGTTTAAGGACAGTGACATCCACTGTCTCCCCCGGTGACTCTCGGTGGACACCAGGCACTCCTGAGTGGGCCTTGGGCTCTTTTGAGAGGATTCGGTTCATGAAACTGGTGTGAGGCCAGCTGCCCACGGCCGTGCTCCATGGAGGGCGCTTCCTGGCCCATGCTGGGTGGTCGTGGTCATCTGGGCTGTAGCAGGCAGCTGGCGCCGTTTGTCCCTGGCAAGGAGTTGGCTGGCTCTGGCCGATGGCTGCGGGGAGAAGCTTTGGTTTCCCGATTCAGCAGGGAGTCAGCGGGGCCCTCGGAGCCCTGGGGAAGCCCGTCCCCACAGGGGAGGGGTGGGCTCCCTGTGCTCGGAGCCTGCACTGGGACTGTTCGGAGAGCCAAGCAGCAGCCCTGTCCCAGAACCATGGTGCGCTCTGCGGTTTCCAGGCACATACGGGCCTCTCATCTAGTGACAGGCCTGGATGGCATCCGTGCGGGGCGACTCCCCACTTTACAGAGGGGAGCTTGAGGCTCACCCGTGATCACGTGGCTGGGACCCCAAGTTTGGCATCTGTCCACCATCCCACCTGGGCCCCTTGCACTGAGTTAGTTCCAGCCATTTACTGTGCAGGCCCCTGGGGGGCGCAGCTCGGCCCTCTTCAGAAGCTCCAGCTGGAGCTCAGGTCCCAGGTCCTCTGTCCGCTGGGTCTCAGCAGGCCCTGGACCCAGGCGTGGCCAGCAGGGCAGGCCTGCACCCTTTGCCTGGCGTTTCGATCGGGAGGCAGTGTGCTGTCCCACCAGATCAGCCAAGTTACTGGCTCTTCCCCACCATCCCTACGTGGCGTTTATGTGGCATTCACAGAGACAGCGTCTGGAGTGTCTTTTGCTGCTGGTCAGAGCACCTATGTCCTGCAAGTCCAGCTCCCATAATCCCAGAGCTGCCGGTCACTGGGAAGGCCCGCCGCTCACTGTGAGGAGCCACCCTACACGGCGGGCGGGTGGGGAGGGCTGCCCCAGAAAGGAAACGCCTGCTTTGCTCTCGGGTCTCTGGGCCCCGGGCCAGTTTGGAGCCTAGCGGGCAGCGGCCAGGGCATCTCCGTGCAGGGCTGCAGGGCGGAGTGGGTGGTGGGTGCTCAGGCTTCTCCTTCAGTCACCTGCTGTCCACCAGCTGTGGCCAGTTCCCTGTGCTTGGGGGCAGGGTCTGCAGCGGCCTCGGTCCCACCCTCCCTGGGCTCCTGGTGACCTGAAGAATCCTGACGTCGATGCATCGCTGGCCCTGAGGTGTGGGGGATAATAGCCAGGCGCCCACACTGTGCCCAAATGGCCATCGGCCATCAGTTACCACTGATACCTGCCATGGAGCCAAGAAGAGGGCCTGCAGCTTTGGGCTTTACGAAAAGTGGGTTGTTTGTGGCTAGTCACTCGGGCTTCATGCGAGAGGCTCACCCCCCTTGGGGGGTTGCCAAGCCTCTGAGGGGGACTGTCGAGCACTGGTGACTCTTATAATGAGGCCTCCTTGGACCACCCACTGCTTCTCCAGAGCCAGAGCGGCTGCCTCAGGCTGGTGGGCCGGGGACAGGGCATGAGAGTGAGTGTGGAAGGCGGGTTGTCCTGGGTTTGGTGTGTCCCCAGAGCCTGGCACGCCAGACCGCACTCTCTTCTGGAGTAAATGGTTCCAGATGCACCCTGTCCCCCACCAGGCAGGAGGCCTTTGACAGACCTGCCACTTGTCATGGAGCAGGGCCCTGGTACTGTCTCTAGGGAACATTTCTCCGTTGGGTGGGTCGACCGGCGGGAGGCCCTGGCATGGTGTCTAAACCCTGACCCCGCCACCCCGGTGGCACTGGGGTGCCCTGAGCTCCCTGAGCCCCCTCCCTGACCTAGTCCCCTGCCCCCCGCTGCTCTTGTGCCAGCTTCGACTCGGGAAGTGGGTGGCGGGCAGCGTTCACCCAGTGCCGGCTGCCGAGGAGCCAGAGCCGTGTGCCCGGGCAGCCGGCCCGGGAGTGGCCCTTACGGGGAGGGGAGATCAGGCCGTGGCGACACGGATTCAGGGCGCTGCCTCTCAGGGCCGTCCTGCTGTGGGGGACGCCCAGAGTGGGGGACGTCACAGTGCTCTGGCCGCTTCCGCCCCACTCCTCTGCTGGTGCGAGCCAGCGTGTGGGCCAGCACAGCCCGTCCCTCGGGAGCGCGGGCCCTGGCTCCCAGCCATGGATGCACAACCTGGAGTGCCTGCAGGGTACACAGAGCTAGGCCAGGTCTCCTGCCACCCCGAGTGTGACAAGGATTCACTTCTCACGTTCACTCGGTGGTATAATCGTAGTGGCTGTCCTGATGGTTAAAGAAATATTCCGGAAGTCTGTGGAGAAGAAATTAGTCGTCCATCTATTGCTGTCCTCCCCAGAGATCACCCCCGCGCTCTCTCCAGAGCCTCTGCCCACGTCCCTCCCCTGGGTCTGCATGCGAGTGTCTGTCCCTCCACACGTGGTTAGGGACAGTCGCATTCTGTGGGTGACTGAGGTTCTTTCTGCCGCCGCTGCGCGGCTGCCGCCTGTTCCTTTCCTGCCGGAGTCGGCTATGGCTCCCCCGCTCTGCTCTCCACACGCCCAGTGTGGGTGAACACCGAGGGTGCCGGCCCCTCCCACACCGCCTCACGTGTAGACAGTGCTCAGACGTGAATGTCGTCCTACAGGAAGCCCTCGCTGTCCCCCAAGTGTGCTTGGGCCCTGTCCCCACACCCAGGCACGTCCACGCATCATCCGGGCTGGGGTCTGCGGGCTCCTTGCATTTGTGTGGCCTCTGCTGAGTTCCGTGTCACGGTGGGCGTGTTTCCTGGGCCAGCACTGGTTCCTTGCAGGTGGCCTCACGGTGCCGGGAGGAGGGGCTGGGTTTTGGACTGGTAGTGATGTTTGTGGCAGTTCTGACTTGGCGAGGTCACGGTTATCTTAGGTCCACTGATTCTCCTCACCAGGCCCGTGGCGGTGGGGTCTTCCTGAGACGCTGTGATGCAGCTGGTTGCCACTCCCCTGTGGTCTGCCTGGGTCCCACTCACCCACTCAGCAGCCACCTTCTGCGTCAAGGACTCTAATGGAGCACGTTGTCTCATGGGGGGCCCTGCTGTGAAGAATACACTGACCGGAGACTCGGGGTGCTTCAGGAGGACAAGCAAGGGGGTGGCCCAGGTGGGGAGGTCAGGGGAGGCTTCCCTATGGAGGTGACCAAGCAGTGAGCTTCGAGGTCAAGGGAAGAGGTGGCAAGTCTCCTGGGCCCAGGGGGACAAGGCGTGGAACGGTCCCGTGGCTGGGGAGCCAACAGAGCCAGATCTTGGAGAGCAAGGATGCCAGGGTGGCTTGCAGGGCTTGGGCTGCAGCAGTGGGCAACGGGGAGGAGCTGTGGACAGCGCGGAGCTGGTGAGTGGGTACAATGGCAGGACCTGGAGTCGCAGGGGACGCGGGGCTCCCTCCGTGCAGAGGCCTCACAGGCCCGACCTGATAATGCCCCACGGCACCCCTACCACGCGATGCAGGCCCAGCGTGCCAGGGTGCTGGCTCGAGGTCATGCAGTGGGCCAGTGGGGAGGCCGGCCGCTCTGGGACCCAGGCCTGGGCGACTCTAGAGCGTGTCTTACCCGTCCGCTCACCCGCCCCACACCCTCTGTCACGGGGCAGGGGCTTCGGATCGCGTTTCAGGGTCTGCCTTCCATGTGGCTTCCCTAAAGCAGCTGCGTGGAGACAGTGGTCACTCTGGGTGCTCTGCTCTGCGTGGTGGCTCAGGAGGAGTCGCTCTGCCCCTGGCCGCGCCCCACACACTCCCGCTGCCTGCCCTCTGCCCTCAACCTCTTGCCACTCCCCTGGGAAGTCCCGCGGGGCTCCCCACATCTCTCGCTATGGCTGCCCCGATCGCCCGTCTCAGGCCTCCTCTGTGCCGTGGGCTCCCAGAGCCGCCTGACTGGTGTCCCCCCCTCAGTGCACAGTGCCGCGGTGACTGCCCTCTCCTTCCACCCATCGGGGAACTACCTGGTCACAGCCTCCAGCGACTCGACCCTGAAGATCCTGGACCTCCTGGAGGGCCGGCTGCTCTACACGCTCCACGGGCATCAGGTGAGGGCGTGGCCTGGCACTGCGTGGCATGCACAGGGCAGAGGTGCCGCCTTGAGGCCGTGCAGGGCTGGTCCCCTGCGGCAGCCCTTCCCTTGGACCCCATGGGGGCAGTATCTGTGGCTCCCTCGTGATCTGGGCAGAGACAGGCTTGCCCCCCATAAGACCTGAGGCCTCTAGCAGGAGTGCAGGGCCTGACCCCGGCCCCACAGCTGAGAAGCGGGTGCAGGAGCTAAGTTGGGTAGGGAGTGGGCAGAGAGGCATCTAGATCTGGTTGGCAGACTCCCCCCGGGAGCTGAATGTAGTCTGTCCCCTTGTGACCCCAGACCTCCCTTGGTCCAGTGTTGAGCGGAGCCCTGGGACCCATGCCCTGAGCCACCCCAGGGTCTCCGGGTCCTGCAGACAGCAGGCTTCTG
>NW_006434366.1:2448474-2488013 GCF_000325575.1 Pteropus alecto | reverse complement strand
TGGGCAGTAGGCAGGCAGCCCTGTGGGGTGAGGTGAGGGGTGGCGGGGGCTCTCCCCACCAGGAGTTGTGGCTGAGCTGTCTCCCGTGGGCAAAGAATGTCTCCTGTCGGGATGTAGTCACCACACCCTAGTGGGGCGGGGGTCTGGACACCAGAGCTTTTCAGTTCATCCTCTCCACCTGTGAGCAGCAGGCAGGCAGGACGGAGATGGGGACAGGCTCATGAGGGCTGAGGGGTCCCAGGCAGCTTGTGTGTCTTGGGCCAGCAGCCAGGTGTGAGGTGTCTAGCTCAGGACTCCGGAGCCCGCTGCCATTGGAGTCGGGACACATGAAGGCCGTTGGCCGTAGCCTGACGTGGGGCCTGGGCCCTTCCTCCTGCTTCCCTGGGACAAGGAGGCTGCTTGCCACCCTCAGCCTCCTGTCCTCCGTGTCAGGACGCGTCTGCTGTACCACGGGCTTGCTCCCCCAGTGGCCTGCACGTCTAAGTGTCCTGTACGGCCACCGGGCTGGGGTGACCATTGCTCCTGCTGTCAGCTTCTTGGCAACAACCTCGGTTGGCCCTTTGGCAATCAGCTATTTAAAGTCACGTGCAGCCCGTTTGGGATCTTACAACCAGGACGGCACGTGAAACCATGTGATGCTGCCACCTCTCCTCCCGGCAAAAAGGAGAAACAGCAGCAGAGAGACACGTGCAGACGGCGCCCTCTGCTTTCCCTGCGCGGCTCCTCCACGGCTGGCGCGCCCCTGGCCTGAGAACCCTCGCACGGTGTCCAAGACGCCCTTCCCGTGCTCAGGCCCCGCGTCGGGCCCGCGAAGAGAACCTGCTGACGCCATTCTCCCCGAGAAGTGAAACGGGCCAAGTCTAACTGCGGTGGCCTGTTGCTCTTGAACCTCGAAATGTGAGGAGTAGGCTGAGGGACAGCTGGCGCTGGGGTTACAGACGGGGAATGGCTCCGCAGAATCATCCCTTCCTCTGAGCACCGAGCTCACGGTGCCCAGAGGGACGGAGAAGGCAGAAGGCAAAAGCCACACGTTTGTCTGTTCATCATCCGCCCCCCAGATCGCTGGGCTGGGCACCAGGGGCACAGAATGGATGTCACGGTCCCACCCCCTGGGGCTCGGGAAGCGGGGGGCTCCCCAGGGAGGTCCGCAGAGCTCAGAAGGCATGAGACAGGTTAGGCGGCCAGGCGAGGTTGGCCGAGTGGGCTCGGCACTAGCAGGGGTGGGTGGAGGCGGTGCATCTCCGGTGCCAGTGGGAGTCAGAGCGAGAGGCTCCATTCGTTTCTCTTCTGAACCACAGCCCCTGTCAAATCCGGAAACTTAGGATCAGCCTGCCGTGGGTCTTCGGGCTCTTCCTCCTGGGGGACCCATGGCACCGGCTCCACTGTGGGGTGCGGGGGGTGGGGATCCTGGGACCTGGCTAGCTCAGGGTTCTGAGGCAGTCTCGCCCTGCCTCTGCTCCATCCCCGCACTTGCTGGAACCCCTGGCCTCTTCGCAGAGAACTGATTCTCCCGCCCTCCTGCTCCTCCAGACCGGTGACGGGACTGTGCACTCCCCACTGGAGGCAGCAGCTCCGTGCTGCGTCTGCGGCTGGCCACTCATGCAGACCTGCCCACTTAATTTGCCCCTTCTGCCTTGAGAGAACTTTGTTTTGCGGTGCTTCCTAATGATGTGGAGCAGCAGCATGATCGGAGCATCTGGCCTGAGGGCAGATGTCAGGGTGTCCATGTGTAGTGTTTGGGGCAGGGCTGCCTGAGGGCAGCCTGTCTGCCCTGAGCAAAGCCCTGCTTGCCCTCTGTGCCCCAGGGTCTGCTAGGGTCTGTTGTGGCTCCTTGTTGGGCCTGGCTCTGCCTCTAGGTTTGGGGCAATTCAGAGTCAGCTGATAGCACCTTCCTGTGGGGGGCAGTTGGTTAAAACAGAGCCACCAGCCGGACTGAGTACCTAGTGCTTGTGGAGACATGGCCAGGAGCAGAGAGCTGCTCTGCTCAGCCCCTGGGAGGCATCGTGGAGGCTGAGCCTGTGTGTCACCTGGGAGCTGGCGTGTTCCGAGGACATTCCTGACTGGAGAGTTCGTGCGGGCGGGAGTAGAAGGAGTTCTTTGACACCCGTCAGGGCATGGACAGTGGCTCCTGAGCCCCAGGGACAGAGCCTGGCAGGGCGCTGCATCTGGGCTGCTGAAGAGGGGGCTGGAGCGTGCTCTTCAGGGCTGTGGTCCTCTGAGGCTTCCTGTCGTGACGTCCACGCCCTCCCGGCCTTCGAGGAAGATGTGCACCTGGGCGCTTTCGTCACTTGGGCTTTCACATTCTCTCCCAGGGCGTGGGGTAGCCGCAGGAGGCACAGCTGCCACCAACCACTTCCTGAAGCGAGTGGCTGCGTGGCCCCAGGGCTCCCAGGTGCCCGGGATTCTGTCCACAAATGACGATGGCAGATCTGAGAGCACTTTTGAGTCCAGGTGGAGAGACTGAGCAGTGGGCTGGGCTTGTAGGGGTCTCACTCGGGTCTCCAGGTGGCAGAGCTGGGACGAGTGCCCGAGTCCGCCGTTTCCACCACACTCACTGGCCTCGCGCATATGGCGTTTAGAAGTGATTTCACTCCTGTTTTTAGGTCACTGGTCTGTGTAGGAGGCCAGCAGGCTTGTGGCTGTGTGGGTCTTAGCCTCGCTGCCATATGACCTGTTCTGGTCCATCAGGGAGGAACTCCGTGACAGACACTTTGGGACTTGAAGCACCTCCTTGTGACAGTCTCCAGAGAGAGCTGTTGGGAGGGAGGCTGTTGTTTTTCTGCCGGATGGAGCAGCGGTTCCTTCGCCCGTCTAGTCCCACACCTGTGGGAAGGGATAGTGCAGGCTGGGGGTCGGAGGCCAGCCGAGAACCGCCAGCTACAGGGAGCTGATGCTCCTTGACCAGCAGGGGGCGCTCTGTGTGCGCCAGGGAAGCGGCCTGCATGAGGGCGGGGCTTGAGGCGGAGACATGACAGGGAGGGTCAGGGTGGAGAGAGGTTGGGGGAGGCAGAGCTGCTGGGCCGGTGTGCTCTTGTCTGGGTTGGGGCCGGAAGTGCCATTGTCTCCTGAAGCACAGGACGGAGGCGCCAAGCTAAGACCAGCATCGCCCAGTGCAGCTGGGGTCTCCTGGGCTGAGCCCACGTGCTGGGCCCCAGGGCCTGGCCAGCAGTTCGGAGCTTCTCTGGCACGACTGGCCTGCGTGAGGCTGGCTCACTCTGTGGGGCTGGGAGTGGACATCGGTGACAAGCTTATTGCAGGCCCGAGGGATCCTGGGGCTTCTCTCTTGTAGTCTTGGACACTCTGGGCTACAAGGCCATTCTGTGGGGACTGAGGTCCTGCCCATGGGATACCTGGGAGCAGCTGCTGGGACCCATGGGGCCCTTAAGCTTCCGCCAGCTGAGCATCCTCGAGTGATGGGGTGGCAGGCCCGAGAGCTGGGCAGGCCCTTTGCTGGCTGCAGCCCGCATGGACTCTGGCCCCTCAGCAGGCCTGCTGCTCTGGCTGTGCCGGGCTCAGCGATGACGGGGCAGCAGGTGGCAGCAGGTGGCAGCAGGTTTCTAGATGCAGCCTGAGCAGACACAACCGCCTCTGCCAAGCAAGGGCCAGGAGGGGCTGAGGAGCCTGTTGGGGCTGAGAGCTAGGGCACCGCTGTTTCCAGCTGCACCTGCCCGCCCGAGTGGAAAGTGGGCCGAGCCCTGCCTGGATGTGGCGCACGGCCCTCCTTCCCCCCTCTGCCCCAGGGAACACCGGGCGATCTCTCTCTTGGTGGGTTGGGTTGGCAAAGAGCCTGCAGCAAGCACCCTTGCCAGCTCCTTTGACTGAGGCCCAGTGCTGGGATGTGTTCGGTTGGGTAGGGGTCACACAGCCTTGTCTGTTGGGTGATGATGCCCAGTTTCTAAGGAAACACCCAGTATTTGCAGAAACAGTTTGTACTCCTCGTTTCTGAGAAAACCAGGGGCTCTCCCATCCTGTTTAGCAGAGAGAGCCTGAGCCTCTGGCTTGGGCACTGGAGTCTGGCCATCCTCGCTTTGCCTCTTACCTATGACGCTGGGTACGACATTGGCTTTGCCGAGCCTTTGCTCATCAGCCTCGTTCTAGGAGAGGAAGAGTCTGCATGGCCCAGATCGGACACAGTAGATCTTCACAGGTGCTAGTCCCTTTCCACTTCAGCTCTTGGATTATGGTCCCCTACTGCTCTAGGCCAGAGCTCTTTAAGAGACCATCTAAGGTTTCCGTTATGGGCATGGTCCAGGTACATGGGTGGGCAGTCAGTGTTTGTTAGGAAAATGAGCCCATGTTGGGGGTCTCTGATGACTTAGTCCCTGTCGGTGGGCACAGGGCCATAGCCATCAGCCCTTCCCCCTCTGGGATGGGGATTGCCCATTTCCCCCTCCCACGAAGTCTCCAAAGGGTTTATCTGGCTTTTTCTTTTGTTTAAGGTTTTTTTCATCTCCCCTAGAATGTCATATTGCTTTGGCTTCTCTTTTGTCGTGTAGCTCCTGAAATCCGTCCCCCAGTGGGTGGGCTGCGGCCACTCCCCTGCCCCAAACCTGCTTGCTCCCCAGCCCCTGCCCCATAGCTGTCCTGAGCAGTGGCCTGTTGGCCCTTTGGTCTGCAGGTCTGTTTGCGTGTCCTTATTAGTCCCACCAGTCAGGTCATCTTCTCCAGGGCCTGAGTCCTGCAGGACTGGCTGGGAGCGGGGGCAGTGTCCTCTCTGAGGCTCTGCAAAGTCTTGCGTGGGATCTGTCACGGCCATGCCAGTGAAGCTGGAGGAAAGGGAGTCCCTGCTTCCACTGGATCCGGTACAGACTCGGGGGTGTCAGGGCTCCACGGGAGCCTCCTCACCCCCTCTTCTCCCTCTCTGCAGCAAGACCAGGAGAGGGAGGGTTTTCCCACCAACCACAGCTGTCGCTCGAAGCCTTGCGCCCCGAGCGAGGCCCCAATAGCTCTGTGTGGCAAGCGTGGGGACAATATGCTAGAAATAGAGATTTATTTTTCTGTATTTTCTGAAACAATCTCAGGCTATGCTCATTTGGTTTAAGTCCCCAGAGCTATTTGGGAGACGATGGTGGGTGGGATGTGGGTGGAAGTTAAATCTGGTGTTTGTGGCTGTGCAGTTGGTATTCGTGTCTCTGCGGAGTGACTGAGCTGCACAGGGACCACTAGGCACGTGGTTTCGTGCAGCCTGGCTGCCCCATGAGGTGGGTGAGGGCTTGGACCCCGACCCAGGGCTGCTGTCTGCTTGGGGTCTTGGTGGTCGTGAGATCGCAGAACATGGACCCACTGACGTCACTGACAGCTTGTGTCACACCAGGGCTGCGGCTGGTGCTGGGGCACTGGCCATGGAGGCTTACTATGGAGGCAGAGGTGTGACAGTGGCCTGGGACACATGGGCTGCCCTTCAGGCTACTCCAGGGCAAAGGAAGCTCATGTCTCCTGGCTTGAATAATTGGACACCTCCTGGGATGGGTGAGGGGACATCAACAGGGGGAACAGCTCGTTTGCTCCAAACTAAGCAACCAAGAGATCATCCTGGCCCTCTGTCCCCTGCCTAGAGCCCAGGGTAGAGGGTTGGGAGCTGTGTCCCCAGCCAGGGTCAGGAGAGAGCCTCAGCTTGCCTGGGCGGCAGCTCCTCCCAGAGGCCACTTCTTGTTCCCTGGGCCACCTCTCAGACCCAAGAGCCGGCCCACAGTGGATGCTGGTAAGCAGTGCAGGTGCCTCCCCAGCAGGGGTCTGTGGAGGAAGTGGCCTGGGCACGAAGGCCGGAGACCTCTCAGGCCTTACTGGCCTCCGTGTCCCTGTAAACACTCCTTTCACCCCCGACTTGGGGCACGTGGCATGACATTCCTGTTTGTCGGTAGCTACCGAAAACCTTCAAAACCCTTGGGGGCGGTGGTGGCCAGGGCACCTGGCTCGGCTTTGCTGGCATAGCTGTCGTGGCACAAGAGTCAAGGCCGAGACATGTGGGGATCATGCGGGAGGGGTGAGGGGAGTGGCCAGGTCTGGACAAGCCGCAGGGCTGCGAGTGAGAAGCACTGGGAGCTGGCGATCCAGACGCATGGGCCCCTTTGGTTTGCCTTCTTTTTAAAAAACTTCCCCATCCATGCTTTGCTGTGTGGGAGTGAGGAAAGCAGACGGCAGGGTCCCTTGGGTCTGGAGGCTGGCAAGGCGGAGGTGGCGTGTGGCGAAATGGCTGGGTATGAGTCCAGCCAAGCTCGAGGACCAGGGGTGCCTGGGTCAGGAGGGGAGGGGAGGAGGGGAGGGGAGGGGGTGGCCAGGCTGTGTCCAGTGCTCATGGTGGCCAAGCAGGACCATCTCATGAAAGACTCTGGCTGGCAGATCCAGAGAGGGAGGGAGGAAGGACCTGGTGGAGCTCAGGAGTTGTTCCTGCCAGCAGCCCTGACCTAGAGCCCACGGAGACCAGGACCGCAGGCAGGTGGGCACCTCCAGCAGTCTGGGGCAGGTTGGGCTCCACACTGCTGAAGGCCCAGCCAAAAGCTGCTGCTCAGAGTCACACTCGGGTCAGCGCAGAGGTTTCTGGCCTGGGGGAAGAGACCACGTAGCAATACCCCTGCCCTGAGCTGGCGGGTGAATGCATGCAGAGTGATCATGAAAAGGAATAAGCCGCCGTGAAGGCAGAACGATCTCAACGTAACTTTGTCTGCCTTCTGTGTGTGAGAAAGAAACACTCCGAGCCCCACGGTTTGGAAACTAGAACACACCCCAAAATCACTGTCAGGCTAAGGAGAAAATCACACTGGAAACTGAACACTTGAAGGCGAACAACTGGGAGAACACAGTGGATTGGGAGCTTTTTAGATCTATCTAAGGTGGTAATCAGAGGCAAATTTGTAGCCTTAAGTGAATTTATTTAAAACCAGGAAAGATGGAAAATAACTGAATTCAGAGCTGAATGTAGGAGGCTCAGAAAGGACATGGAGAAGGAGGAGGCCTTGAGCCCACGCCATCTGCGGGGCGGTGAGCAGTCAGCAGTGCGGGAGCGCTGGTGGAGGCGGGTAGGGCCTGGCGAGGCCGCGGGGGGCCTGGGTGGTCTGCCTCCCCCACCCTCCCGGGAAGGCCAAAGCCGCTGATGGTCAGCACAGGGGAGCCTGTCCGCATTCCAGTCGTGGGGCCCACCACAGCGCCCAGGACCAGCCGCTGGGCCGCTTGTCTGGGGCCTGATGGACCGGCAGGCAGGAGCCTTCGTGGGAGGCCTCTTTCCAGGACCACCGAGGCACCGGGCGGGAGCTGAGCAGCCCGCCTAGCAGACCTCACCCTCGAGAGTTCCCTCATAGCTTGATGTCCCTTGCGCCGTCCCCAGAGTCTCTCGGCACTCGGCCTCTGGGCAGAGTTCAGCACATCTTGCTTGGAGGGTTCCTGGCACCGGGGCCCCAACCCGAGGTGCCTGCCCAGCCGCGGCCACCGGCCGCACTGCGCTGGTCCTGCCGCTGCTGGTGCCGCTTGGTCTCCAACGCCTGTCTCCAGTTTGCCCTCTAGTGGTTGAGTGACAGCAGGAAAGGGGACTGACCCACGCATATTTGCTTGGTTCCTGAGTTGCTGTGACTTCTTGGAAACCTGCCATTCCTCAGCCGGCTCTGGTCAGGCAGAGGGCCCAGCTTTCCGGACACTTCAGGCCCCAGCTTCCTTCCCTTTTCTCTCTTCCCTTTTGGTTTTTCATCAAAATGAAAATAGTTATGTTTTTTATTGTTTGTTTTTATAGTAATGTAGCAATGCCGTATATTTGTTAAAAATTCAAAGTATGGGAAATTACAAAGACTTCCAAGAATCAAGCAAAAGTCACCTGAAATTGTTAACACACACACACACCCCATAAAGTCTTGTTAAGCTTGTTAGCCCTCGGTGACTGTCACCTGGAAGGGTACTTGGAGGGCACATGACCTGCCCCGCCACACATGCGGGCCCTGTGTGTGCAGCTTTGCACCTGGCATTTCACACTCACTGGTGTGACTGGGTCTAGTCTCTGTCGATAAGAATGGATCTTATTTGTCCGTTGATGGCTGCATGGGACTCTCAGCGCTGTGATTCCCAGCCCCCTGGGCCCCACACTCGAGAAGGCAGGGAGAGGCACGGGCTGGAGGCGTGTCCCTGTCCACTCGGACCTGTCCCCTCAGGAGGGGCGAGCGTGCACACCACACTCCGAGGGCCACGGGGGCCAGCGCAGGCGACGCGCTTGGTGTTGGTCAGCCTGCTCTTGCCTTCTCTTCGACACTGCACGTGGCACCTCGGAGGCGGGGAGCCGTGGCTAGGTTCTGGAAGTGTGGGCAGACATCTCCGCTCCCGCTCAGTGTGCTGGAGGGGGCACCTCTCAGCCTGTCTGTCTCTCTGGGCAGGCAGAAGCCAGCCTTGCTGCCTGACCTCGGTCCCCTTTCCAGCCCACAACTTGTCTGGTCCCTTCTGGCACCGAGTGCAGGGTGCTCCCCAGTGTTGCTGTTGTCCGGGCCCCCACCCCTCCATCAGCCTCACCGCTGGGCGTACCTGTATGGGTACCTGGGGCTCGCACTGCTCCCCTTGCTGCTCTGGAGGGACCGAGTGGTCTTTGTGACAGTGGCCTGCCATCGTCATCCAGGAGAGAACCTCTTACCCAGTGTGGCTTGGGAGGGTGCCAACACTGCCACTGGAAGGGCTGCGGGCAGGGGGCGGTTCTGGTGGTGCGCAGTGCCCCCCACCCCAAGCCTGCACGCACCCCCCGGCCCTCAGAGCCCGGCCTGGCACAGGCCCGGTGTCACCCTTCTGATGGTTGTGGGACCTTCCGTACCTTGGCAGCCAGAATCTCCCAGGGCCTGAACGTAAGGACAGTGACATGCACATTTGAGGGCATGTCACGTTGCTTCTCTGCCCGGGCACCTGTCCAGGTGACCCCCTCCCCAGCCTCCTACCTGCTCCAGTTCTGGCCTCTGATGTCACTGAGGCGCCCCACCTCTGCTCACTGACTTCTCCTTAGGGCTCCACTTGTCCGTTCAGCGCAGGACGGGGTAAGGAAGAGCATGGTCTGGGTCAGGGGACCGAGTTCCGGTCCCAGTGCTGGGCCTGGGACACGTCAGTGCGCCTCTCTGAGCGCTGGCTTCTCGGAAGTGGGGACAGTGATGCCGGCCCAGCAGGGCTGCCAGCGTGGACTGTCCTCATTCCTCTGGCCACCCGTGACCCCATGGCTTGTCCTTTGTCCTGTCAGTGGTGCTCAGGCACCGAGGTCTCTGCAGTGGTGCTTGCGCCTAGGCACCTGCGCGTCCCTTGGCCAAGGGCCGAACGGGGTCCTTAGCGCTTCGCGCCATGGCTGTGTTCACTCAGGAGCTCCTGGTTTCCTGTTCAGAATCTGGAGTGACCTTGGGTGTTTGTTTCTTTTCGTTTGTTCTGCTAGGGTCCAGCTACCACTGTTGCCTTTTCAAGAACGGGAGAGTATTTCGCTTCCGGAGGTTCTGATGAACAAGTAAGTGACGATGGCCTGAGGTCTCTCACCCGACACTGAGCGGAAAAGACCAGGAGGCCGAGGCTTCCTGGGCACGGGCCGGGTTTCCCCAGCGTCCTTGGTGGCTTTCAGTGACCGTGAAGGCTGGAGCTCGGGGCGGGGGTGCTCAGACCCAGGGCCCCTTCCCCCTGGGACAGCATCTCCAAACGCTCACTGTTCAAACCAGCTGGGCTGGGGGCGTGTCTGGGCTACCGTTGACATGAAAAAGTTAAAGATTTTTAGTAACTTCTTTCTCCTGATCATAAATGAATAATTAGGTAAGTCTTAGGTGCTTGCTGCAGGCCTGGCTCTGTGGGCAGTGTGGCCAGAGCTTTGTCCCTCATTTGGAGCTCACGGCGGCCCAGAGGGGCGGGCACCCGGCGCCCATTCTGCGGGTGAGGGAACAGGCTCCATGGCTGCCCGGGGCCTCCCCTCGCCCGCCTGTGCGCTGTGTTCAGGGCTCAGCATTTTCAGACTCCGAGGCTGCAGAGAGGGGACCTGTGTGAGGCAGTCTTTTTCCGCTTTGTCACTTTGTCTGCTGAGGCTTTCCGCCCGTTGGCCCCGGTGCCTCCTGCCTGGACTGCTAAGCAACAATGACCTCGTGGTGGGCACCCTGCCTCTGGGCTCTGGCCCGGAGCCTGGCATCTGGGGGTTTTGGGGGCATTGAAGAGTCCCCCGCCGAAAATCTCCTTCCAGGTTCCTGTGCAGTGCTCTTTGTCCAGAGAGGAGGGGTGGCTGTCCTGAGCCACCTCGACTTGGTGAGCCACCCAGAATGTCCTTCTACTTGATGCCCAGCTTCACAGCTCTGACTGCTCAGCCCAGGAGAGTCCCACTGGCCTCCCAGGGAGCCCAGCCCCAACCCAGGGGACCGATTTTGGTCGAGTCTCTACCAGGAAAGCGGGGCGGGGGTGCTTTCAGCACTGCCTGGAGTAGAGATGGCGGGCGTCTTTCCGTACCTGCGCCAGCTTCTGCACTAACCGGGCACGGGGCCCCTGAGCCGCCTCTGGGCCCGGAGGCCTGGCTCATTGCTCGGGAGATGAGGGAAACTAGAGCGGTAAATTCACACCGCAAAGAAAGTCAGGGTGAAGAAAGTCACATGGCCCAGGTGGGCTTCCACCTGCCCTGGCCGTCCTCGGACAGCCGCCGCTGGCAGCTCCCAGCTGCCTCCTGCAGTCTGCTCTGGAGCCTTCTGGAGTGACGTCTGAGCACCTCCCCACGCTCGTGACAGCCCGTCTGCTGCTGAGAGTTATTCAGCAGTGACACAGGACCCTGTAAACAAGGGTGTGTGCCGACATTCTGCTCGTCGCGGGGACAGATGGGAGCCCCTGGGTGCCCCTCGGTCGGGGAGCAGTGACCGGTGATGCTGCTGGGAGTGGCGAGAGGCCCCCAAGGAACCAGGCTGTGGCTGTGTCCCAGCGGGGGGCGCCCCCGGGCACGTTGGCTTTTCATCCGAAGTGGATACCGTGGTTTTTGGTTGACCACTGGTCACGCTGCACAGTTCGTGCCGTCCTAGAAGTGGCCCTGGACTGGTGCAGCCATACGTGGCCGATGCTCTCCAGCAGGGCCTCACTCAGCTTCTGCTGGAGGAGCCTTGGGATGTGAAAATCCTCCAGCGGAGTGTGGGATCTGGCCTAGGACACGTTACCGACTTCTTCCGGGTGCCAGTGTCTGTGCCCAGCTGTCTCCTGTGGGCTGCACGGCAGCCCTGGGAGGTGGGGACTGGGATCCGTGGCACAGAGAGGTTGAGTCCTTTGCCTAGAGCCACACAGTAAGGGGTGGAGCCAGGATGTTGGCTCCGAGTGGTCTGGGCTGGGGTCCACGTGCTAACCACTTCTCACGGTGTACAGGCCAGGACCCCACCCTCGGGAGCTTCTGTGTTAGTGCAGAGACTAACAAAGGAGGAAAAGGGATAAAGAGATTAAGTAACTAGCAACTCTGATGCTATGAAGGAAATAGAGGGCTGTATGAGAATTCGCAGGCGGCCAGGGATGGCCTGTCTGACACTCCAGCCTGAGGAGCCAGCTGCATGGAGCTGGAGCCTGGGCCAGCTGAGAGAGAGGACCAGCAGGTGCAGAGGCCTGGTGGTGGCGCACAGTGATTCCATCCTAGTGGCACATCAGGTTCTCTCAAGGCCTGTCCAAAAAGCCTGCTCTCTGGGAAAGCGGGGCAGGTCCTGGAGTTGACTCGGGGTGTCAGGTGGGGACCACTATCCTGCCACTGGCCCAGAGCTTTGGGGACAGCCTTCAGGCCCGTCTTCTCTGTGAAGGGCTGGTGAGTTTTCTCCCTGAGCCCGTGTGCTTGTTGGTCTCGGCAGGTGATGGTTTGGAAGAGTAACTTCGACGCCGCGGATTTTGGAGAACTCATGAAGGCTCCGAGGCCCCCCGCCATGCTGGCCGGCTCCTCCGGGAATCGGGTGAGTGTCCTGGCACGCGTGTCTGAGCCCTGTGGCTTGCGATCTGGGTCACCGTGAGCAGCACTGCGCTGAGACGGTGGGGAGTGGAGGCGAGGGCTGGCCACAGGGATGGGACACTAGTAAGACCTCGTCGCTTGCCAAGTCTTACTTGGGCCCTTGCAGTGCTTTGCTTTACGTGAGGAGGCTCTCCCAGCAGAGACTGCCGGGGCCTGCGCTCCGTGCCTTCCGTTCGGTGGCAGTGTCGCCACGGCACATGCTCCCGCTTGGCTGAGGCCTGAGGAAAGGACGGACCTGTCTCGGGCCAGGCCCTGGGTTCCTAGAGGGCGTGGGCCCGGAGCCGCAGCTGGGGCGGGCGGCCAAGGCCCCTGTCCCGCTGCTCTCACTTCCTTTTTCTTTAGACCGTGGAGAGGAAGCTCTTCAGCCACAGTCCGTTTTGTACCTTTTTTTTTTTTTTGGCATTCCCGATTAAAATAGTTAACGATATTTTTTTGGCAAATATTTTTTGGGGAAAAATTGATAACTGGTAAGGTCTCTTTGAGGTCGCATTCGGCTTTGGCTGAAGTAAACATTAAAGCCAAGGCCATGGAGCCCCAAGGGTGTGAGCCCTGCTGGCCCGCAGAGGCTGTGTCCCTCTGGCCCGCAGAGGCTGTGCGGCCTCTCCCACACGCAGAAGCTGGCCCGAACAACAGGAAGCGGCTTGCCCAAGGCCCCCAGCGAGTCGAGGCTGGCCGAGAATAGAGCCAGGAAGCCTGGAGTCCATCCAGCATTTGAGTCCAGCAGAAGGATCCCTTCCTCCCCCCATCTCCACGCTCCTGTACCTCCCCATCCCAGGGGAGGGTACCGCCACCTGCCTCTTGGGAATGGCTGGTAGTCCCTAGCAAGGGGAGAACCCTGTGCTCCTTTTCTTAGAGTTATTAGGAGAATTACTTGGACAGGCTGCCTCTTGTCCCTTTAGTCCTGGCTCAGAGGTGGGGTGTGGGGCCTGGTCATCTAGGGCAGAGGCCGTGGGATGGGGAAGCCAGCAGGACAGGGCGGGGTGGGCAGGCGCTAAACCATTTGTTCCCGTACTGCCTCAGGCCACAGCTCTGCCTGGTGGGCGTCCCCATGTGCGGTTCCAATAGGGAGAAGGGTGTGGGTGCTGGGTTCTGAACCCTGGCTTTGTGGTCCCAGGCAAAGCACCCCCTCTTCCCAAGCCTCCATTTCCACAGTGGAGCCTGAATACACCTCATCTGTCCACCCAGGAGTAACTTGACTTGTTAAATCTAGTCATCCTTTGTTGAAGGCCTTTCCTGATTTGTCACAAGCCCCTTGGAGACTGAGGTGGTGGCCAGGCGCCCCCTTGCCAGCACACGTGCGCCTCGTGGCCGGCACCCTCCTGCAGTCAGGGCTCCCAGGCCAGCAGGACCCCTGGGGGGAGCTATTTGCTTTATCCACGTCAAGTAGGATTTATCATTTTACCCGTTTTTCAGCGTGCAGTCCAATGGCAGTAGGTACATCCACGTTGCTGCGCGACCACCACCCCGTGCCCGACCTGCTTCTCTTCCTGATGCAGGCGGGCCCGCCGGTGGGCGCCGCTCAGTGGTCAGGTCTCCGGGGGAGGAAGGCTGATGCGCGAGGCCCGGCCCGTCCTGCCCCGGGCTTCCTGGCCCTGGGATGGTGCCTGGTGACTGAGTCCGCTGCTGGCTAGGGTGTCGGTTCCTTGGGGAGCCCAGGCGGGGGCATCCAATGAGTCTGCCTCAGCTCTGTTCACACCGCCCCCCGTAGCTCGGGGCTCTGAGACATGGCGCCATCAGCCTTTGCGCTGGATAAATCTTTGTTGGGGGGCTGTCCTGAGCATGTGAGGTGTAGAGTGTCCCTGGCCTCTACCTACTAGCTGCCTGTAG
The DNA here is from genome assembly GCF_000325575.1 of Pteropus alecto. NCBI lineage: Eukaryota > Metazoa > Chordata > Mammalia > Chiroptera > Pteropodidae > Pteropus > Pteropus alecto. The sequence goes on along the minus strand of NW_006434366.1, from coordinate 2,474,254 downwards.
CATCCCTGACCCCCTAATTGTGACAACCAAAGATGTCTTCAGGCATTGCTGCCAGCATCGCCCCCAGGTGAGAATCACCGCATTAACATCAGTCCGGGGAGCCAGCCGGAGAGGAGGCTGGTGGAGCGGCGGGTGGCACTGATGGAGGTGCTGCCGGATGGGAGGGAGGAGCATGGGGTTGGCGCTGGGGACCCGCCATTCCGGCTGCCCAGGCGTGTGAGCCCTCTGGAGCCCCACCCCAGCAGCCGTGGTCCAGGTGTCAGCCTGGGTTTCTAACGCAAGCCTGTTCTGCAGGAGTGTTGGCTTGTCAGACTTTTGAGTCCTCCAGAGGTGGTGGGTAAATATCAAAAAAGATCTTTGGCCTCTTGGTTTTCTTCCCTTACGATTGGAGCGTTCATGCCTTTCCCGCCCGCGGGCTTCCCTGGTGCTGGGACAGTACCTGGCGAGTGCTTTGGCGCTTCCCAAGTAGCCCATGAGCCCCCGCCCCAGCCCCTCGAGTCTGTGGTCCCGCCCCCCAGCTCCGTGGAAGCGCTGGGCCTTGGCCCTAACGCCCACGGGTCACACCTGATGTTCGGGGATCGTAGGAAGCCCGTCGCCCAGCTGCTGGGTCTTCGGTTCCTGAGCGTGTGCTTGTTCGCTTGTGGCAGTTAAAAGCCGGAGGGGCAGCCCGGGGCGGGGGCAGCCCCGTGAGCCCGTCACAGCCCCTCTGCCCTGGAAACCCCTACCGAGGACCACGGCTCTGACGGTGACATTCAGCTCTCTTGGAATGAAGGCTTTCCCTGAGCCCACTCCGAAGAGAGATCAGGTCACTTGCAGCTGTTTCAACCTCTGCTTCAAATTCACAGCTTATTTTTAGGCACGTTTCATGTTGAAAAGCAAAGCCATTTCCCAGCCCTTCGGAATGAGAATAATGGGTTCCATTTTCCGTCTATTCTTGGCCGAGTTGTGATGAGGAGGCATTTTCGGGCTCTGGCTGGGGAGCTTTCTCTGCCTGGAGGGCTGCAGGGAAAGGACCCCCGCACCGGGCTGAGGGTGAGTCGGAAGATGCAAGGCTGGAGGAATGCTGGAAGGTTCCGTGCAGATGCGCGTCTCCCGAAGGGACTCTTGCGGGCCCCTGAGCTCGTGCCGGTGTTTTCAGTGGTCTAGCGTTTAGCTCTGTTCCCTGCCGAAGCCGTGGTCATCTCGCACTCTGCACTCGCCTCCACGGCCTCACCCTGTGCTGCTGTCCGTGCTTTGGGGCCTGTCCCTGAAGCACGAGGACCACTGTGTCGTGGCTGACCTTGAATTTGGTACCTGCTCCTCCGGTCCCAGCTGCCGTAGGACTGACTTCTACCTCAACCACAGAAGCATTTTAAAACCGCTTCGAATAGCCAAGATGCACTGTTTCCGACTTACTGTCATTCTTGCCCTCCCTCTGAAGGTTTCTGAGCCCATTATGCAATGGGAAGGAAGGTTGCGCTGGGGGTGGGGCAAGGGATGCAGAATTCTAGGTAATTCAGTAAAACCAAAAACCCACTTCCTGAGTTCTCAGGGCTGGCTGCCCTCCAGTACAGACAGTAACCTTGACTTCTAGGGCCAAGGGCCTTTCTCCGCTCATCTCAAATGGGGAGATGCCAGGTCCGCCTCGGTGGGGTCTCACGAGGTGGCACAGGCCCAAAGGCGCTTGGAACCGTGCCTGGCACATGGCAAGCGCTCACCCATCTTTGTAAATGTTAAAATGTTCCTTTAAAATGTTTTAAAATGTTCCTTTTCCTTCCTCTGTCCGACTGAGCAAGATGGGCCCCCACCCCGTCAGGGCGGCTGTGCGGCCACAGGCTGTGGGGTGAGGGCCGGCGGGCAGGAGAGGGGCCGGTCTCCCCGCGGCCGTTTTCCATGTTGCCTCTGCCTTGCAGGCTGTCCTCGTGGGGTCCGGTGGGGGTTGCAGACCCTTGCAGACAGCAGTGTGCTTCCTGATGAGAGACCCACGTCCTCCTTGCTCCCAGACGTGAAAGCAAATCCATGAGGTGGGTGGGAACGGGCCTGTTCTCCTCCCCCACCCGCTCGACTCCTCTGAGAAAGCTGCCTGGGACCCCGAGAGCTTCAGTGCTGGGACTGTCCCCTGGAGAAGGGGCTGGTTAGCCAGGCACACCTGCCTGAGCCCTCAGCCTTCCCTGAGGATGGCCCGTTTCTTCTTACCAGTTCTGCTGGTTCTGAGGGAGGAGGCCCAGCCACCCCCTGCACCCTCACTTCACATTTCTGTTTTGGGGTGCTGCACAGCGGTAGGCTTGACTTAGGGATTCTTGGGCCCAATTCCTGGCCCAGAGAGTCTTGGCACTGGATCTCGCCCCATGCTGAGATTCTGGGGGTTCCTGGGTGGCAGTTGCTAAAGATCCGTATTGTCACCCGGTCTCCAGGCCTGAGGAGTCATAGGGTCAAGGTGGGGGACGGGGCTGTTTCCACTTGCCTTGTAGATTTGCTTTCTCACTTGGGAACATGGAGGAATTGGGTCTCTTACTGACAACAAAAATTTTTTGGCTGGCATTTGCTTTCCATAGTGAGAAGGGTGGATTTGAGGGGACCCTTGCAGACAGGGCTTTGTGGGTGTTTAGAGCAGGAGCGAACCCCAGATTTACATGTCTTAGAGGAGCCTCTCTTCTCTCCTCTTGACTTCAGTTCTGGATTCAAATTTTTCAAGGCTATTCAAGGAGGCTCTTGACAGTGCATGAGTCAGAGGATGCCCAGGCACTTGGGCATCGTGGAAGTGTGGGCTCTTTAAACCCAAAGGCACCCACTGGGCTCTGTTTACAACTGGGCGGGCAGAGGCGCGCTTTTATTTCTAGCCAGGGATGTCACCGGGAGGGCGGGACCCAGTGCATCCTCTGCTGGGCCTGTCATCCCACGTTGGCTTCTGTCCTATCCATTAGTGCCACTGCATCCATCCAGTTACCTGTTCTTAAATTCGTAGACCACCTGCCTCCTGCATTGTCCTCAGTGTTCTTGGCTCCTGCCTTTTGCCCCGTAGACATGGGTGCCTCGGTCAGCTCCCGTCCTTCAGAACCCGCCGGGCCTGTAGGGAAGCCGTCAGGCGAGTCTCTGACGGTTGAGCTTGAGGTGGTCTGGGTGCTTGCGGCTCGATATTGAAACCCCTGGGTGAAGATTTTCTTTGCAGAACCTTTCGGAAAGTGGCCCCAGGTCACAAGAGCAGGCACAGCCCTGCGGAAAGCGACAGTGGCAGAGGATGTGCTGTGGGGTGGGACTGAGCCGAACTCCCTTCTCTGAGCTGCCCCTTCGAGGGGCCGACGGTTTCCTGCCACTGGGAAGTTCCCATCCATTCCACAGGCAAGAGGTCCCTGTCCAGAGGAGAGTGGCCTGGTTCTTAGGGAGGAAGGGCCTGCTTGGTGACAAACCAACAGCGGGCATAGTTGCAGGAATCCGGGGCGGGTGTATTAAGACAGTCACAGTGTCATGAAGATGGACACACCTGATCTGGAGTCCACACGAAGCCTGGTGGCCCTCGCGTCCAGCTCTGCGTGGATCGGGGCACGCCTGGTGCGTGAGCCTGGGCACCCACACACACTGTCGAGAGCTCTGTTGTCTTTTCGAGGATCTCAGAACTGTTTTGGTTTTCCTTTCCCGCTGGCAGCCAGGCGTTGGGTTCAAGGCCAGTGGAGAGTCCACAGTTGCACGTGAGGAAATGAGCCCAAATCACAGGACAGTGGGTCCTGGCACCCTGGCACTTCGCTACAGGGGACCGTGGCCCGGGCAGGAGTGCCTTTAGTTTCAGCCCTGGGGCCACAGCTGTGACACTGCCATTTGGCTCACAGTGATGACAAGCGTCTATGGCCCAGTCTGGCCACGCTGACAGTCCCTTCTCCACAGAAGAGCCAGCAGAGGCCCTGGACGTGGTGCAGAGCGGAGAGGTGGGCAAGAACCGAGGCCGCTGGCACCTGAGTCTTCCTCTCTCCCTCCCTCCCACCCTTCCTCCTCTGTGCTTCTCTTTCAAACCCGGAAACCCGAAAATGGAAGAAACGATCCGCAAGTGGAAACAGACACTGTTGCTTAAGCCTGGCTGTGATTCTTTGGGCCATACTCTGTTCCCCAGCAGAGCGACACGCATCCTCTCCAGATGGCACCTCCTCCATGCAGCCTTCCCAGGAGGCCAGCAGGTTGTGAATTCTTCCCACTCCGCCCGCCCAGAGCACTCTGCTCGCTGGGGCAGCCGCTCTCTGCTGGAGTCGGCGATTCGCAGGCCTCGTTCGTCTCCCTGGAGGGCTGGCGCCCTGGTCTCCCGTGGCGCGCTGCTTGTGTCTGGAACACACTGTGGTCAGGACACCAGGGGTCCATGGACACACGTCCGGTAGCAGGGTGGAGGGCGCGAGGCTAGAAGCAGGCTGTGGCTCCTTCCTTTGGCGTTTTGGATGGTCCCGGGCTAAATGAAGGAAGCCACTTTCTGGCCTGGTTGGTCAGTTCGAGGGCAGGTGGCGTGGGGTGGTCTGGACGGTTTGAGGGCAGGTGGCGTGGGGTGGTCTGGACGGCGACTGGGCGGTGGGGTGGTGGAGTCTGCCCGCCTGGACTGGGAGTTTCAGTGCTTGCTTTCATGGTCGATGCAGAAGAGCCCTTGGCAGCTAAGAGTTTCCAGATTGGACGGCAGCATGGCCCATGCGGTGTAAGGGTGTTGGATAATGCTCGTGTTTATGTTCTCATTGGTTACCATGGGAAAAAATCAGAATAGATGGTTTCCATGGAGATTATCTTAAAATGAGCTTTTTTGAAGGTCCGACATTGCTGCAGGCTCACGGGATGCTCTCAGTGCCTTCGGGGCCTTCCCTGTGGCAGTGCCGAAGGCTGGTCTGAGCAGTCGTGAAGCCACACAGATCTGCCTCCTGCCAGGACGCCGAGTGCGGGGCGGGGGGCGGGGGGGGCGACCTTGTGCCTCAGTTTCCTCCTGGGGTCCCACTTGCCTGGGGTTCCACAGCTCACTCTAGTCACCCAAGAGCTACTATCATCATCATCATCATCATCATCGTCATCATCATCATCATCATCAAACAAAACAAAAAATACTTGTGCTTTGGAAATTTTCGAGCTAGCACAGAAAGTGGAGAGAACGTGCCGTTCGCCACGCTTCCTCCTTCTGCCGGCCTCACTTCGTTCATCTCCCCCACGTCCTTTCTGGAGAGTTGGAATATTTGTATTTAATCCCAGGTGTATTATTTTACCCTCAGTAAAGACGTTTTTGTTCCATAGCTGCCACACTCTTATTGATCCAACACGGTTAATCGTTCTTTAATATCAAGTGCCTGGTCCATGGTCACAGTTTTCCTCATGTGTCAAGCATATTGTTTTGTGCTTTCTGTTCAGATGAGGACATAGGGGCTTCGAGAAAACCCCTGTCTCCCTTCCCTGGGGAGAGAGTCCAGTCTTGGTGGGGAGCCACAGTTGGGCAGGGGGCAGGAGGAGCTTTGGGGCTCCACCGTCTTCTGTCCTCAGGGGTAGTTGTGACTTTGAAGACGCCCTCGTTCCAGCCTGGAGATAAGGCAGGGCAGGTGGGGCAGCGACTGGCAGCTGTCTCAGGGCAGGCATCCGCTGGGGGGCGCTGTCCCCCTTCACAGACTGCAGGGGGAAGGAAGAAGAGAGATGTAGCCTGGGGTCACAGCAGCCGGGTGCAACTTCATTTTACAGAGCAGGGAGGCGGCGAGACCCCCTGGAATGTGGTCTCCATCCGCTCCGCACTGCCCCCCGCCCCCCGCCCCCTGGGCAGCCACAGGGTGAGGGTTTGGCCCATCTGAGGCCCGCCGCCTCTGCAGGGTAGGCAGAGCCAGCAGTTATCTGCCCTGGCAGGCTTTGCTCGTGTCCTGAGATGCGGCACTAAGTATGAATTGCCGGTCTTGGGAGCGATGCCCGGGTGCAGTCTGCGCCTCGAACGCAATCCATCGAACCGAGTGCAAGGAGAGCTAAGATTGCCAGCCTTTGTTCCCGAGCTTTGAAAACTCAACTCCAGTAGTTACAATGAGCTGTCTTCAAGTGGATCTATAAATAAACTGCTACTGTTCCTCTTTGTCACGGAGAGCTTCGGCGTCTTCCAGAGATGTCGCTCTGCCACTCATGAGAGACGAGACGCTTCTCGTCTGTGGGGCAGCTGCAGCCACCAGCAAGCGGGGCCGACACAGAGTTTGTGATGACAACACGCTCCCTTTTAAAAAGCCACAGTCCTCCAAGATTAACTACACAGGGAGAAATGTCGCTTTGCACTGGGGAAACCTGGCAGAGAGGTCAGCATCACCACCGAGCAAGGTCAGGGCCTCTGATAACCAGTCCTGGTGGCACAAGCCCCGTGCCGTCGTGCACGTGTGGCTTCGATGCTGCGCTTGTCAGAAATGCACGGCCTCACTCCAGTCACGAGAAAAGGTCAGACAGACCCAGGCGAGGGGCGTTTGGCCACATAACTAATCAGTACTCTTCAACAGTGTCAAGGTCGTGGAAGACAAGGGATGCGGACGGGCTAACACAGTGCAGGAGCTGAAGGAGAAATGGCTACGTGAGGCGTGAGTTGCTGGGTCGGATTTTAGGGCATCAGGATCCAAGGACATTAGTAAGAAGCTGGCGGAAGGAGGTCCAGTGGGGTCCTGGGTCTGCTCACTGGCATGGTCCCAGTGCTGGCTTCCTGCGGCGATCATTGTACTGACGGTTACGTAAGATGTTAACACTGGGGAGCCTGGGGGAGGGATGGATGGAAATTCTCTGCACTATTTTTTGCAACTTTTCTCTAAGTCTAAAATTAGCTCAAAGCAGTTTAAATTTTTTTTTTTTTTTTTTTTTTTTAATCTACAGTCAACACTTGGGCTTTATCAGAAGCCTCGATCTCCCTCCCAGGAAGTCCCGCAGTTCTGTTTGCTGTGGGCGGGCGGGTGTTTCTGTCTCGAGGTGGGGGTAGGTGACCCGAGGTGCTCAGTGCCCAGCCAGGTGGGGGCCCACGGCCATGTCAGTGGAACCAAACTGAGCCAGGCCGGCCCTCCCGGAAGCAGGAGGTGATCAGCGGGAACGCTCTAACAGAGGCCCCGGTCACTCCCAGAGGCACCCTGCCCATTTACACACGTTCGTGCAAAAGCCAGCAGCAGTAACCAGACCCCACACTCACACTCGACTGGCTTGGAAGAGCTTTGGCAAGACCGCCGAAGAATTAGATGATTTTTAAGAAACTAGAATTCCTCTTGGGTTCAGGGCTATGTTTAGAAGAAGTTTCCTCTCCTGTTGGACTCCGGAACCCTAAATTATAGGGCAGACAAGACTGTAGTATATCTAGCCCACAAGCGTGTGTGGGGAGTACAGTACTGGTTTTCTTCTGAGCTCTGAGTTGAGAAAACAGCCGTGCCTTTCTCCACTCAAGTGGCTGGTGCCGCGGGTGAGCCCAGACGAGCTCTGTCCGGCCCCCCGCTCTCCTCGCCAGGGCCGGGCTTAGCAAACAGGGAGGCAGCCAGACAGGGGTGCCTGCTTACTTCCCACGAGGGCCAGTTGCCAAAGCCGAGGCCTGAGGTGCAGACAGAAATGTCTGTGGCCGTGAATCCCTGCACCCACTTGGCAGACTACGCAGTGAACGGTTTGCTGGACGATTCAGTCGAGAAGATTTCATCGTGGCGCGTGTGTGTGTCCATGTCTTCCAGTTTTGCACTCGGCCCTGCTTCAGAAACAGTGACACGCTTTGGTGTTTTAAGTGGGCAGTGGCCAGAAGTGATGCCCGCCTGGGTCTACACAAGATGGCCCAGATCTTAGGCCTGGGTCACCTCCCTGTCCTCTCTCTGGCCCAGACTCCAGCTCCTGAATGTTTTTGTCTGTTTCAGTTCCCAGAGCAGACCGGGCTGGGAGTAAGGTCTAATGTTAGAGATAAGAAGAAAAAGAGAAATTTCTACCTGGAGCAGGTATCAGTGATTGACCGCCCCACCCACTGGAGGGGCACATTCTGGCAAGTCAGATCATGATATCTCTATGGGAAAATTCTAGCCACTCCTGGCTGCTGGCCAGGTGTGTGCAGACCTCGCCTGCTCTTGACTGTCAAGCTGTGTGTGGGCCCCTAAGTGGCCGAGGCCTGACATTCCATAGACTGGACAGCTGCTGCTCGGGAAAACCTGCCTGGGGACATCTGCTGACAACCAGGGAGACCGAGGCTTTGGGAACGAACTACGCTGAAATGTGACACTCCCGTCTCGTGTTTGGAAACTAATCCCCAGACCAGTGGCGAACCTCTCGGGCCTGACCCGGGGCCTGACCCGGGGTCTTCAGCCTTGCGTTTTGCCCGTTGGTAATGTCCCGTGGAAAGGTGGTGATTTGCACCTTGAGTGCAGAGTGGTGGTGACGGGTGGTTTCAAGTGCAGTGTCATGTGATGGGAGATTGGGCTCCCAAGGGCATTTCAGTTTCAACTGCATTTTTTCGAAATCAGGCTTATTAATATATAAATAGTAACATTCACCGTTTTAAAAAGTGAACTCTTCTCTGCATTTTGACACATACTCATGTAATTACCACCGTGATCAAGGTAGAGAATGACTCCATTAGCCCAAAAAGTTCCCTTGTGCCTGCTCATAGTTCTGCAGCCCACTCCCTCCAGCCCCAGCCCCAGCCCCAGCCCACTGCTAATCTGCTATCACTGTGGACTAGTTTGCATTTTTCAGAATTTGATATAAATAGAATCATAGTTACATATTCTTTTGGTCTGGTGTCTTTCAGCCAAATTATTTTGAGATTCACCCATGTTACACGTATCAATAGTTTGTTGCTTTTTATTGCCGAGTGGTACACCATCAAATGGATACACCACAATGTGTTTATCTGCCTATTGGTGAACATTTGGGTTATTTTCAGGTTTTGGCTATTAAAAATAGAGCTGCTATTAACCGTCATATACATATGTTTCTACATAGATATATATTTCCATTTTTCTCGGGTGTAAATACCTAGGGGTTGAACGTGGGTATGTGCGTATTTAACCTTGTGAGTCATCGTCGAACTGTTTCCCAAAGTGGTCGAACCATCTTGTGTTCTCCCCAATGGGGCACGGCACACCACGTTTCTCCACCTCATCGCCGTTCTAAAGTATGCGATGATCGCTTACTGTGTACAAAAACTTGCATTTTCCTAATGGCTAATGATGTGGAGCAAATGTTTATGTATTTGTCTGCCATCTTTCTTTGTTCTTTGGTGAAGTATGGGTTCAAATCTTTTGCCTATTTTTAAATGTTAGATTGTTCATCTTCCCATCGAGTTTTGAAAGTTCTCATACGTGCTGGGTACGAGTCTTTACCAGGTATGTCACTTGGAAATATATTCTCCCAGTGCGTGGTTTGTGTTTTCATTTTCTTAACAGTGTCTTTCAAAGAGCAGATGTTTTGAGTTTCGACAAAGCTCATTTTATTAACTTTTTCTTTTATGGACCATGCTTCGGGGGTCATAGCTAAGAAATCTTTACTTAGCCCAAGGTCACAAAGATTTTCTCTTATATTTCAGAAGAAAAATGTATGCCAATATTGTAGTTGTAGGTTTTACTTTTAGATCTGTGATCCATTTCGAGTTACTTTTTTGTATATGGCGCAGGATATGTACTGAAGTTCATTTTTTTGCATATCGACATCTAGTCGTTCCGGCGATTGTGGAAAATATTCTTTCTTTGGACTAAGTTGTTTGCGTACCTTCGTTAAATATTAGCTGACCGGGTATCTGAGAGTCTATTTCTGGACTCCGTTTGTTCCGTTGATCCACGTGTCTGTCCTTTGACCAGCACGGCATGGTCCTGATCGCTGCAGCTTTAGGCTGAGTCTTCAAGTCAGGTGGTATGAGTCCTCTAACGTTCTTTTTTCCAAAACGTTTTTGGCTTTTCTAGTTCTTTTGCTTTTCCATACAAATTTTAGAATCAGCTTGTGATTCTTGTAGGTGATTTGGGGGAGAATAAAACAATTGAGCCTTCAGTACATGAACATGGTCTGTTTCTTCACTGATATTGGTCTTTGATTTTTCTCGTTGTAGTGTTCGGCATACAGATTTTGTACATATGTTGTTTGATTTGTATCTAAGCATTTCGTTGTGGGTTGAATGGTGCCTCCCCCTAAGATATGTCCATGTCTGAACCCCCAGAAGCTGTGAATGTGACCCGATTTGAGAAAAAGGTCTTTGTTGTTGTAATTAAGTTAAGAATCTTCAAGATGAGGTTATCCTGGATTATTGGGTTGGCCTCAAATCCAATGACAAGTGTCCTTATAAGAGACATGTGGAGAAGAAGCACCTGTGAAGATGGAGGCGGAGATTGGAGTTTTGCAGCCAAGGGATCCTAGAGCCACCAGAAGAAAGGGTGGGACAAGAAAGGGTTCTCTCCCAGTGTCTCCAGAGGGAGCACAGCCTTGGACACCTTTACCTCACACCTCTGACCTCCTGAACTCTGAGAGAATAAGTTTCTGTTACTTTAAGACACCAAGTATGACAGTGTTTTAGAGCAGGTCTAGGGAACTGGTTACACATTTTGTGTTTTCTGGTGCTATTGAAAATATAATGGCCAAGAATTTTCAAAAAATAATGAAAGACATCAAACCACAGATCTAAGAAGCTCAGAGAAATGATAAGTGGGCTGAAGAAAAACAAAACAAAACAAAAGCCCATACAAATTATACTCAAGCTTCCGAAAACTGAAGGTTCAGAGACAAGCTTGAAGGTAGGTAGAGAAAGGAGCCACGTTATACACGGGGATCAAAGGCAGGAATTAAAGAATTATTCTCATACGAAACTATACAAACCAGAAGACACTGAAGTAACATCTGCAAAGTTTTCAAAGACAAACCAGAGTTCTATACTCAGCGAAAATATCTTTTAGAAATGGAGAAATAAATACTTCTTTTTAGACACACAAAAGCTGAGAGAATTCATAACCAGCAAACTTGCATTATAAGAAATGTCTTTTGTCCTGGGATTCCAGTCGCACACGTTACACAGTCTGCACAGCTTATGGAACAGCTCCATTCTGTTCTTTTCCCAGTTATGTTCCGGTTTGAGGAATTGATCTGTCTTTAAGGTCACTGAATTATTCTCCTCTACCAAATTGAACCTTATCATGGCCCAGCAAAGCAATTCTTATTTCTAGCATTTCCATCAACTCATAATTTCTACCTTTCTGCTGAAATTCTCCACCTGTTCGTGTGTGTTGTCCACACTTTCTAGTAGAAACTTTAACATATTAATTATAGTTATTTTAAATTCTCTGTCCAGTAGTGCCACCATCTAAGTCATCTGAATCCACATCTCTTAACAGTGAGTTTTTTCCTTTGCTCTTTTATGTGTCTCATAATCTTTGACCGAATGCCAGACGTTGCAGATAGGACGGTGGAGATGGGGAGGTAAATAGTCTCATCGGGAGTCAAGCTTAGTTTAGTGTTTCTATGTACTCAGAATGAGGTCTGGGCGTCTGAAGGTTTTTCTCAACGTTCCTGCCCCACCCCCAACTTTCAGCCTTTCTTCAGGGCGTGCCCGTCAGAGGGCGTCTGTCCCCACGCTCTTGTCCCTCTCTCAGCCACAGGCTGCTGTTCCTCGTTCCATGGTTCTTGCTAGCTTTGTTGGGGGGAGTTCCGTTGCCCTGGCGCAGCTTCTGTCTTGGGCCCTATGTCCCTGGGTCTCAGTCGGGCGTCCTCATGAGTCCTGCCCCTGCCCCAGCCATAGGCGACCTCCGTGACCTCGGCTCAGGATGATTTCCTGCCTCTCCCCCAGGGATCTATTTTTGCTCTTTCCCCGTATCTTAAGGATTTTGTTCTGTAGGGGAGGAGGTCCCCTCCTCCAGGATGGTTTGCTCCCACCCACTGCCCTGTCCTCGTCGTTCTCACGGGAGCCCGGTGGAGGTTTGTGGAGGGGAACCTGTGAGTGGGTGCAAACGCCCCTTGTATCTGTGGCCCCCCTAGGGGTTCTTCACTCTCATCCTGTCCACAGTCAGCCTCTAGCGATTTGTTAAAACTTATAACTCAGTTCTCACCCACTTGAATAGCACTGGGTGTCCCTTGTGTGTTTTGCCAAAGGTGAGCTGTGCTCACTTCCTGTTTCCCTTGGGAGAGTCTGTCTTTCCTTAGATGTTAGGCTAGTTAACTCTGTGGCCTGGGCTCTCAGATTGTCGGTCTTTCTCTTACTAGGATGTGGTTAATGCTTTCCCCAGCTTTCTATGATGTTAGGCTAGTTAACTCTGTGGCCTGGGCTCTCTGATTTAAGAGAGACGATGATTCTTTCAGATTGTCGGTCTTTCTCTTACTAGGATGGGGTTAATGCTTTCCCCAGCTTTCTAAATCTTAGGTGAAGCTCCTTACCCATACCTGCATCTTAATGAAAAATTGAGACCATAGTCAATCCAGAGACCAGTCAAGAAGTTAACCCCGACGGGTTGATTTCTTATCGCAAGAAGACCTGCAAGCTGTCTTGTTTTGTTTTTCTAATGAAAACTTATGAGGTGATGACCCATGTGTTTGAGTGGCTGAGATCAACCACAGATATTAACACGTTTCCTTCTGAGTGCGAAGTGCTGAGCTCGTGGTGGCGTAGGACAGGCTGGCAGCAACGGAGCCAAGCAGAAGGTTAACCTACTGTTGAGAGCCCAAGGTCCCACATGGGGGGCGGGGGTGAGAGGGGACAGCCAGGACCCCAAGCGAGATCTCCACAAAGTCAGATTCATCTATTCTGAGTTTCACCTTCTCTTCTCTTTTGATGTTAAGACGTTTCTCTTTGGCAAAGGCGAACATTGTCCACTTGGTGCAGCAATATGGGCGTGTACGCGTGGGTTGATGTCACTGCGATTTCACTCATGGTGCACCTAACAGAGCCACCTGGCAAGGCCCCGCGTGCATGTTGGTGCTGGACAGACAGCGTGGATGTGGTTTTCTCCAGAAACGCTGTGCTGCTGTCATCAGTCGCCACCCGGGCGCGTGCGTCTCTTCCCACGCTTGTCCGTCACCTCTGCTTTATCGCTTGGTTAGCAAGCTCCCGGGGGAATGCTGCATCTCTGGTGTGCAGGTGAGTCGCCGCAGTGCTGTGTGGGGCAGGGCCGCTGGCCCTTTGCCTTGGGAAGGTTTCATTACACAGGAATGTCACCATGGCGGGCTTGGCTCTTAGAGGCATCGAGTGCTTGCAGAGGGCCTGTCTGCGTTCAGCTCCGTGCCAGGCAGGCATTCCAGGGCAGGCGGGGTGGGGAAACGATACGGAAAGTATTAGACCCAAGAGCCGGGAGCCTCCATAGGGATCCAAGAGGAGCTGGGCCTGGAAGCACAACTGTGGGCCGTGTCACCTGTCAGGGCCGCCCGATGTCAGGGAACTGCCTCTACTTCGGGTTCAGATCCCAACGCTGTCATTTCCCAGGTGACTAAGAGCAAGTTATTTAGCCTCCCTGAGCCTTCTTCCCCATCTGAAAAGTAAGGTTAAGAATGCCTGCTGTGAAGGCTTCAGCGACGTGACGTGGGAGATGGCTGGCACACAGGCAGCGAGAGCCATCGCCACGTGCGGGACTGGCAGTGTGTTTCCTGCCGTGCCGTCTGCTGCTGGGAGTGGACAGGGAAGCAGACAGGCGCTGTGTCCTGTTGAAAGTAATATGGGGACCGAGGGGCATGGCCTGTAGCCCAGCAGCAGGACCCTGGACTTGTGAGCGGGGCTCCAGGCTGGGTACCTCCCTCAGCCCCGCCTGTCTGAGTCCCCGTCTCCTTTGCTGTGAAATGGACATGGCCCGTGGAAGCTGGGAGTAGGTGGGAAAGCGTGGCGGTTCCACGGCCCTCTCTTCCAATGGCTGCCCTCCCGGCTCGGGCACGTGGCTGCTGTCCTCAAGGTCCGCCCCACGCCTTTACCACGGCCATCGTCCCCGCGCGTCCAGGGGCCCAGCTCAGCACCGTCAGTTTCTGGGCTGTTCTGTGGAAACACTCAGACTTCCCATGCCCTCCACCCCAGGCAGTAGGCAGCACCCACCTGGCCTTGAGGGTGCCAGCTGTTGGGACACAAGGCTGCCCAGCTCTGCCCTTCTTCCGGTGGCCTTTCCTGAGGGAGCCAAGGAGACTCGGTGTCCAGAGGAAGAATGTGCATGTCTGAATTGGGATCTCATGGAGTAGAGGGCACAGGACTGAGAACGTGTCTGAAGAAAGGTTTTCTGGTGGTTCAGATAAGCGCTTCTCACAGCCCAGCCCTTCGGAGGGCAGGCCCAAGTCATCACCTCCATTTACAGATGAGCAAGTGGGGGCCCAGATAGGCTGCGCCTCCTTCTTGCCCAGGGCCACGTGGCCGGGCAGCAGTGGAGCTCGCATGTCCGCCAGGTCACTGCTGTCCCGCTGTTCTCTGCTGGGCCTGAGGATCCGCCGCGGGAGGTGAAGGCCGATCGAGGCCTCTGAAAGGCTTCCTTTTGGGATGGACCCCTGGCACTGAGGCCTGGAGTGCACTGGTTCCCGGAGAACAGGAGGGGCCCAGCCGCAGTGGCCACAGTGCCGCAGCAGACGTGCTGACGGTGGGCGTGTGGACATGGTGTGGCTCTGTTTCCAAGAATACCCTCTGGCTGGTGTCACATTCGAGTTCTCGTTAACCACCAAGGCCTGTGTTTGTTTTAAGTTCAAATTGATGTGCACTCGAGAGTTTGTTATCTCTGAGATGAGAATAGTTCCCTAAGGAGAATACACAGGTCACCCCAGCTCTGTGGAGCGTGTGGCACATGGGTAGCCGGCAGGCTTTGAGACGAGTGCAGGCAGGAGACAGACGCATGGGCGGGCAGCGGGCCGGTGCACAGGCCAGCATTGGTCCTCCCGCTCAGGTGTCCTGGCGCTGAGACACAGTGGCCAGAGGGACAGGCAGGGATGGGGCAGCAGTGTGGCAGGCCCAGGTGTGCGGGAGCACAGAGGAGCTCCTGCTCGGGAGTGCGGGGCTGCAGAGCGCGTGGAGGACGGGCCGCTCGGAGCGGGGGAGAGAGGGTGATGTGGCCTTCCTGCGGGAGAGGGCCGGGAGCTGGGTGCAAGGGCGCAGAGGCGGGGACGCCATGGGAGGGGGCGGGCCCAGAGCAGGACGCCTTGTCGAGGGGCTCGAGTTTTCTCCCGGAGCCGGCGGGGAGCCCTGCAGGACTGGCGAAGCCGGGGAGTGCCGTGGTGACATTTGGAGTGCCGGTTGGTGAGGCCATGGTTTAAAACCCCGAACCCAGTGTGGCTGCGTCGTTTGGTCACTGGGGCTCTGGGCCAGCTAAGAGTGAGCCTCTCTGAGCACGTCATTGCCACAGAGGGTGGTAGGTCCCCAGACCAACGCTGAGGCATCTGCCGGCCGCATCCTTGGGGACGTGGAGCCCAGCACACGGCGCTTCTCACCGGGTTCGGGCCCCCTCCTCACGTCTGCTCCTGGCTCCGCTTCGAGGACTGGCCCTCTGTTTCCTCGAGCACTCATTCAGGACTGAAGGCTCTCTCCTTTCCTTCTCTTCAGCCAGAAATGGAGTTCCCCATCCCGCCAGGCAGAGGCAGGAGTCAGGAGTCAGGGCAGAGTCAGCCCCAGGAGCCCTCCAGCATGCCCCAGACGCTGACCAGCACGCTGGAGCACATCGTGGGCCAGCTGGACGTCCTCACCCAGGTAGGCCGTGACTCGAGTTCACACGTCGTCTGCACTTGGCCTGGCTTTTGTACCATTTGAAGTTGGCCGGCAGGTGCTGGGATTTTAAAAGGCATAATTTTGATGGCCCTATTTTCCAGCGCAAGGTAATGAAATGGTAGTGCCTGCCCTGAGGTCCTGGCTCTCGGGCCATCCAAACCCTAGCCAAACCTCTGGACCCCCAAATCACCAGTGCTGGTTCCTGCCAGGGTGTGCCCGCCCAGGCCTGGCCGGGGCCACAGCAGAGCTCTGAACAGAACGCTGTCCATTCCTCCCACTCTTCTCTGGGTGGCACTTGGGGACGGGAGTCGGGGCATCCGGGAGCCCAGGCTCTGGGTGACAGCTGACACTGTTCCTCCCCTCTGAGTGACCTGGAGAACTCCCTGGGCTCTGCAGTCCTGGTGCGTTTGTGAGGCGTGGTGGTCGCAGGCTCTGCCTCCCACGTTCATGGTGAGGATTCAAGAAGGTGAAGCTGTAGGAGGTGTTGGCCTGTGCCAGGCCCTAGGTTGCTAGGGCGCCAACCACCCTCGTCAGCGAGACGGACGTGGGCCACCCTGAGGGGGCGTGTGTGCGTCTGGCAGCTCATACCACAGACCTGGGGTGCAGCAGTTTCAATGAGAACAAAATGCTCTGACGAGGCAGCGGCCAGCAGGGGCGTCTCGTCCCGGGGCGAGGCCGGCCCTGGTCGAGAGAGCAGCCTCCTGCAGGTCCGGAGGGGCCCTGGGCACACCTAGGCTACGAGCGAAGCCCGGTGTGGCTGGCGTGGGGCCCGAGGGGAGCGGGGTAGGCAAGATTTAAAGGTCCTCAGGTCCCTTCTTGTCTCCGGGTGCGGTCACCCCCGTCCTGGGCCAGCACGTGGGTAGAGCGAGGGTGTGGGAGGGACGCAAAGGACCCTTGAGCTTGTGACGGGAATGGAGCTGCAGTGTCTTCACGTCCTTTACTTCTGCATCTGGGACTCAGTGAGGAAAGCCCCTCCACCTCATGTCACGTGGTCCACGGCGTGTCCCAGCGTCCCGGCTGGGACTGCACACCTTGGACCCGCCGAGGGGAGGACATTTGAAGGGAAAGGCCCAGCTCAGTGACTGGGGGACGGTGGGACTGTGGGCACATCACGCAGACGTTTCTGAAAACCACGAGCCTGTGAGAGGGAGGCGTGGGCTGAGAGAGAGAGGAGCAACGTGCAGACGCACAGTCCCCACCCCAGCCCCAGCCGAGGCCGCCACGCCTGCCCGTGTCCTTCACAGCCTCGTCAAGTGAGAGCGGGGAGGTGGAATCACTTAGAACCTCAGAGGATAAAATTGGAAATTAAGTCTGAGAAGATGGTTAAATATAGCCTCGCAGGCTCCAGAGGCGCATGACACTAAACACAGTTCCCGTCGCTGTTCCGCGGAGTGCGTGGAAGGTCTGCTGTGTGTTTGGCCGTCAGGAGTACCAGAGTAACTAAGCAGCTGGCCTCCGAGAACAGTGAAGGCTCTCCTGTGGCTTCGGCGGGACCTGGCCTCGCCTCCCTGAGCCAGCGCCATTGCAGACCCAAACGGCACCCCGCCCACCCGACGCCAGGCCCGTCGTCCAGTCACCTGCTGTGCCCAGCAGCGTGCGCTCCTGAATGCCGGAGTGCGGTGTGTGCCCACGCGCTCCACGGGTCCTCAGGAATCTGGGTCCCCACGTGGAGCCCCAGGCGAGGCCTTGGAGTGCTGCCAGTTTCAGAGCAGTGCGTGGTGCATTTGCGCCGACCCTCGGGCCCAGGCCCAGCACTCCTGCAGTCAGGGGGTTCCGGCCACAACCAGGCTGTCCCCACTGGGGTTGGAGCTTCCCGCCCCTCCTCTTGGGGCCAGCCTGGCCAAGGGCAGCCCCCTCTCTGGCAGCTCCCTTGAGGACAAGAGCCGGGCACCACCCTGTCCTCCTATGCGGGT
Source organism: Pteropus alecto (assembly GCF_000325575.1). Lineage (NCBI taxonomy): Eukaryota > Metazoa > Chordata > Mammalia > Chiroptera > Pteropodidae > Pteropus > Pteropus alecto. Next base: position 2,456,755 of record NW_006434366.1, on the reverse strand, counting down.
GGCTCAGCCAGGCTCTGGGCCCCCTTGGTCTGCGGGTATCAGTCTCGGGTGCTGCCCCTCAGCGGGCGCCCTCTCCATCTCAGCATCCCTGTGTCCCAACTCCTACCCCAGAGCCACCCGTCTGAATCGTGCTCCCGGCCCCGTCACTGCCCCTCACTGCCCCTGCCCTCCCCCACAGGGACATCTCCTTCAGAGTGGCCTCTGAGAGGGAACGGGCTTCGGGTCCTTTGGGCCTCCATCCTGCAGAACATCCTTCCAGGGAAGAGCTGTGTCCCCTTACCCTGGTCCTCTGTGGGAGAGGCCCCTCACCCCTGTGACATTGCTGTTGGGGACTCTGCTGGTTCCTCCGCTGAGCTCCTTGGGACCCTGGTCCCAGCTAGACACCATGTGCTGAGCGGCCCGGGTTAGTCTGGCCTCGCGTCACTAGCAGCTGTGGGGAGCAGAGGTCCCCCATTGGGTTTCAGGGTGCTCTGCCCAGGCCAGTGAGCCACCTGCCCTCCCTCTCTAGAGAGAGCCTGGGCACAGCCGCCCTCCTGGATCGGAGGCCAAGCCCACCGTTCGTTATTGGTGACCTTGGGCAGGCGACGCCACTCCCCTGTGAAGTGGGAATGGCCAGGCCTACCTGGCTAACGATGCGCTGGGCAGCGCCGGCCGTGTCGTGAAGCACAGCAGTAAGTCCATGTTCTCCAAGGGGCAGGGCGGCAGCTGACCCAGCAGCATCAGGAGTGGACATTCCTCAGGCCTCTGGAACTGCTGGAATGTTTTTGGGCTGCCAGCGACACTCCGGCGGTCCTCCTGGGCAGTGGGATGAGAGGGAGAGAAACATGTCTTCCCCCAGGGCCCGGAAGGAGGAGGGCCAGGAGGGGAGGGGGCTGGAAATTGGGGCTGGAAATTAGGGCTGGGTCATGGGGCCCGTTAGATGGGGCCTCGAACCCAGACCCAGGCGTCAGGGCCAAGACTGAAGCTCTTCAAAGACGTATCCTTCTCACGGCAGCTCTTGAGTCAAGTTATCATCGTGGTTTTCGAGGAAAATGTATTTCCTAGCAGTAGAATTTAGATTTTTCTTGGGGAGACATTTTGCCCCTCAGAACTCCTCCTGGGAATTCTCAGGAGTGACTCGGATGGCGGCCTGGACTACGGGTGCTGTGTGTGCGCCCCTCTTCCTCGTGAGCCTGTCCTAACTCCCCAAGCCCTCGCCTGCCCTCTGGAGAGAACACACACCTGTCCTGTGGGCACCTGGGCACGGACCTGCTGGCCTGCCCCACGTCTTCTCTTCTCGAGAAAGCTGGCTCCACCTCAGTGGCCCACGGGGTCCAGAGAAAAGCCCAGACCAGGGCTTAGAAGCCTCGGCCACTCCGACCCAGCTTTGCCTCTTTGCAGCCATGTGGACATGGGGAAGACGTGGCTTCCTCCTCTGCAGAGCGGGCACTGGAGGGCCCGCACCCCTCCCTGTCCCGTGGAGTGGACAGCATAGGTCAGCATCGCAGGCAGGGCCGGGACTTCCCTTAGGGCCTTCTTTCCATGAGTTTCCGCTCATATCCGCCACGGCCAGGCCCCTCCCATTGTGGCCACACCTGGAAGAAGGACTCCAGGGTGGACCCCCGAGGCCGCCAAGCTGCCCACTTGGTGATGGGCATTTCCTGGGTGTATAGACAGAGGCCCTGGCATTTCCTGTCGTGTTCTTATGGGGGTGTCACCAAGCGACTTGGGGGTCCCTTTCACGGAAGCGGGAGAGCTAACCAGTGAGCAGGGCGAGGCTGTTCTCCACGGCTGGCACCCCTGCACGAGCTCACCCCTCACCGGCTCCCTCCGCGTCCTTCACAGACTCCTGAGTGGCAGGGGTCGGGGTCATGTCTGGAAGTCGCGAGGTGCCGGATCTTCCTCAAGGCCGGCCTGGCATCTGGGAGGCTGCAGTGAGGGCCCTGGGCCGACAAGCAGCGCGGTGGTTTTGCCTCAGAAGCCCACAGCAAAGTTATTTTTGACTCCAGTTTCGTATCTTGCTGTTTTTTAAAAATACCGAGCCATGAAATCTCTGCTGCAACTGTTGTTGTACGACACCCGCGCTTCCGGCTGGCTACGGCAGGCTACAATGTCACGTTCCAGCTCCTGTGACTCACTGGGTGGGGCAGGCCCCGCCCCCTGCCGGTGTGCGTCTCTGGCGTTTGAGTTTTTAAACGTCCAGGTTCTTGTAACTGCTGATCTAACTCAGCTAAGGGTTTTTGCCCATTTGCTCTGGGACACCCGACCCCCCGCCGCCCCGTGGTCCTGTCCACCCCAATTGGTTGGCCGCTCAGGTGGGGCGTCTAGTTCCTGACTGGTGGGAAGGTGGGAGCCCTGGGCCTCCCTGGCGTGGGCCGAGCCGCCTGGCCACCCTCGGACTGTTGGTGGCCCTCCTCCCTGGGCAGACCAGCCATTGTTTGTGGACACAGGCTCCAGATTTTCAGACACTTAACTCCATGTTCCCTGGGGGCTGGTCCTCCCAGGTGTGCCCAGACCGAACTTGTTGGGAGCACGCCTGTGTGCCCCCCGCGACCCCTGTTTGTGGCTGTCGCCCGCACACACAGGCAGTGCCGTGGGGACGCTTGTGCTGCTTTCCACAACCGCGAGCTTTCCCTCCACGTCGGCACAAGTAGCCACCTGCCTCCGTCGTCCAGAGTGGGTTCGGGGGTCCTCCCTTCGTGGACACAACCCTGGCTCAGAGTCGACTTTGGGACAGCCTGAGCTCCCGCCACTGGGTTAGGAGTCAAGAGGCTCCTTTAGGCTCTGTTAAGAGGCTCCTTCCTGGGGAACTCGGGACTCGGGACATACTCTGGTCTGTGCCGAAGACGCACTTGGAGTCTGACTCCAGCTGTGCAGAGGGGCTGGGCCCTGGCCCTTCCCAGCCCTGTCGCTCTTTTTGGCAGTTTATCCACAGGTTCCTCTGGCTTTGCAAATGCAGAGGCTCGGGGTGCTGGGGGTGGGGGGCATTGCTGTGTCTTCGCCAGTACCAGGGCAGGGCCATGCTGAGGGTGAGCTCGTGTTTGTTACGGGGTGGGGGTGGGGGCTGGATGGCAGCCCCATCTTCCATCCTCCCGTCTGTGGTGGTGGCAGCAAGCAGCACCCCCTCCCCATCGAAGCCGTATGTTGGAGGCCGCAGCCCGCCAGATGGGCTCAGTCTGGCTGCGGTTCCCTCTGGGGCCTGGGGACGGTCACGGTCTTACGATATTTCTCCTGTGAGGCCCCAGCAGGCCTGGCGCCGGGGGCGGGACAAGGGACACCACTCAGACTGACTGGGGGCTTGCTCAGAGCAGGGAGAAGGGGGCTCCAGGTGACCTGCTCTTGCTCTTCTGGGGACCCAAGGGCCCTCTGAGGAAGGGTCAAGCCCAGGCCCCAAGAGGGGCCTATGTGAATATTGTGGTTGTGACAGGCAGCCCCAAGGCTCTGGGACTGACCGTCGCAGCTGACCCTGAGGCCGCTTGGTGCTCTCCCAAGTGAAGGGCTGCAGAGGAGGGCCAGGGAGCCGCGGTTGGCCCGCTGTGTCTAGGCCTGGGCTGCGGTACAGACCCCCACTGTGCCCACTGGGACCGCCGCCGGAGGGAGGAGAGAAAGCAGAGGACGCTCTGGGGACAGGACGTGGCACTGGGAGGAGTGGTCTGGGCCCAGCTGGTGATCTAGAAAACTGGCCAAGGTGAGAGGCCAGGCTTCCCACCGGGGGTCCGCGGGCACTCGCCCGGGCATGGGAGGCCAGCAGCCCATCTTCGTCCCTAGGGTGGTCCTGTCAGCAGGGCCGCAGCCCAATTTGGCAGGTGTACTAAGGTTTCTCAGGCCTCCAGTGAGCTACCACGCCGTCTCTCTGACTTGGGACAATTGTGTTCAGGTTCCAGTAGATAACTACTGCGTGTGGATTATTGGACAGCTCAGCCTCGGGAGAGCTGAGATGCAGGAGGTGGCCACAGCTAAGGCTCTCACCCCATGCTTAGCCCTGTTTGCATTCACCCTGGAGTCAGGGTACAGCGGAGCCTGGGGCCGAGCGGTGACTGGCGTCCTGTACCTTGGCACCTGTCCCTGTTGTGTCCTTGGCTTCCCTGGTGGCCTGAACGCAGTCCAGTGCCACAGGGCATGCCGCTCAGGTCTCCCTCTCGGCGTGGGCATCGCCCCAGGTCCCAGCAGCATCCGGTTTTATGGGGCGTCGTGAGTGGACCCGCTGTTCATAGCTTCTCCTTTGGGGATGAGCAGTAATACGGAAAATCTTATGTTTATTTAAAAGGAATTGCTGTAAAGCCACGAGGAAGGTAAATTAGCCAAGATTCCTTAATCCCAGGGCTAATCCCGCAATAGAAAACAGTATTTCATGTACTTCCTGAAGAGAGCTGAACCTCAGTAGAGGGGGGCTGGGGGATGCAGAGAAACCCTATATCCCTGAGATAATGGGAACCAGAAACACAGACCTGTGGGCTCAAAGGACGAAAGCTCGTTTTGTGCTGTTAGCAACAGACTGGGGGGCAAAGGGAGGTCGTTAAAAAGATAGTCGCTGAATCCAGAGAGGTCGGGAGGAATTTCTTTAGAAACCCGGTTTCCTGTGCATCATCTGTGTGTGCTCCTGTGCCAGTTAGCATGTCAGATGTCAGCACGAGACGGATCCCCACTCCTCGGAAGTGAGGCCTCGGAGCAGTTTGTAGTCCTCATGATCGGGCCTGAGGTGGGGAGGGGAGGAGCTCAGCTGCTTCCTGGACTCCTGCCCCACTTGGTGCACCCCCACTTCCTGCTCTGGCTAGGAGGCCCCCTCCCTCTCTGGGACAGCTGGCGGGATGGGGGAAGGTGCCCCTCTGGCCTGCTGGCCCCCCCTCCCCCCTGCCCCACACTCTCTGTCCCCTGAAGCCTGCCTGGTCCAAGGCCCAAGCTGGGGGAGTATTCCTCACCACCAGGCGGGCTCACCGCAGACGAGGGGCCCTCAGGGACTTGTGCTCGCTGTGTCCCCCAGGGCTTGGGGCTGGGCGTCTGCCATCCCGCACTCAGTGTGTACCTGTTACATGCCAGGAGCTGTACCTGGAGGCAGGACAATAGTGAGCAAGACTAGACGGAAGCCCTATCCTCGTGGTGCTGGCATTTCGACCTGCGCATGGCAGCAGGCTGCTGGAGGGCTGGTGTTCGTACCCCTGTGCTGTAGATGTGAGCCTGGGTGGAGGCTGGGGCTGAGAAGCAAAGCCTTGGACGTGGAGAGGGCTGGCCTCAGACCAGCAGCCTCTGTCCTCGGGGAGCGGGGCTGGCCCCTCTGGCCCCTCGGGCCCCTAGTCACCTCTGGCGTGGCAGTGGGCTGGCCCTGTGCGTGCGTGTGCGCGCGTGTGCACGCAGTCAGAGCCGGCGCTGGCGGGGGGCGAGGCAGAGCAGGCAGGCGCTGGGCCCAGCAGCTCCGCTTTGATCTGACAGCTCCCCAGGCCCCACAGCGAAGAGATCCCCTTTGACTGCCTCTGTTTTAGATCGCTAGGATCTGAGAGAAGTAAAGCCGTGCTGCAGGGAAGATTGATTCCACATTTTTCCATCTTTGCGATGAAACCAAAGGAAAGTTAGACATTCTGTGTGGCACAGTTGAGACGGGCGTTGAGCCAGTGGCCAGCCCTGGGATGCTTCCTGTGGCCCGGCACAAGTGCCCCAGGGGTACAGCTGGCTGACCGTGCCCTCTCCCTGAAACCCAGGGCAGCTGAGACCCCCTGGCCCCCAGTAATTTGGCTCCCGTGTTGGGAAGCAAGGGGAAACTGCCTGGGGAGCCCAAATTAACCACAGGCCTGGAAATGATTAAAAGGAACTTTCCGTCCCAGGAGAAGCAGCCAGACCACCACGTGCCCTGATGGCTCAGACCCTCCCAGGCCTGACCACAGACTGGTTTCTCAGGGCCTCATCATCATGCCCAGGGCTCCCCAGTAGCCCAGCTCAGCCATGGCCCCCATAAGGGCAAGAGCTGGGGGCACCATGTTGCCCACAGTGTGCCCCTATTCCCAGCCTGGCACAGAGCGAGTGCCACAGAAGTACCGGTTATTACTACAGTGTTACAGTGGCTCTCTCGATGCCATGTACAGGTGAGAAGTTTCAGCCTTGAGTCAGGTAACTTGCCCAGGGCCACTTGGTAAGTTAGTGGTCAGGTTCAGATTCAAACTCAGGCCGTACAGCTCTGGAACCTGTGGTCTTGCCACATAGGGCTAAGGTGGGGACCTGGAGTCACTCGACAGCATTTTCCAAGGGCCCACACCCGTGCTCCAGCCGTGACGTTCTGGCAGACAAGGAGCAGCAGGTACCCGAGTGCTGGGGCTGGGACCAGGGGTCTTCCTGGGGGAGGAGGGTGTAGTGGGGTTTCAGGTAGGTGGGGCTTGGGCAGGAATTGCATAGTGACAGGCAGCACACGCCTTGAGTGTCACATGAATGTCAGACCAGGGAGACTGCCGTTATTCCTGAGCCCTTAGACAGGACAGGGACCTGGCAGAAGCAGTGTGCAAGGGCCCAGGAGTCACCGGGAAGCTGAGGCATAAAGATGGGGGCTGAGAGGGACAGTCACAGAGGGAAGTGCTGGGGCCTACGGTGCTGACTGCGTGTGGGGGCCTGGGGTGGGGACGCCTGCCCGGCCAGCCGACACAGCAGCCAGGGGCGTCCTGCACACGGGTCCGATGGTGAGGTTTGTTTTCTGCCCCCCGGTTAGCCCCTGCTGCGCCCTCCACTCCCCCTGCCCACACCGTAGCCCTGAGCCTCCTGCTCATGTGGCAGCCCCTGACCACTCCAGCCCTCACGTCCCACTTCGCATCTGGCCCCATTCGGACACCGTGCCCCAGGATCCTGGCTCCCAGGGCAGTTTTAGTGATCCTCGCTGCCGTGCCCCAAGCCCAGGCACAGTGCTCGAGGGGGCGTGTGGCTGGATAGAGGCTCTGTCCCTCCACCGGTAGTCTGTCTCTGGCCCAGCCACCCTGCCCACCTCCGTGCCGCCTGTCTTCCATGTTCGGAGGTGGCCAGGAGGGAATGTCACCCAGAGAACAGATAACAGTCACCCAACAGGGCTCCCACACACCTCGGGCCCTGCTCAGAGTAGGGAGTGGACGTGGAGGAGTGCTCTGGCCAGGTGGGGGGCTGCTGGGAGAAGGGGCTGCCCCCAGAGCTGGACAGGATTGGGCAGTGCGGGGTGTGGGGAAGCCTAGGGTGAGGACTGCCAGCGGAAGCATTTTGTAGGGAACTAGCCAAACAAACCTCTGAGAAATGCAGATGGCCGGCCGGCTGACACCGTTCTCCTCCCTTTCCCCCCCGAAATGCTGTTCGCTGTCAGCCCTGGCAGAGCAGCTTAACCCGAGGGGACTGGCGCGGTGGCCACGTCAGTGCCCGGAAGCCCCTGCCAGCCAGTCTCTTGTTCGGTGCACGTGATGGGCACCGGATGGGCGCATGGGAACGGGTGATGTCAGGAGGGCCCCATGGGTGTCCGACGGTCCCTCAGGGCTTTGCGCACACTGTAGCTCAGTGTTCCTGCTACGTCTGCACGTGGGGAACATGCAGGAAGCTTTCCACAGAGGTGGCAGTGGCTCTGGGAGGAGGAGCTGCAGGAAGGGACCTGGTTTGGAGAGTGTGTGTGCCCTTGGTCTCAGGTGCCAGTTGACGCCCTTCCGTCCACTGCCTGGTGTGGGATGAGGCAGCTACGGTCAGTGCCCGGGCCGAGCCTTCCTCCCAGAGCTCGCTGCGGAGCCAGCGCTCCACAGACTGGCCGCAGGCAAGAGGCCGCCGTCCCCCCGGCTACACCTGCTCAGACCTATGATTCTGGCGAGGCAGTGCCGGGGCGCGGGGGCTTCCCCAGTCCTGTCTCGTCTGGGCCAGGGGCCTGTTCCCCCTTCTCTGCAGCCTCTTCAGACCGGCCACCGCGGCCTCCTGACGGTTCTCTGTCCGCCATGTCCCTCCCTGCCTCAGGGCCTTTGCACTTGTGTCTCGTGCTTAGAATGCATTTTCTTTGGCCTGTCTCGTGTTCTTGCTTTTTTAACTTCCCTTTTGAATTTTAAGAGCACTTTTAAAACATTTACCAGCACTAGAAACACATTTGATGCCATAGGCTTCTTTTTTTTTTTTAATCTTAGAAAAATATTAATGAGAGCAGTATCTGAGAAGGACCTCCCGGACCCCCGGTCGGAGCCGAGGCTCTCCTTCCCGGCCCGCCGGCCCCGGCGTCAGCCCCAGAGCGGTGAGCCGCGACGGGCCCAGACTGCCCTCCGAGCCCGGCCTGCGGGTCAGACCGACGTCCTGCCCCTTTTCCTGCCTTCTCTCCAAACACAGAAAAGGGGAC
>NW_006434366.1:2426255-2448450 GCF_000325575.1 Pteropus alecto | reverse complement strand
CTGGGGGAGAGAGCTGAGGGCGCGTGCAGGACAAGCCCACCTCGAGAGGGACGCAGGCCGGGAAGAGTCCTGGGAGGCTGAAAGAGGGGGGTCGGGCCGCGAGGAAGCGGGGGGCTGGGAACTAGGTGGCCAAAGGAGAACAGGGGACAATGGAAAGGGCTGCTGAGCCCAGGGAGAGTGCCACGGTGTGACTGGACAGGGCACGGGACGTGGACACCGTGGGACTGCACTGCTCCAGGAGGCAGCTCGGCCCTGTCCTCATTCTGACTTGTCCTGCCACTTCCGAGTGGGGTTCCTTCTCCCAGGGGTACCCAGCTCTCACCTCCGCCATGTGCCCTCCACCCTGGACCCACGTGGAGCCCACAGGAATATCAGAGCCACTGTGGCGTCAGGCAGAGGCCTTGCAAGCCCACCCTGGTCTCACAGTACCTCAGATGCCCGAGTCCCTGTTGCACCCGTCGGGAGTGGAGGGTCACCCTCGGTCACCTTTGAGGCCAGCAGAGAAGCACACCACATTTGATGCCATAGGCTTCTCACCCAGACTCTGTTCCACTCATGCACCCAGACTTACTGGATTGGGCCACTGGTGGATGCGGGAGACCGTGTGGGTGTGGGGCTCACTGTTGCAGGTCCCAGAGCCCCACGGGCAGCCTTCGACAGACACCTGGGAACAGAGCCACCTGAGGCAGCGAGGTTCAGCGCTGGGGTCTGTCGGAACGCCCCCGTGCCGCGTGCTCTCCCAGTTGGAGTGGGGGCTATGGGGGCCGAACATGTCACTGAGGACTGGCATTCGGTGCGACTTCTTTGGGCATCACCATAGTTCTTCGGGGACTAAAAATAAACGCGGTTTTTTTTGTGTCACTCAGAAGGCTCCTCAGGGTGTTACATGAAGCGTCTTACACGTCTTGAACTGTGAGTGAGAGAAGCCGCTCACCCAGTTAACGTTGCTGCAGTGGGAGACAGGTCACGGTGTCTCTCTCCCGAAGCAGCTGGGTCCCCGGGGTTGGTCAGTCCCTCCTTGTTGCCCACTGAAGCTGCTTCCCAGCGGATCTCGGGGGCGTCACCCAGTGACTTCATCCGCAGCCCTCAGCCCACCTCTAGTGTCCATGGCTTGTGGATTCACACCCCCCCCACCGCCACCCCCGCCGCAGGTCCCCTGGCCGCCCCCAGCGGTGAGGGTGATCTCGGAAATGCAAGCTGACCCTCTCGGGGCCTCGCTCCGAGCCTGCCCGGTCTGGAGCCGTCCCTCTCCCTGCCGGCAGGCCCGTCCTGTCCTGGTTCTGTGCTCTGGCCTCAGGGAGCATCTGTCCTCTCTTGTCCCCCATCTGACTCGTCACCAGGTGGTGGCGGTTCATGCCGCCTGGGTACCTGTGGTTGTCCACTGCTCTGCCTTGCCCCGTCCCGTCCAAGCCACAGTTGCCCCCTCTCATTTTCTCTCGCCCACATCTCACCCTTCCACAGCCACTGCCCAGACCATCCCTGTTTAGCAGCCCGAGGGTCTCATCGCTGCTCGGCCTGGGACCCCGCACCATCCCGCTGCTCTGATGCTGAGGACGAGGCTGGCCAGCGTGGCTGCAGGGCCCGGCCCATCTCCTGCCTCTTCGGAGGTCCCTGTCCTCACCCCTGTGCACGAGCCTCCTTTGGTCTCTCCCTCCTGCTCTGTACCTTCCCTCCCACCTCGGGGCCTTTGCTCACTCTGAGCCCTCGGCCCAGCCCCCTCCTAGCCTGGCGAACTCCAGCCTCTGCGCACTCTCACTTCCCGGGGCCCCTTCCCCGACCCCGCCACGCCTCCCAGCGCACCCCGCTGTCTGTGCGACTGCTCAGCGCTCACGTCCTCAGACCGGTGCGCAGCCCTGGGCCCAGCTGAGTCCGTCTGCACCACGGTCACCCGGGCCTGGCACAGGCTGGCGTGGGGAGGGTCCAGGTGAGTGAACAGTCTGGGGCAGCGGCTGGCCAGCTTTTCCTTAACAGTTAATATTCTAGGTTTTGCGGCCTCGAGTCTCTGTCCCAACTGCCCTACCTGCTAGTGTAGCCAGAAGGCAGCCCTAGACCATCATAGGCAGTGGGCACGGCAGCAGAGCCTCATTTACGAGAGCGGGCAGCAGGCGGGGGTGCCAGCCCTTGCTCTAGAGAAACAGCAGAGTACACCCAGCGCACACGGGGCTGTGGCCGGGGGCACAGATTTCTATGAGAAGGTCCGTGGCTTCCTGGAAATTGCTGGGAGCAGCAGAAGGTGGTTCAGAAACAAGTGCCCCTCTGACAGGTGTGACTCTGAAGATGAAACCTCTGGGTGCCCTCTCACCTCACCCCACAGGGCTCCCCAGTGGCCCTGGGAGGCAGACAGTATTGGCCAAGTGGTGACAGTCCCCAGCATGGGGTCGGATTCAGGGGGGAGGTGCCTTGTTTAAAGTCGAGCTCCGTCTCGTGAGGGTGGGGCACCCAGCAGCGACCTGAGCGAGTTCCAGTGTGTCGTGGGGCTGGTCACCTGTGCTGTACCCCAGTGAAAACGCCTAAAGTGAAGGTGGTGAGGTGGTGTCTCGGTGCGTGTCAGTGAACAGTCCTTGCCAGCATGTCCTTCTGGTCCCTATAACATTGCCCTTTTATAGCTCAAAGTCACGACTTTTGTGATAATTCCAAACCTAAATGTTTAGCCAGGTAAGAGACTGCTTTTGGAGATTGGGGGTGCCTAAGCCCTGGGGACTGTCTCTGACAGTGGCCTGAGGGTGTGAGGGGGCCGCTCGGGGACCCTAAGGGATATGCCTTCCCACTGCTGCTCATTTACTCCAGAGCCACCAGGCCAGGTGGCCTGGCAGGACAGACGGTGGCCGACACTGAGTAGAACAGAGACATACGGGTTCCTTGGGCTGCTCAAGTCTGGGCACGGGGCCAGGGGACAAGACCATCTCCTGGGGTCTCATGGCTGGAGCGAGTGGGGGGAGGGGAGTCATGCCAGGTCTCCCCTTATGTGTGCTCAGTGGGGACAGAGCATAGGTACACCGTGAGCGCTCCGTGAACGTCACCTGCCAAGAGCAGCCCCCACAGCAGTGTCAAGAACCATCGGATGACCCCCCCAGAGCCCGGTTCTCCGTCTTCCCACTGGTCTCCCCCAAGTCTGTGCTCTACCCCCCAGGTTCCGAGGGGACTCGGGAGGAGGCTGCCTCATGGCACAGGGAGGGGGCAGGAGCAGCCCAGCGTCTCCCAGGCCAGCAGAGGGAGGGGCCGACCTTGGAGGGTGTGGACCCCAGCTGAAGGCGTTCCGGGAGGTGGGCCCTCTTCCTGGCTCCCTTGCCTGCCCCGCAGCCAGGACCAGCCTCCTCGGCCAGGACCAGCCTCCTCGGCCCTTTCTCCGTTCTCCCTTTGCTCCGTGTCAGGCAGGGCCATTTCCGTCACTGGCACCTGTCACTGGCCTGCACACCCTTGGGGACTTTCTGGGAGTCTGCGACCTCTGCTTCCTGTTCCTCTGGACAGAGTTAAGGTGGGAGGCCTGTGGGTCAAGGGGCTGCGGGAAAGTCAGTTCTCATTTGCCCTTGAACAGAGGAAGGCGAGCCCGCACCGGGCAGCGTGGTCTCAGACCGCGGAGGTGATCCCCTGGCGCCCTCCTCCTTGGCCTCCTCGTTTCCGGGCTCCATGTGGTGGGAGGAGGGTCCTCAGGGCTGGACCCAGGGCGCTAGGTGTGAGGTTCACTCTACGAAGCAGGCCGCATGGCCCGGGAGGGAGGCAGCCCTCGCTGGAGACGTCCCATAGCCCGCACCCTTCCCGGGCGCTCCCCCTCCCAGAGGTCCCGGGGCCAGGACGTGCTGTGGCACTGTGGTGGCCTGGGCTCTGGCCACCCCGAGCCTTCCCGTCCCTGGGGACACCCTGTCCTGGTGGAGGAAGGTACATCACCAGGGGTCCCAGCGTCCACGCACCGTCAGGGAGCGCCACTCCCTGTGAACCGAGGTCCTGCCTGATTGGAGGAGGGTCATTAAGACAGTTTGTGAAGCAGAGGACACTGGACAGACATCCTAACGTGTCCTCCCCTCTCCGGCCCGTCCTTCCAGCTGGGGGGTGGGAGTGGGGAGGGGATCAGAACGGACGGGGAAGAGCTGGTGGGCCTGACCCCTGGCTGGTGGCTGCCACCCAGCACCTTGGCAGAGGAGGCTGGGGGCCGAGGGTGGCTCCTGCAGAAGCTCGGCTGGGAAGGGGAGAAGCCGGAGGGCAGCAGGGAGCTCAGGATGTGGGGGGGGTGGGCTTTGTTTAAACCCATTGGTCTGTAACATGCTGCAGAGCACCCCTCAGAGCTCCTGGAGGAGAGGCCCCGACTGGGTCGGCACCCTGGCACCCTCGGTTCGGGGGTCCGGGTGGGAAACGGGTGACGCCTTCCTGTTTAGACACTTTGTATTGACACATATGATGGTCCTGTTTCTGTCGGGCTGAAGTACGGCCTCGTGCTGCCATGGGCCCGCACCCACTGCCTCCACACGTGGAAAATCGGCCCCTGTGAAATGTTTAGGGGGAGGGGGCAGAAGAGAAGCAGGCTGGCTCCCCCACCGTGGCCCGGAGTCCGGGGCCATCGGAAAAAGTCTGGACGAAGAATGGTTTTGGAGCTTGGCTCAGCGCGCATTTCACAGCGGCCAGTTGTTGGTCTAGGAACGGCCGGGGGCCGGCGGGGGGTGGGGGCTGCTTCCACTGCCACTTTTATGAGATGCAGCCCCCTCCACAGCTGGCTGGCGCGGGGGAGGGTGACTGTCCCAGCTCAGCTCTGCCTCTCGGGGTGCAGCCCCACGCCGCGGGCGGCAGCTTCCCAGGCCCTGTCCTGTGGCCTGGGGTTCCGAGCCTGTGCGGCCCCGGCCGGCTCAGCCAGGAGAGGCCGCCAGGAGGAGCAGCCTCGTGGCGGCTGGGTGGTTTGGGACGCAGTGAGACTTTATAGCAGCCTTGGCGGGAAACCCGTCCCAGAATGTTTCAGCGTTTCATTAAATGCACGGAAGGAAACTTTCCACTGGACCGAGGCCCAGGGCCTCCACGGAGCCTCAGGGGAGGCGGCAAGACTCGGGAGAGCCCACAGACAAATGGGGAGAATTAATAGAAAGTCGTGTTTCTTATCTGACCCTGTTCACAGCGATCGTGCCCAGCGCCCAGTGTGGGCCTGGCATGCAGAGGCGCTCAGCCCGCCCTCGGCGAGGGTCGTGTGTGGTAAGCGCAGCGGTCATAGCCAGCGTGGGTCAGGCTGAGTGAGGGCTGCGAGGGCAGGGGGAGCCTGTGACGGGTGGGGCAGGCCATGCGGGGAGCACTTGAGGGCAGTGGGCCAGCCCCTCTCTGGGAGCACACAGCTCCAGACACCACTGCCCCTCTGCCACACTGGCCAAGGCCGGAGGAGGCAGGCAGGTTCCCGCAGCCTTGTCCGTGAGCCATGTCTGCAAGGCTGGCCCTGGCCCACAGAGCACATACAGCCCCAGCAGCTGGGGCATTTGGCAGGCCAGATGGCCAGGTCCACAGGCCAGCCATTGTGCTGGGTGTGCGGGAGAGGCCAGGGAGCCAGGGCTCGGCCTCCAAGAGCCAGTGTGATGACAGGCATTGTCACAGTGGCCAACATGGGCAAGCTAACGAGCTGGGCACCATGCTGACTCACCTCGCAGCCTCTGGGACCGCCGCAAGCTCAGTCTCATCTTTCCCATTGCGGATGAAACATGGGCTCAGAGCTGGGGAGTCAGGGCCTCACCCCAAGGTGGCACATCCTTGCAGTGGCTATCTTTGGACTCAGAGAGGCAGAGGCCCTCCTGGGCTCAGGGTCTTACCTCCCAGCCCTGGAACCCCCTTCAGGTGTGGAGGCGAAGGGCCGAGGCGTAGACCTAGGTGGGGTGCCGTCATCCGTGGGTGCAGCGTTCTCACCTCTGGAATGAAGATGGTTGCCGGTGTCCAGTTGTGTATGGCAGACCACCAGGGGCGTGACCAAGGGCTGTGGGACCTGCTGCCTCCTCTCCCTCAGGGCCTTACCCCCACCCACAAACACCAGACAACTGTTCAGAGCCAGCAGGAGTGGACATAAAGGCACAGGCTCTCCCAACAGCCACCAGAGGGCCAGGCAGGACCCCGGGTGGGCAGAGCCGACAGCTGGCGTTCGGACAGCACGCAGGGGCGGCTGAGCAGGACTGGCTGAGGGCATCCCCAGGGCAACCTGGTGACCCCTGCCCCCTCTGAGCTGGACCGCCCGTTATTTTGCAGACAGTCTCCATCCTGGAGCAGCGGCTGACGCTGACGGAAGACAAGCTGAAGCAGTGTCTGGAGAACCAGCAGCTAATCATGCAGAGAGCAGCACCGTGATCAGGGGAGCAAGAATCAGGAGCTCTGTCGATTCGGGGGGGCGGCGGCAGGCTGGGGGTTTGTACTGTGGGAATCGAGTAAATAAATCAAGGGGATTCAGCTCTGGGAATCACGTCCCACCCCGAGCCCAGGGGTTGCGCAGTCTGCCCCACCCCGCTGGCCGAGCTTGGAGGCTCCTCACCCAGCATGGGGCCCCATCTGCGGCCGCACGTGCAAAATGGACCACGTCTAGTGTAACGAAGAGGAGCCACCTCGGAGTCCTAGGGAGCCCTGAGATTGCAGTGCCCCCTGAGGACGTAGCCCCAAGCCACCTAGGGTCTGTCCTCCCTTCTGCTACGTGACTGGTTTCCCAGCCACCTCAGTTTAGACAGAGACTGCTCTGGATGGTTAAACCGGGAGTTTTCTTTGAATCTGACAAAAGCCACAGTGCGGGCCCATCCGAGCACTGGCAGCACTCAGCCTTCCTGTCCCTGGTGGAGGAAGGCGCATCAGCAGGCAGAGCCCGGGGCTCTAATGGCTGGGAAGAGCCTGTCGTCTCCTGCATGTTACCCAGGAACAAGCACTCTGGCTTTGCAGGGGTCTGGGTTCTACTCCATGTGGGGCTGGGTGACTTCTGTGTGTGCGAGGGCAAAGGAGCCTGAAAATTAAAATGGACTTTATCGAGCTTGTCATAGAAATGGCACATTCTGAGTGAGGCCTCATTGGCGCCCCCACTGCCGAGGGCCCATACGGTGAGAACGAAAATGGCCACCGGGGAGGGCCCTGCCAGGGTCACCTCCGAAGCCCAGGACACCTTGTTTGCAGCCATTCGGGTGTTAGGGGAGCAGGGACAGCCCGAGCCCCTGCACGTTGTCACCCCCTTCTGGCTGGCCCCAGTGGCTCCTTCGGCCCGTTAGGTTGGGACCTGCAGGCACCTGCATTTCCCTTGGCTCACGAGGGTGCCCGGAGTCCGCCCTCTGCATCCGTGCAGAAACCCAGGCAAGTGTTTTCCATATGTCCAGGTGTCATCCATGCTGTCCGCACTTGGCTTCTGGGGGACAAGCCAGCCAGGGAGGGTTTCATCCTCCAACACACCTGCCCTGCCCTGGGGCCAGAGGGCCAGTTAGATCTTCGGGGAGCTGTCAGTACCACTCTGCTAATGAGGGCCCCGGCCTCTGCGGCTTACAGGTGGGACAGAGCCCGAGTGCCTGGGAGCTTGGGCCGACAACACACCTGTTCTGTGTCCTGATCCAGGAGGCTGCCTCCTCCAGCTGGGTGGGGAGAGAGCAGCAGTCTGGGTCAGGGCCCCGGCTCTGCCTTTGGACTGCTGCGTGACCTTAACGTGGTGACACAACCTTACGTTCTTGTGTTAAGTGGTGGTGAGAGCCGCCTCTCCAGGTGGTTATGAGGTAGGCCTGCACCACCCCAGTACAGCAGGTACCCAACCGAGGCCCATCGCTTCCCACCCCTACCAGCCTCACTGGGACCGCGGGGCCTGCTGTCGATGGCATGCTCCCCACAGCTTAGGTGAGGCTGGTCTGAATTGGCAGATAAGGCCCTCAGCTGCCTGGGAGGCCGTGGGCTCTCCATCCCTGGAGCTTTTAGGGAGAGTCTGGGCAACCCTAAGCCAGTCTGTTCAGTGGGAACAGAGCTTGTGGGGCCAGCCTTGCCATCCTCTCCTGCGCTGGCTGTCTTGACACCGACGAGCCCTAGGCTGCCCTGTCATGGCTTCCAGACTTGGAACTGGAGGTCCCAGGGCTCGGGGCTCTGGTGATGTGAGCAGACAGCCCACGGCACAGTCATCTCCACAGACACAGATGATGTCCCTTGCTGGGGACAGCAGGGCAGGAACAGTGCAACAGCCTGGGCTGGTGGCAGGCAGGACTGTCCAGGGGCCCCTCACGGGCAGGGGAGCAGTATGCGGCTTGGGAGGGCTCTAGCTGGTGGGTGAGGTTGGGGACCCTGTGACGGGGCCTTTCTTGCGGTCCCCTCCTGCCAGCCCTCCCCGATGGCTCCGCTCAGTCCCCGGCCCGCTGCCCAGCTCCACAGCCACGTCTGTAAGTGCACATGCCTTGGCCCCGCCACAGTCTCTCGTTTTGGATTTTGGTAACTGAGCTCCCAGGAAACCAATCTGCAGGCATCTCTTTTTTGGCTGGGAAGATGAGGCTAGGGTGGGGGCTTTTTGCCAGGAAGCTCATTTCTGTGGTAATTCCCAAGCCCCGCTCCCTGCCCTTATGCCCTAATTTCCTAAAGTGAAATAAAAGAACGGGTGTCCATGACTTAATTGTGATCCTCCACCTATCCTTTGACAGATTCTTGGGATCCCCGGGGTTAACCGGCACTTCCTGCCAGAAAAACTGAGGGGAGCAGATCGACCGAGCCACAGAGAAGCAGCGTGCCAGCCCTGACCCATGGCAAGCCCACTGCCCTTCTCTCCTGAGGTCCAGAGACTCAGGTGTCACGAGCCATCCTCCCACCCAGCACTGTCCTCCTCCCTCTGTCCCATGATCTTCATGATTTCTCCTTGGTGCTGGGCCGAGGGCGCAGGCTGCCAGCAGGACAGAGCAGTGGAGTCAGGGGGTCGCTTTGAGAGTCAAAATCCCAGCTCTGCCCTCAGCTAGCTCTGTGACCTTGAAGGACTTCCCTGACCTTGTAGAGACTCCCTTTGTGAGATAGTGCCTGTCTTGCTGGGCACAGGAGGCACTCAGAGCAGTGACTGACACAGAGCGAAAGTGTGGTCGGTGTGGGTCTAGGAGAAACTTCTGGCAGGCCAGGCTGCTTCGCTGAGACTCGGCCATGTGTCAGTGGGGATGGGGGCTGGTGGTCCTAGGGCCCCTCTGGCTCTGAGCTTCTAGGTGGCCAGAGTTATGGCCACTTGATCCGGTGGCCCCTGCCATGGGCATGCCCAGTGCGAGGAGAGAGTGAGGCCGGCAGGCCGGGGGCTCAGGGCAGCCCCTCCCCACCTGAGGAGGCACGCCCTCCAAGACCACCTCTTCCCCTGTCACTGGAGCCACCACTGGGGCCGGCACAGGCTTGGGGGTGGGCGTTTGTGATTTCCCGGAATCCCGGAAGCCCAGCCCACAGAGCCAGCAAGAGCACATGAGTCATGGTGGCCCTGTTGTCCCGGCTCCCTGTCATTAACTTCATCTTCCTAAACGAGGTGCTCAGGATGGCCTGATGGCTCCAGCCTTAATTGGCGTGTGGCCATTTAAGCGGTTAGAAATTCACCCAGGGGCTCTCGCCAGGCACCCCTGCCCCACCCTGCCCCAGGCTGCTGAGGCGGGAACCACCGTGCCAAGGCGGCAGGCTGGTGGTGGCCCAGTGCCATGGGGAACCAGTCCACTTCCTGCGAGGAGCCCAGGCACCGGGCCTAGTCCCGTCGCCCGGCGGGCCCCAGCCCACCCCAGCTGGCTGCCCTGGCACCCTGGGCTCACCGGCTTCACCCCCGCCCCTCAAACCCACAAAGGCCGAGGACGTGGGGCCCTCACAGCCAAGCCAGGGAGCCTGGGGCGAAGCCATTAGGAGGCTTCCTGTGCCAGCCCCTCCTCGGAGCTAGCGTATGGAAACACTCTCCCCAGAACCTATTTATAGAGCAAGGCCAGGGAGTGCTTTCCCTAAGGTGAGGCCGCCTCCAGCCCCGTCTGCCTAGGGCTGCTCCTCCTGGTGGGAACCTCGGCCCCTACCCACTCTCCCACCCGCCATGAGAAATCTGGGTGCTGGGACAAGGCACCTGGGCAGAGGAGGACATCTCATCCCCAGACTTCCTTTTGCTGTCCCTAAGCTTCTTTGAGGCACACGTGTGCGTTCCTGCCGTGGGACTTCGGCATCATTTGCGGTACCCAGTGGGCAGAGGCCTGGCCTGCAGGACCGGGGACCCATGCTGTCAGGGTCACCCAGCCCCTGTCCCTGATCCATCTTTCCCCAGCTGGCTGCCTGGACTCAGTTTTGGATCAAGACTGACTTCAGAGCCCTGGACGTCCCTGAGCACCTCGGGCCCACGCTGATCTAGCCCATGTCGTTCTCCTGGTCCCAGGCCTGGCCCAGAGTACACGTTCCCTGCAGATGCTGTCCTCAGCTGGCCCCTTCCAGACCTTGGCCCTGCCCCTGCCCCTGCCCTCCGCTGGTCAGGCTCAGCCCACGGCCTTGCCTTGACCAGGCCAGGTCTTTCTAGAACCATCCAGCTCTCTTAGAAGCTTCTATGGTGCTCCACCCCACTCTGCACTGAGCCCCTCAAACTCTGACCCTAGCCAGAGGCGCCCCAAAGACATGCTGTCAGGACCAAGATTGGGACGGAAGTGCTGATCATGCTCCCAAGGCCAGCTCCTCCCCCATGCCCAGCTCCGCCCCTAGCAGCTTCCTCCCAAGACAGCGCCCCTGGTTTGGCTCCTCAGAAGCCTCTGAACTTGGAGTAGGAGAAGCAGTGTAGTTAGCCCTCTCGGGCCCTCCAGGCAGCAGCTCATGTACGCTGCTTACTGGAAACGGCGGACCTTCCCGTCACAGGCCTGGGCTGGTCTGCTTCCACGCTGCCGCTGTGGGACTTCTCAGCTAGAACTGTGATGCTGACCTCCCCCAGGGTTGCCCTGGTCCTAGGGTGGGGTCCAGCTCCCCTAGTAGGGGTGTGCTCACGAATGAGGCTTCCAGCTGCCATTCGTGGGGCCCCACGAGGAAGCTTATGCCCTTTGAGGCCTGAAGTCTCCTCTTGGGAACAGATGCTCTGGTTTGGGGAGCCTCAGCTCTGTGGGCCCTCTGGTGGGGGAAGAGAGCCTCGGGCTGGGGCAGGACGGGTGAGGGCCTACACACCACTCAGCCGTCCCGGAGCCAGGACCTGCTGAGATGCTGCCTGCTCATTGCTTGGTCTGCTCTGCCCTTGGCCCGCCCCGTCCCTTCTCCACATAGCAGCCTGAGGCTGCCGAGTTGTGCAGTGGCTCATGCCTCCCAGCAGTCCTCCAGCCTCCCCGAAGTGCAGGCCGCTGTGCTCACCACAGCCGTGATGCCCCCTAGGTCCCATCCTCACCCCCACCCCCACCTCCCACCACTCTACTCGCATGCCCCTCCGGCCACGCCAGCCTCTTCACTGCTCCTTGGACATATCCAGCACGTTCCAGCCCCAGGGCCTTTGCACCTGCTGTTCCCACTGCCGGGAATGCGCTGATCTCGCCTCTATGCCGCGGCTTCCTCATTCATAACGTGCAGTAAGAGCAGGAGCGGCCTTACGGGGCGGCTGGGAAGATTTGCTCGGACAATTCACACAAAGTTCTAAAGCAGGCTTTGTCCGTGCTGGGCTCTAATCCACGACCTGGGAGGTGGCTGGAGGTGGGGACGGAAGGGCTGGGCCCCCTCATTGGAGCCCTGCAGGCTGGCCAGCCGGAAACCTGGGGCTCAACTGGTGCCCCTAGAAAGGGAACCCCTTGTACCCCGTAAGGCCCTCAGGCTCCACTTCCTAACCGCCGCAGGTCTGTCTCACCAGATGCCCCCCACATGCCAACAGGGCTCCCACACAGCCTGTTTCTAATGCGGCTTCCAGCTGCCAGGCCAATCTGGAGGCCCGTGCACGGCCCCCACCGGACAGTGGGGGTGGGCAACCCACATGCCCGGCCTCCCTGCCCGCCCATTAGCCGGTGGGCGAAGGTGGGGATCAGGATGGGCTGGGGTGGGGGCAGCAGGGCTGGCTCTGATGAGCATCTCGCTGCTGCCGAAGCGGCCGCGGGGGGCTTCCTCGAGCCCATGGACCCGCCCGCCCACGCACCTGGCTCTGTCCTGCCCCCAGTGGCTCCGAGCCTCGGCCAGGCAGGGCCAGGGATTGGGGCTTCTTCGGAAGGAGACGAGTGGGCCCTCCAGGGGTATCTCCACCCCCCTCCCCACCACCACCCAGCAGACCGCTGGCCTGGGGCCTTCTGCAGGGGCCTGGGAGCCGGGCAGCCAACCTTGCAGGGAGGGGGGTGGCACCCCAGGACCTCTGTGGGTAAAGTCTTCCCCTCCTCCCGCCTCCTCTGCCCCTCCCTCCCTCCCTCCTCCCCGTTCTCTTCCTCCAAGACACATGTTTCCAATCCCCTCTCAGGCCCCTCTCCAGCCCCTTCCCATCCGCTGCATGTGCAACTCATTAGGAGACCCTCGGGGCTCGAAACCCAACTCGGGCCAGGCGTGGGACGGGCCCCTGTCCGCAGCGGCCTCCCCGTCCAGCCCCTGTGCAGCCCCGTGCAGCCTCGGGCTGGAGACCACAGGAGCTGGGCATGGCCAAGAGCTGGCTGATGCCGGGTAGGGGAGCGCAGCCAGGCGGCAGCTCATCTCTCTCCTCTCCAGCCTGCTGTCCGGCGCCCATTTAATCACCGGAGCCACCCCAGGAGCCAGGCCGGATAGCTTCTGGAGTCCCACCGGGGCAGCCGGACCCGTTTGTGAAAAGCAGGCCTCAGGGCCCGTAGAGTGTGCCGGAGGAAGGCGTGGGCTCTGAGCGGCTACCTCAGTGGCCCTCTCAGCTCCCCACCCGAAAACGTGAAGGAGGGGTCCAGAGAGGAGACGTGGTGTGAACAGCCACTGGGCAACATAAGGCCACGTCCTTCCCTGAAAGACGCTGAGGGCACAGTCCCACGGACTGGTAGTGGTCACTGGAGTTTGGGAAATGCCAGACGAACAGAACAAAGCCAGCTATGTGCCTGCGGGACTGGCCGGAGCCCTTCACGCTCTGTGCTGTGCAGTGTAGCGAGCATGGCGTTTCCCAGGCGCTGGACCACGTGAGCCTTCATGGCGAGCTGGACCCCACTTTGGACAGCGCTGCGGAAAAGCCCTGAGGGGTCCGGAGGCGTGGGTCAAAGGCCCCTGCTGGGACAGGCTCCCTGAAGCCCGAGCGCGGCTGTTTCCTGCTGGGAATTGAATGGGGGTGACAGCTAAGGAAGGGGGAGCAGGAGGCAGCAGAGGCTGGCGAGGCCAAGGCTTGGAGGTAGGACCATGCTTGAGCCATGTCAGGGCGCTGGGGACACTGATTTCCTCCCTTCCTCATGGGAGGCCAGGCAGGTGGGTGGGCAGAGTCGGGGGCATGAGGCTGGCGGGCAAGGCCTTGCCCCGCAGGATGGGACCTGCGTGGGCCAGCTCCAGGTGATGGGAGTGTCCGTGCTGCCACCCCCACCACAATAGCCTCAGGACGAGGCCGCCACCGACTCCAGGCTCAGAAGAGCTGCTTTGTCTCGGCTGTTTTCTGTCCCGTTGGGCCAGCCCCTCTGCTCAGAGCCCGTTCTGCCCACACTCCCTGGCCTTGCCCCCAGGACCCTCCCCACACTATGCAGGCACAGGAGGGCTGAGCAGGGGCCGTGTGCTTGGCGCAGGGCTGTGTCCCCCACCGCCTCACAGCGGCCTTGCACGGCACACTGCGCCCACTCCATTAATGAGCCTGGAGAGGGGAGGCCGGTGGGCGAGTCGGCGTGGGGACCAGGCCTCTCACCTATGCCCTGTCCCAAAACACATGGCACTCACACCTTGGTCGTCTGAAGGCCACGTAGGGCTGTCCGGCTATGTCCAGTGCAAGGCCTCGCCAGCGGTCAGCCCTTGACCTTGTCTAGTGTAGGTGTTCCAGGCCAAGGCCACGCCGGCTGCCTGCAGAGCTTGGGGGTGGGGCAGGGTTGGGGCCCAGTCCCTTAGGCCAAAGAGCCCCTTCCTCCTGACAACCCCACTGTAGAGCCTGCCCGGCTGCCCCACGCTCTGGGAGTTAGGGTAGGCAGAAGGTGTTGCCCCACTATGGATGGGGCAGCTGAAGCGCCGCCAGGGCCCCCCAGTTCTGTGACGGACTGTCCCCAGCTCTGTCGGGCCTCCTCATGTGGTCGTGCCATAGCCTGGGAATCCAGCCTGCTCCTCAGCTTGAGTTCTTGGGCCGGGCCTGGTGGTTCTGGGGAAGCAGACGAGGCTCTTGGGAAGGTTTCTGGGGAGGACTCTGGCTCCAGCAAACTGCTCTCCCAACACCTCAGCTCCACCAGCCCTGGGCTCTGAGCTGCCCATGGGGCCCCGGCCGGAGGGCTGTCCCATCTGGAGATGAGGGGCAGGGCAGTGCTGTCTTCTGGCCATGGCTGGGGCAGGGGCCCTCAGGCAGAGCTGGCCCCTGGTCCACCCTATCCTTACCTCCAAGGGCTGCCAGGATCCCTGAAAGTCCATCGGACCCCTCCTCTCTCCCAGGAGACCCCCATCTTCACAGAGAAGGCATCTCCCAGGCCTGGGGACACGTGCCCCTGTGGCAGGAGTAAGGCTGGGTGGGGCCGGGTCAGGAAGGGGAGTCCCCCAGACTGTTTCCTGGTGCTGCCACCGGGGCCTGCCTACCTGGGAAGATCCAGGCAGGTGCTGGCCCGCTGAGTCCGTGTGAGCTGGCGCTGAGTGTGAAACCTGGGATGGGGCTGGGCGCTGAGGCTTCGGTCCAGCAACCTCATACCTGGACCAGGCCAGCTAGCTCCCAGGCCATTTCTCCAGCCTCATCATGGTCACGTGGTTACTGTCACCGTCACCGTCAATGCCTCATAGGAGGGATTCCTGAAAAACAGGGCAGCGTGGGCCGTTGGGGAGGAGGTCCGACAGGCCTGGGCAGCAGGCAGATGCTAATGAGGCAATTAGGCCTGGCACCTGAAGCGGACCCAGCCCAGGCCCCCGGCACATCCGCTGCCAGATGCCCCGGGAATTCCCAGCCTCCTCCACCCTCCCAGCCTCAAAGGCTGGACTGGCTTTGCTGTGAGGAGCCTGCCCCGCTGGCTCTCCTAATCAAAACACCACAGGCTGGTTGGGCAAGGGACACCCAGGGCACTCCCTCTCCCCCGACGCCATCACTATTCCATGCCTTTTCTCTGGCTGAGACTGCCTGCCCGAGATGCCCTCCTGCCCTCTGCCCCCGGCTCAAACCACCAAGGCCCCAAGCCCTTCCTGGCAGAGGTGGCCTCAGAAGGATCAGCAGCTTGGAGCATGAGGCCAAGGGTGACCTGGTGGCCAGATGGGCAGGCAGCTAAGGACCCCTGCTCCCCAAAGCCCTGGTTTCCATCCCTCAGAGCCCCGCATGGGCTTATGAGGTACTGCCCACAAGCCCTGGGGTGTCATAAGAGGGAGGGGAGGTGAGCCCAGGGCTCTGGCGCCATGGCTTGGGGGCCGAACTGGCCCACCTGAGCTTCCCTGAGTCCTTTCCCTCTCTTACCCTCCTTCCTCTGAGTCCCAAGCAAATCAGACCCAGCGACCTGGCTTCCAGGGGCTGTGGAGCAGCTTCTCCTGGCCCCCTCAGGCCTCAGTGCCAGCAAGTGGGGCTTCCAGCTGTGCCACACCCACCCCCAGCCAGCCCCTCCCTCAGGGTGGTGGTGTGCAGGACTAGAACCCACGTTTGGGACTCTAGGGACCCCTGGGTCCACCAGGATTGGGAGTTTGGGCTCAGTCCGTGGAGGAAGGATGAGCTGCACCTGGGTTGGAGTGGGGGCCACTCTGAAACAAAGAAATCAGGGCCCGAGCCCGCGGCCAGGAAGAGGCCCTGCCAGGCACGGCAGCGGCAGGGGTCCATCCCCTCATGGCACGGAGCCTCTGGGAACGGAATCTCACAGTGACTCTGGACAGGTCATGCCGAACAGGCCGCCGCCCAAGTGAGGGATGCAAGCGGAAGGCTTCTAGAATCACCTAGCTTGGTGGGGGGTGGCCAATGGCATTTTAAGTTACAGGACCACGTGCTGACAACAGTCTAGAAGGTGGCCCATGTTCCAATTCGGGCTCAGCCACTTCCCAGGGGCCCACTCAGGATGAGTGGGTTTGGGGGGAAGGGTGAAAAGGCGGTCAAAGGAGAGAGCTGGGAGAGGTGGGTCCCGGGGGGCACCGGTCAGTGCACAGGCCCCGAGAGAGCAGGCAGGACGCTGCAGGGGCCGGGCCTGGGCAATGGATCCTGGGCCCTGGGGGGTGGCAGGGAGGTGAGGAGAGGGCAGGTCCAGATCCCCAAGGGCCACTCTGCCAGGAACCAGGGGAGGGCCAGGTCTGATTCACATTCTCACGGGATCCCTCCGGCAGCTGCGTGGGGGGTGGACCGTGCAGATGGAGCAGGGGGCTGAGAGGGAGGCTGGCGACATGATCCAGGGAGAGCTCAGAGGGCCTCGGCTGTGCGGTCATGTTGGAGAAAAGACGAATTCTGAAGCTGGGTCCTGGGCTGGGTCAGCCGGGCCTGCCGCGGATGTGGAAGCGCATCTGACAGCACGTGTGCGCGATGCAGCCCCCTCTCGTTACCGGTCCCTCCAGTCTGTCTCCCCGCATGCTGTCGGCCCCCGCCACCCCAGACGTGAGAAGAGCTGGTCGAGCCAGGGACCTCCAGGGACTGTGCCTGGGCCTCTCCCTGCAGGAGCCCGGAGCCGCCCTGAGAGCCAGCTGGAAGCCCCGGGGCTGGGGGAAAGGAGGCCAGGTCCTCGGGCTGGGGCCCAGGCCCCTGGCACAGCTTGGTCTGTGACCACAGGCTTCGGTTTCCCCATCTGTCAGAGGGGTCGACAGCCCTCTCAGGGCTGATGCAAAGCCTGGACATGGGGCCAGAGGGGAACACGATTCGAGACAGTCAGGTGTGCACCTGCCCAGGAAGCCCGCGTGGGGGAGGTCATAGCTGGGAGCCCCAGGCGAGCACATCCACCCTCCCCCCAGACCACCCATCCCACTCGCCAGTGTTTGTGTGTTTCCTTCCCATCACCTGGGCGACCATGACTCAGCCCAGGCCCAGTGGGTAAGTGAGTAACCGGCTGGGGCTGGAGCCAGGCCCTTGGGCAAGACATTCCCCTTCCTAGGCCTCAGCTTTCCCATCTGTAGAACAGACAGACAAGCCCCGCTCCGTTCACCTCGCTGGGGAGCCTGGGGTGAATCCCGAGCCAGGGATCTGAAAAGCCTCAAAGGAGGGAGCGCATCGTGGGGTGTGGCCTCTGTGCCCGAACAGAAGCCAGTCCCGAGTCAGCCCTGAGCGGAGCTCGAAAGGCTCACTCATCCGGGTGACCAACCCAGCAGACCCCCGTCTCTCTGAGGGGAAACTCTACCTGTGAGAACCTGGAATAGAGGGAGAGTGAGCCATGAGGAAGGCCTGGTCGCCCCCCCACCCAGACCCCCGCAGGCTGAACTGCCCTTACGTGCTTAGAGAGGGGCACACGCTGAGCCCCACGGGTGCTCAGCTGAGGTCTGCCGAGGTCAGGCAGGGCTGGCTTCCTGACGCGGTGGCCCCTCCGAAGCTGGAGATGATTTCAGAGGGTGGGGGTGGGGGATGAGGAAGTGTGTGAGGAGGGGTGCTGAGTCTGGGGCATAGACTAGGGAGCAGGAAGAGGTCAGGGTGAAGTGAGCCGGGGTGGGGACAGGCCATCGGTGCTCTGGCTGTGAATGGAGACTAGCAAACAGTGTTTATCTCCCTCTCTCCCAGTCAGTCACATTGTCATGCCTGCTTGCAAGGGTTTTGAGGCCAGTGGATGGTTCAGCATAAGAAAAAGTGCTGTGATCGACTAGTATTGTCTGCCAGGGGCAAAGCATTGCAGAGCGGTGAACGTTAGTTGGTCCTCTATTTTTCCTCCTCAGGTGGCCCCAGTGGGCTCGGTATGTGTCTGGGAGGGGCACGCTCTCCGTGAGTAACCGTGGGGATTGCTGTCACTGGCTGAGAAGGAATTATTTCAGTCTAGTGCCCCTCGAGGTCCCACCTCACAGCTCTGCACACACCCTGGCTCAGGGCCGGTGCTCCGAAGGTGTTTGGACATGAACGGAGAGGACGCGCCCCAGGGCCCAGCTGTCTCCATCCTTACCCCTTCTCCAGGCAGCCCCGGGGAGCTCCCCGACTTCCCGGCCCTGGCTTTCATCCTGCCACGTCTTGTTCTCGGATTTTCCTGGGCGTGACCCTATCTCTCACCTGCTCCCCAGGGCCCCACCTGCCTACCCCCTCTGCCTCATATACCTGGGCAGGACATGGGGAGAATGAACAGACATGTGGGTCCCCAGCACCAGAGCTGCCCCAGACGACAGCTGCCCCAAGCCATCCTGCCACCACCCAGGGCCCAGCAGCCCCCCGCTGTTCCATCTAGAATTTGTCACCATGAGATCCCAGCGATGGCCAGTAGGGCAGGGTCAACCCAGGTGACTGAGAGAGGAGAGCAACACCCTCCTGTAACAACGCCTCTGGGGTCCCTGTCTGTGGACACCCCAACAAGAGTCTGTGTGTGTGCATATGATAGTATTGTGCACATGTGTATTGTATATTATTGCACTTGTGCATAGGTCTGGATTTGTATTTCTGTGAGCACATGTGGATATATCTGTAGGTATATATGTGTTTACACCTGCATTGCGTGTGTCCTTATGTGTGTGTGTGGGGGGGGTGTACATGTACATGCATGGGTGTGTATGGCCAGGAGTTCTGTCCAGGGCAAGAGAGTTGCCTGGCCTTTCACAGTCCAGCCCTGGCCCGGCTTAGACGTGACCTATTCTGACTGCAACTCACCAAGGGATAATGAAGAAGCTGTCCTAAGGGTTAGGGACAAGTCCGGGTCTCAGGCAGGGCTCTGATGGCATACCTCCTCCGGGCTGGAGCTGCCCTGGGCAGAGGCTGGCTTCATGGGCTGGGGGGCCCGGCCCCAGCCCCAGCTCGTTCTCCTGGTGGGATGTGGAACAGACCCATTGGGAAGCTGCCCTCCTGGAACCAAGCAGGAGCTCCCCCTAAATTTGTGCTGGGCTCTTAGGATAGGAGGGCAACAAACTGCCTGGCCCTCCTCCCCTCCTCTCCCATTCCCCGCCTGGCATATGCCATTCAAAACATGGTGGCCCATCTCTAAGGAATTCATGGGCACCAATGGGAAAAGGAAAGTCTGCTTCCAAGATGCTTAAACTGTTCTTGGTGACACAGCTCCTCAGTCATCAAGCCATGTGGACGTGTGTGTGTTGGGGGAGGGGGGGCGCACACCAGTTCATGTCTGCTCAGTTCACATGAAACATGCCACCATCACAACTAAGGTTCGCCCTGCTGGGAAGGCGCCTTCCCTGTGCGGGTCAGGGAGGGCAGCCCCAACTCGTGGGTTTGGGTCTGGCACCTGGGTGAACAGGGATGAGACAGGGCAGGAGGAGGAAAGGGCTTGAGGGGAGGTGGACATGCCATTGAGTGACCAAAGGGAGAAAGTCTGGTGGGGGGTGTTGAACAGTGACTGATAGAGATGGGGGCGGGGTCCCGGGAGCACGGAGCAGGGGGCTCATTGAGCCTAGAGGATCAGGGGAGGCTTTCCTGAGGGCGACTCCTGAGCTGGGATTTTCTAGAAGACCGGCAAAGGGTGAAGGCAAAAACATGTCCAATATGCAAAGGCCTGGAGGTGTGCGGGAGAGAGACAACCCTCAGAGAGCTCAGACACACCCCACCTGCACGTGTGTGTGTTGTGGGGGGCACACACCCTCCTGAGACCAGCTCCCCCTCACCCCACCCCAGGGGCCCACACCTGTTCTGGAGGTCCTCGCCCTGGTGAGTGGGCACCTCTCCTGGGGCCTGTAGGTGAGGGAGGGCCTGAACCCTGAGGGCAGGAAAGGGCAGATTCCTGAAGAGGAAGAATGTTTTGGCCCCAAGGCCACCCCCTGGGGCACCAGGTCCCCTCTTCCAGCATCCCTGAAGGAAATTCAGTGGCAGGGCAAGGCCCTGGCCTCTTGCTGTCTCGCCACAGGTGAGTTCCTGCTGTGCTCCAGGTCTTGTAGGTCAGAGGGTTCTGTCCCCCACCCCTGCCCCACATACGCCAAGGGCAGCCCTCTGTGACCCTGGCTGTCCAAGGCTGAAGGCAGGGCCTCCACTCAGGAACCAAGGCTTTGGGCCTCTCCTCTGACCGGGGTGAGGAGGGCCCAGGGCCCCGCTGGCACTGCGTATGGCCAGACTAATTCTCCTCCCCCCCTTTGCTTCCACCGCCACCCCCTCCCCATATGCTCTTGCTCTGTCCTCATCCAAACCCTGCCTCTCCTCGCTCCCAGCCGGAGGATGCCCCCGCCCCCCGGGGAATTCTTCCAGTCCCACCCACCCTTACAGGTCCCTCCTCCAGGGTGTGTCACTCCGATAGAGCAGTCCAGAGAGGGAGACACGAGGGAGCCCTCACAACCTAATGCGAGAGGTGGCAGGGCCTCCTTTCTTCCCTCATGCTTGGGGGCCGGGGACTGTGGGGACACAGGGAAGGTTCCCATTTCAGTTGTGCCCTCGCTGGTGAGAGCAGGGCCTAACTCCTCATTCGGCACTCCAGGAGCGGAAGCTCCTCAACCAGCCCCCAGGAATGATTCACTGGCCAGCCAGTCTCCTCCCTGCGGGTCTGCTCAGGCCTCTTTTTTGAGTGCTGCCTCCCTCCCTGACGACCAGCACCTGGACTGCCAGCCAAGGGACCTACCCACCTGGGTAGGTTTGTGATGGACAGGCTGGGCGCTGTCCAGGTCAGCACTCTCCATCAAAAACAGAACCAAAGAAGTGAGAAGCACACTCAGGTCACACAACGCATCATCAAGGGCAGGGCAGAATCTGGGTCTGGGCTTCTCAGGCTCTGGAGGCTCTTTCCACAGATCCTGGGACCCCAGGAAAGTAGGCTCTGCCCAGCCACCCCAGGACAATCCTGGGCAATGAGGATCTCTGGCTACAATGCTGTGTCTTTCTGGAGCTGTGACTGTGGGAGAGACCCCTGCTCCTTTGGGACAGACTCTGGGGCGGGAGATGAAACCCTTTCAGGTAGGCTGTGCTTCGCAGGGAAGACTGGGGGGAGCGGGTTCTGCTCCAGGGCCGCCCCACTTCTTGCCTCAGGGTCAGCGGAAAGCTCAAACCCTTCCGGTTCCAGAGCCCTTCCTTCGGCAAGTCTCATCACTATCGCCCCGCGCCTTTGATCCTGACTCCTTCCAGCTAGGGGTAGAGGCTGAGTGAGAGGGGTAATATAAGCCCAGGGAGGTGGGGGCACTCTGCCTGGCAGGGGACGGACCAGACGGACCGTAGGGCCCAGCCACGAGGTCCCTGCGCCGGGAGGCAAGCCCGGCTCCTTAGGAAAAGCGCGGCAGGCCCTGCGCACGCGCGCCATTCCAGTGGAGCCGCTTTGTTCCAGCGCTACCTGCAGATCCATTCACCTCCTTCGACCCGCCTGCGGGAGCGGGTACGGGCCGCTCGCGGAGGCCCCGCCCACTTCCCGCGCTGGGTGGAGCCGGCGGCGGGCCACCTCCCTCCCCCACCATCTCCTTCGGTCGCGATTGGCCATCTGCGTGGCGCACGCCCGCCTACCGCGAAAGTTGATTGGTGCGTTGGGAAGGAGGCAGGGGACGAAGAGCCGATTATGAAGGAGCGCTCCCCCTCCTACCCGCCCCTGTGGAAAAGTCACGTGGCGCTTCACTCGGCGCCTGTCACCACCCCGCTTGGAAAGCTTTCTTAAAGGGCTCGCTCTCTCCTTCCAGGGCTGGTCTTTTCCAGGATTTCTGCATCCCTGCCCACCGAAGGTGGCGTGGCCCTAGGCCGTCCTACTCTGCCAGTCGCCTAAGTGCTGATTCCCGATCAGGCCTGCTGGAGTGAGACCCCTCTCAGGTCTCGGAGCCTGTGGCCGTCACGGGAACTATGCAGTCGCCTGAAACGCTGACCGCCTAAACACAGTTCCTGGCACGTAGTAGGCGGTCAGTTTTCTTTTGTTGAATGAACTCGCTGAGAGAATGAATGAATAGGGTTGACAGGAGGGGAGCTTGGCTCAAGCGTGACCACTCCATCCCCGGGGACATTCTGCTTCTGTGAATGGGAGGAGGGGATACCAGGCGCGGAACGCCCCAGGGCAGCCCTTTACGGTAGGGCCCTGAAGCTCTGTGAGCGCGGGTATAGGGGACCTAGGAGGGCGCCTTGGCCGGGCCTCCAGGACGGGTCATAGCCAGTTCCGGGCAAGGCAAGCCCGCGGCGGCGGTGAGGCTGGGCGAGGGCCCGGGCGCCGATCTCCCGGTGCACAGG
>NW_006434366.1:2424439-2425801 GCF_000325575.1 Pteropus alecto | reverse complement strand
AGAGCGCCGAGTGGCTGCAGGAGGAGCTGGAGGCGCGCGGCGGCGCGTCCCTGCTGCTGCTCGACTGCCGGCCGCACGAGCTCTTCGAGTCATCGCACATCGAGACCGCCATCAACCTGGCCATCCCCGGCCTCATGTTGCGCCGCCTGCGCAAGGGCAACCTGCCCATCCGCTCCATCATCCCCAACCACGCCGACAAGGAGCGCTTCGCCACGCGCTGCAAGGCGGCCACCGTGCTGCTCTATGACGAGGCCACGGCCGAGTGGCAGCCAGAACCTGGCGCTCCCGCCTCGGTGCTTGGCCTGCTCCTGCAAAAGCTGCGAGACGACGGCTGCCAGGCCTACTACCTCCAAGGTAAGGGCAGCGCCGAGACCCCCGTCCGGGATTAGGGCTCTCCCGCGGCTCCCTGACGCCCCTGCCGGAAGCTGCTTTCCTTCCACGCGCTCAGCCTGCCCCGCCGGCGCCACGTCGCCCCCAGCCCGCATCCGCCCCTCCCGGGAGCCCGGCCCCCGTGGTGCGGGTTTAGCCTGGCGTGGGGGCCTCCCCCTCCCCGTACCCCTTCTTCGGCAAGATTCGAATGGGCTGAACAAACTTTTTCCTGCCTGGGCTTTCCTTTTTAACCGTCGTTGGGGCCATGGCAGCGCCCAGGTTCTAGCTGAGCCCCTCAGAGTAGGGAGGGCCCCCTCCTGGGACCCCCAAAGGGGACAGGGCACCCAAATCCAGCTCCTCCAGCCTGAAATGGGTGTCCCCGGGAAGCCGGGGAGGAGACTGGAGCCTTTCTCAGCACCATCCCCACCTCCTGGGCAAAGAGACCGTTTGAGTTGGGGGACTCTGGGTATTCCCGCATGGGTCTCGCTCCTCGGGGATCACAGACTCTTGGAGGCACTTGGGGCGGGGCTGTAAGCCATGTCCCTTGCCCCGGCCCTGGTTTCCTGGTTTTCCCGGGCCTGTCCCCTGCCTGCCGCCCCAAGCTTATGGAAGGGGGGAGGCAGAGCTGGGGGGCGAGTGGCTGCAGCCGGTGTTTCCAATTAACATTCCAAAATGGCCTCTCGCTGGCAGCGGGGCGGGCAGTCGGGGAGGGGAGAGGAGGCCTGCGGCACCCTCGGGCGCAGGGCCCATGCCTAGCTGCAAGGCCATCCCTATGTCTCATCCCTTAAAGCCCCCAGAGGCCCTCCCGCTCTGTGGGTCCAAGGCTGGAGGGGTCTTGTGTTCTAAGGGGGGGTTCTGGAGAGGTGGAGCTGGGACCCCTCTTATGAACCTGTGCCTGCTAGGGGTAAGGGCCTGCCAGCACCTTCACACTGCCTGCCCTGACTGGTTGGGGACGGGGGCACACTTTGGACTCCCAGGCAGGAGGCCGGAGCC
>NW_006434366.1:2412953-2424389 GCF_000325575.1 Pteropus alecto | reverse complement strand
TCCTCAGGTGCTGGCCCGAGATGGGTTTTCTGCCTTCCTTTACCACTTAGCAGTTTGGGGGCACCCATGGGTGCCAGGTGCACATAGGAGCCACAGAAGAGGGGTGAGCTGAGGCCTGTCCTCAAGTGCCCTAAAGCTGGTGGTGTGGCTGGGGCGTTGAAGCCTTAGGAATACGGATGTAGAGCTCAATCAGCCACGTTACTTCGCCGCAGGGGGCCTCAGTTTCCTCATCTGTGATGTGGGTCATGGGACAGATGTGGAGAAAACAGGAGACGGTACACGTGTAACGTGCTTGGCACTGCCCACGGTGGCTGTTGTTGGTGTTACGGTGCCTGACGTGGGGAGCCGTGGCCATCCTTGTCTTGCGCTGCCCATCTGTGCTGTGGGCATGGGCCGGTGGCGTCAGCAGTCTCTCACCCAGACCCTGTCTTGCCCTGGCCACAGGTGGTTTTAACAAGTTCCAGACAGAGTACTCAGAGCACTGCGAGACCAACGTGGACAGCTCGTCCTCGCCGAGCGGCTCGCCGCCCACCTCCGTGCTGGGCCTGGGGGGCCTCCGCATCAGCTCCGACTGCTCGGACGGGGAATCCGACCGAGAGCTGCCCAGTAGTGCCACCGAGTCGGACGGCAGCCCTGTGCCATCCAGCCAGCCGGCCTTCCCCGTCCAGATCCTGCCCTACCTCTACCTCGGCTGTGCCAAGGACTCCACCAACCTGGACGTGCTTGGCAAGTACGGCATCAAGTACATCCTCAACGTCACGCCCAACCTGCCCAACGCCTTCGAGCACGGCGGCGAGTTCACCTACAAGCAGATCCCCATCTCTGACCACTGGAGCCAGAACCTCTCCCAGTTCTTCCCCGAGGCCATCAGCTTCATCGGTAGGTGTTGCTGTGCTCTGGGCAGGAGGGGTGGGCAGGCGCGTCAAGGTGTGTACGGGACTCTGGGTGTCGCCTGCGCCTGACTAGGTCCCGCTGGGCCTGTCGAGGCCTGTGTGTGCCCTGCATGTGCCAGCGTGTGCCCATGGGTGTACCCATGCCTGCTCTGAGTCACTGAGGCCCTCAGGGCCAGAGCAGTCCCCTGAGCGCTGGGCTCCCTGCAGCTGTCGGCGCCTCGGCGCCTCGTGTAGCTCGGGTTTTTCTGGATCGCTGTGTCGGGCTGAGCAAGCTGGAACATCACAGCTCCCAGACCTCCCACTGCTCTGCATCACACCTCAGCACACGTGTCTCACCAGGGTGGGGGTGTCACGTGCCTTTTGGGTTTTACTATATACCTGAGGGGCTGAAGGGTGGTTCAGAGCCAAAGGCCTACCCAAAACGGGCAGCTGTTGGAATGCGGGGACCTGCTTGGAGTATAGGGGGTGTAGGAGGAACGTGGGGGGAGGCTGAGGGAGGCCCCCCAGAGCAGTGTGTTCCGCTGTCTGCCTTGGAGCCCTCTGAGCCCCCCCACCTCCCCAGCCTCAGCTGACTCAGGCTCCATGAGTCGCCTTATCTCTGACGGCCCCCCCTCGCTTCCTCCTCAGCCAGTTGGAGGCTGTTAGGCTGCGGGTCATCTTCCCTGGCCTCCCTCTCGCCCGGGGTGCGGGGAGGGGACACAGATCGTGGAAACCCTGGGTTCTCTGAGCCTGGTGACCCAGTGCTCCTGCCCAGCCTTCGATGGCAGGGAGCGGGTGGCCAGGGCAGTCTTCTGCTGGCGGCGGTGTCCAGCGGAGGGCGTTTTGGTGTCAGCTGGGCTGGGCTAGCTTTAATAACAGGAAGTGGGAGGCTTCCCAGCCTCATCCGCTTACTGGGAACCAAAACTAGGTGCCTGGCTGAGAGGAAGGAAGGAAGCTGAGGCCTGGGGGAGGGGCTGTAACTGGGGCTGCCGGAGCTTCCCAGCTCTGCCCAGGAGGACATGGCCCAGGGTCTGTGGTGCTGCCTCAGCATCTGTCCTGCCCCCCAGAGAAGGAGGAACGAGGGGTGTGGAGGGGGACCCCAGACTCCCCAGGGTTGGGCTTATGCTTCTTGAAGGCTCCTCTCCAGTCGGGGAGGGGGACAGAACAGGGTGTAAGGGTAGATGGGAGCTTATTCCCCATCTGACAAGTGAAGGGATCGATGCCCAAGCATCCTATAGGACACATGGGACGGGATCCAGCACCAGCCCCCACTGCTCAGCCACACCCTGAGAGGGCTCAAAATAAAGCCAGTGGAAGTGGTTTCACTTTGGATCACCTAGGAGTGGGTTTGGGGGGCCAGGCGTTTCCCATATTCTGGTGTTACCACTGGAGGCTTGCCTCCACCACCCGCTTCTGCCCCAAATCTCAGGGTCAGACCACATGGCTCTACACGAAGCCGCAGTATCCGTCCCTTCCTTAGCTAGCCTTGTCTCCACTTAGTCCTCAAGTCTGGACGAAGCACCTACTGCGCGCTTAGCCCTGGGTATCCTCAGGTGGAGGTGGGGAGGGGAAGCTGCAGGCCAGGGGCAGTGAGCACCAGATGAGAAATGGCTGGTGAGCCTGTGACTCATCTTGTAGGGGTACACTAATTGAGTGCCAACTGTATGCTGGCTCCCGGAGGGGCTCAGTCAGGGACGGGGGAGCTTGAGAGCACCAGGGCTGCCTCTTGTTAATCTAAGCCCCTGGCACAGCCGTGGCCCAGAGCAAGGCAGCTGCCCGAGGGTCCACGGGAGGAGAGATTACAGGACTGGCTCGTTTAGTGGCTTGACCAGAATTTGTTGAGCTCCTACGGTGGGGGGGTTCCCAGGGGGGCAGAGGAGTCTGAGACCAGCACTGGGGGAAGCTGAGAAGGGTGGAGGGGGAGGGGAGAGTTGGCGGAATCTGGTTGTCTGTGGTCGGAGATGTCGCTGGCACATGGGCCTGCTGGGGGGAGTCTGGTAAGTGGGGTGGGTAGGCCCCACGTAAGGAAACTCCACTTATGGAACCTTGGGTGTGGCCCTCGTCCCATCCTTGGCTATTTGAGAGCAAGGCTAAGGCCCTAGGGACCGGCTGGGCCGGGCAGAGCCGAGGACAGAGTCGGGCCCTTATTCCACTGTGGAAGGGCCCCCCAGGCCTGTTTCCCAGGACGCTCTCGGCGGTGCCCATGGGGTACATTAGAACAAGCTGAGCCCCCACCCCCAGGTCATGAGCTGGCTCTGGTGGGTGAGATGAGTTTGGAGGAGCTTCTGTGTGACCTTGGGCTCGTCACTTTGTGTCCTTTATAAAATTAGCTTACTAGCCATGGTGCAGATGACCTGAGAAGGTCCAGGTGACACCCTCAGAAGTTGAGCACACCACCGTAGCAGCAGTAGGATGAGCAGTGATTAAGTCATCACAGTCACTCGTTTGTGGCACCGTCACTTGGCTCAGGTCCTTAGAAGGGCACTATTAGTGATGGGACCCATTGTATAGATGAGCAGATTGCGGCACAGGAATGTCCAGCGATTCGACGCTAATGAGTGGCAGAGCCCTCTCCACTGTCATCCTCTCCTCCAGGTCACTGTCCCACCCACCAGTTCCCTCAAGAACCAGCAGCGCCAGCCAGTGACCATGCCACCCCCATGCCCCAGCCCTACCCTCTGTGGCCGCTTGCAGGCGGCACCTCCCTGACCCATGCCTGTGTGTTTCAGACGAGGCCCGCTCCAAGAAGTGTGGGGTTTTGGTGCACTGCCTGGCGGGCATCAGCCGCTCCGTGACGGTCACTGTGGCCTACCTGATGCAGAAGATGAACCTGTCACTCAATGACGCCTATGACTTTGTCAAGAGGAAAAAGTCCAACATCTCGCCCAACTTCAACTTCATGGGGCAGCTGCTGGACTTCGAGCGGACGCTGGGGCTGCGCAGCCCATGCGACAACCACAGCCCCAGCGAGCAGCTCTACTTCTCCACGCCCACCAACCACAACCTGTTCCCGCTCAACACCCTGGAGTCCACGTGAGGCCAGGGCACCGGCGGGCCGGCAGGCGGGCCCGAGGAGCCGGACATTGCCTGTACCCAGAGGCCCGGGCTGACGGGCAGCCGTCACGGCCTGGCCTCTGTCTGCAAGACTCTCTGGAGAGGCCCCTCGGCACCCACACAGCTGCAGGAGTCCACCGGGGCCTCATCCTTGTCCCAAGACACTCTGTTCTGCTGGTGGCCCAGGCGGTGTGGCTATTTTTTAAAGACATCCACGGACCTGAGTTTACTTTTTACTTTCGGCAGGTAAATCCAACCTCCCTGGAGCAGAGAGTGTTCACGGTCTTCTCGACTTTTGTTTTTTTAATGAAAAGTGTTATTTTCAGGCTACATGCAACAGTGGATTGTATAAACCAGTATTTCACCCTTTCTTGATCCTGCGAGAGAGAGAGAAGTGTTCTCAGTTTTGTTTTACTTTCTATTTCAACAGGCAATTATTGTTTTTTTTTTTAATGGAAAAGACAAACCCTGTGTTGATCTTGACCAAATGCGTTTTGCACATGTGTGAAGCCTCCGTCCTGCAGCAGGCCCCCCACGAGCGGGCAGGTTGCTGCCACCTCAGCGTCAGACCCTGGTCGCAGCCCAGCTCGCCGTGGCCCTGCATCGGCCTGCGGTGGCCACTGCAAGTCGCAATGGGCCGGTCGGCCGAACAGGTGGCCTTTGCATTCTCCGCCCTCCCAACCGCCCCTCCGAGGTCCCTGCAGACTCCCCAGCGCAGGAGATGGAGGCGCTGCAGCCAGAGGAGGGGCCGTGGGGACTGCACGGCAGCAGCATTAGCCCTTCGGGCTCGGCCCCCGGGCGGGCCTGGGCCCCGGGCCTACACACCCACTACTTCTGTCTCTCTCTCTCTCTCTCAATCTCTCTCTCTCTCTCTTTCTCACTGAGAGTGGAGGCCCAGCGGCTGGGGGAAGCGAGGTGGTGGGGGCCCAGCCCTGCTCCCCAAGTTTCTGTCCCTGACCCTGGCTGTTGCTTTGGCTCAGCTGCCACTCCCGGCCCCCTTGTCCCCGTGGCAGCCTGCCCAGCACTCAGCTGGCCCATGCCTTCCACTGCCAGGGACCTCGCCGCCATTTCAGTCCTAGGGCCGGCGCGGACGGCGCGAGGATGGACAGGCGGACGGGGCGTGAGGCCCTGTCCACTGCCCCTGCGTCCACAGAACAAAGCCACGGATTCCGTTATCCTCCAATTCTGTCCCTCCTCCGGCCTCAGCTCTACCAGGTGTCGGGACTGCGTGGGGGCCGGGGCCGGGGTGCGGCCAGGCTGCGTCCCGAGCAAGCCAGCACTGGCACGAGAGCGAGGCCCGGCCCCTCTGCCCCCGCTGCATCTTACCTCACAGGGGTTGTTTTCAGGGATTCCTTAAGGCCGCAGATTAAAATCTTGCCAGTCGAGAAATTGACAAAAAGCTTCCATGCTGTACACGGTTCTCTTTCTCTCTTTTACTTTTCAAAAGGAAAACTCAGAAAGATGTATCGGATTTGTGTAAATGAGGGTGTGCCAAGAGGGTGGCCAGTTTTGCTTTACGATGTTATGAAGGAAAATTCGTGACCCTACATATATACACACACACATACATATATATATCCCGAACCAGCAACGGGACTTTGTTTATATTGCAAATAAATATTATTTTTTCTTTAAAATGAGTTGTGTCTGATACGGGCCAGGGGCTGGGGGAGGCGAGGAGGAACGCTGGCCAGCATCCCAGCGCCTGCTGTGTGTGAGGCAGGGGCTGCGGCCTGCCTGGCACTTGCTTTGATTGATCACAGGCGCCCACAGCCAGAGGAGCAGCCAGGCCTCTGGGAGAAGCTGGGCGTGGGCACTTTCCCAGCCCCCGGGCCCTGGCAGGCAAGGGCATCAGCTTTCTTTGGGGACTTTTGCTGATCGGTTGACAGGTGGTGATGGAAGCTTCGAGAGGTTCCATGGACCAAGGTCTCTCAGCTGAGCCTCCGCTCACCCGGAATCACCGAGGCTGTCCGGACGTTGTTGAGGGGGCCAAAGGTCTCTGTCCCCCGCAGCCCTGAGCCCTGGCCCTTTCTTTTGCTGCTTTGGGGGGGCGGACAGGGTGTGCATTTATCACTTTCTCCCCTTGCCCCCAAAGCCCCTGGGACACCAGTGGGACGTGAAACCTGGTCAGGGGTGAGTCAGCCCTTTGCTCCTTTGGAGCTGGGCGGCCTCCAACAGGTTCCTCGGCCTCCCCGAGCCTCAGTTTCCGTCTCTGTAAAATGGGGCCAGTCACACCCAGAGAGCTAGTGCTTTCGTTTGTTTCTTGGTCTGATCCTGGGCCTACACAGAGGGATCGGCCATGTCTGGCTTCTCCAGGGAAGGTGAGCTTTGGCCATCCGTGCAGCCCCTCTAGGGGCTCCAGGCCAGAGCAGGGAGCAGGGAAGGAGCCTGGAGAAGGATGGTGGCCGTGCCTGGGGGAGCGAGGCCCACGTCACAGATGGGGAAGTGGAGGCCAGAGGGGCTTCTGTCTCTCCTTTGCCTCTAGCTGGATTGAGTGACTGAGCCCCAGTCAGGGACCAGGAGGCCTGGGAGCTGACTCAGTCTCCCCATCTCTGCCTCTCACCTGGCTTTGTCACTGCCACTGTGAGCAGCACTGGACTGGCCTCACGTGGGCGGGCAGGTGGGTGGGCAGGGCTGGGAGGATGAGGGCAACTCAGCCCTTCTCAGGGACTCTCCCATCGAGCTGTCCAGGCTGTGCCTTCTCTCTCTCTGCCGCGTCTCTGCCCGAGTGACCTCTGACCAGAGCAGTCACACTTTCGCCCGTGTGATGACAGGCAAAGGGCAGGGTCTGTAAGCAAAGGGACTCGGGTTCGAATCCCAGCCGTGTGGCTGCCAGCTTCTCCCCTCTCTCGGCCTCCGGATCTTACAATGGGGGAACTCCACGGCACAGCCAGCAAGGCTGGGGGGGGGAGCGCAGGGTTCTCGTGGCGTAGGCAAAGGAGGGGTGCTACTTTTGCTCTTGGGCTTCCTCGGGGCTCTGGCCCTTCTGTGCCAGGGGCAGGCAAGGGGGTGGGGGCCCGAGCGGGCAAAGACTGGGCCTTTGTTTCCTCTCGCCGCCCTCCGCCAGGGCTGGGGAGGCCCGCGGGTGCCGGGCTGGGGGCTGGGCCCTCGACAGGCTGAGTAAGTGCCTGGCGGTGCCAGCGCGCCCAAGCACAGGATGGAAGGAGGCAGCCTCAAGAGAGAGGCCACCCCGTCAGCGCCCTGCCCCCCCAAGGCCAGGCAGCCCGTCTGACCCTCAGTGTCCTCCTCCTCTATAGAAATTTGCACCTCAGCACCGTGCCCGGCGGGGGTTCCCTTCTGCTGAGAACGGAGGATCCAGTCATGGCTAGATGGCTCCCTCTGTGACCTTGGGTCCTTGCTCTGTGACCTTGGGCTAGGTCATGCCTACTTTGGACTTGTTTCCACCTGGGCCCCAGGTTCTTGCTTCGTGGTGTCTCTGATCGGCCTCATGGTCCACTCCGAACTCCTGTTATTCCTCCCTGCTTCTACTGCGCTGTCCGCCATGGGCCCTGTCCATCCCAGGCCATCTTTGGCTGAGACCCTCGGTGCCCGTGTCCCCTGAGCTCCTGGACACCGGCTCTCTGGGGCGGAATCTGCTTGTCTCCCTGTCCCATCTCTTTCCTCCTGACCCTGCTGGCCCTGTGCCTCCCTTTGGGTCCGTTTCTGTCTTCATCTCAGCCTGGTTCCCAGGGACCCGCTCATTCATTTCTTAGCTATTCCTTAGCATTCTCACGGGAGGAGGGTCTGAGCCGCTCACTGGCTGGCTCGCCGGCTCACTGGCACATTCATCCCGCAGCCATTTCCTGTCCCGGCTGGGCCCTCAGGAGTGGGAACATGCCCCGGGGAAGATCAGTGATGTCAGGCTGGGTTGCAGGATAATGGGGCCCTCGCCTTGTCCTCTGATAAATGAATCAGGTGCAACAGCAGCAGTGACTCAGGCTGGACACGAGAAGGAACTTGTAGCTCTGTGGAGCGGTTCCCTAAGGTGGGTCTGCTCTGAGCCTGGGGGAGGGGGAGGCAGCACTCAGGAGAGTGGTTACCCCCTGGGGCCCTCGCCAGAGTGCAATCCCAGTCATTCCTCAGGAATGGGGCAGGATGGGGGCTGGCAGCGAGCCTGTGATGGCACCTGCCGCTCCTCTGCTGCCGCCTGGCACACTCAGGCCTGCCTCCGACACTGTCTGCGTGGGCCTGCCCTTTGTGTCCGTGTGGCTGTCACCGAAAACACCAGCCTCGACACCCAGACCCTAACAGGAGCCAGAGAGCCTGCTGGGGGAGCTAGGTATCTCTGGAGAAAGGATGCTAACTGCCAACCTCTGGGTGCCCAGGAGCCTAGGTTGCATGAGGGGGTGTCTGGTCTGATCTTTGACATATTTCCCCAGCTCGTTCTGGGCCCCACCTGGGCACAGCCCTCTCAGGTCCTTCCAGAGGCCTCCGGGGACCGATCCCATCTGACTCCTAGTACCCAGAAGACCTGAGAGGCAGGGTAAGTTCCGAATCGTCCTGCTCCCCCGAACCCCGTGCAGACCGGGCGGCACAGAGTGGGACAGCGTAGATGTGAGGCCTCCGCACCCTGCTGCCCTGAGTCTTTCTACCCAAGTCCTGCCTCCCCCACCGGGCTGGGAGCCTTCTGCCTCTGGCTCCGTGAAGGACCAGATGCGCGTGCACACACGCGCGTGCGCGCACATGCACACACAGCCCCCTCATTTCTCAGACCGAACAAGCCCATGCAGGTCTCATAGTGATGGTGGAGCCGCCTGCCTCTGACTCCAGCCTCCTCTGCTCAGGGCGTGGCCCGAGTGAGGTCATCCCTTCCCAGACACTGCCATTAAAGACCATCATTAGCAACTCTCTCGAGGTAAGATGAGTCCCATTGTCTCCGGCAGGGTCAGATGAGCCCCAGCAGGTGACATGAGCCCCTCCCAGAGCACCGTGCTCAGGCAGCCCGGCCCCTTCCCAGGGCCGCCCAACATACACCTCCAGGGATCATCACCTACCCCACAGCTTCTGTGCATCTGGACTCTCCATCAGCCCCTCCACACCCACTCCTCCTCCTCCGGCCCGATCCTGCCACCCCTGCCGCAGGCAAGGGAGAAGCCGCAGCCCCTTCTCAGGGCTGGAATGACCAGGGGAAGTGGGGGTGGTGGTCCAGGGGACAAAAGCTTTGAGCCCAGGGCTGACAGGTCTGGTTGTTGCTAGAAAGATCGCCTCAGTGCTGAGTGGAGAATAGCCTGAGGGCCAAGTGTGCAGGACGGGGGACAATGGAGAGGCTGGGACAGTCAGCAGGGTGGGCGATGGGGGCTGGACCTCTGTGGCACAGGAGGAGAAGGCGAGAGGGGGACCAGCAGGGCTCGAGCCTCATGGTGGACAGAGAGTCCCAGCTTGTCTGGCTCCACGTCCATGACCCAAATACCAGCCACCATGCCGTGTGCAAGGACGGGTCTTAGCCAGGACCCTGGCCCCACCCCTCCCTGCACCCCCACACGTTGAACGCCCAGAGGGAGGCAGGGGGCCCCAGGGTCCTCCCTCGCCCTGGACACTCCTCCCCGGCACAGCACGGCCCCGGCGGCCGCTCTCAGAGCCTCGGTCTTTTCATCTGCACGGCAGGGATAAGGACCGTGGTCTGAGGGGAGAAGGCGGGAAGAAGGGGCTCCCTCTCCGCGGGGGCCTTGGGACTGAGAGTCCCGGCCACGCCGACTTAGCCGTGACCCCTTCTGCAGAGGGCGCCTCCCAGGGCCAGCCACTGCCTCTGCCATGCGCTGCATGAGCCGGAACGAGCCTCCTCTCCCACCCAGTCTTCGGGCTCCCTGTTTGCACCGGCAAGAAATGAGAATAACGACCCCAAGGGACCTGGTTCTCAGACTCGGGACTTGGCTCTGTCCCAAGGGCCGGACAGCCTGGCATCGGGAGTAGGCTAGAAGCCAGTGCCCGCCCGAGAGGAGAAGGCTGGAGTCTAGAGCTGGGGGCCAGGCTGGGGTGGGGGCTTGGGCAGGGTGCCTGACTGGGGTGCAGTGGGCCAGGCCACGCCCCTCCCTGCCCCAGCAGACCCCTTTGCTGCAGCCCCTTGAGGACACTTCTTCCTTACACCCCCCCCACCCGGAAGGGTCCCTTGGTCCCAGGGCCCAGAGGAATTTAAGGTGCTGCCAAGCAGGATGCCCCCAGTGCGCTGTGGCCCCTGGTCACAGCACTACGGTCCACCACCCCCTGCTCCCGGCCTGTGTCTGGGGATGGTCTGATCACGGATTCCATGTGTCCTCCTGGGGCCGCTGGAAGCACCTGCTTCTCAGTCTGCTTTCTCTCTCTGTATTTCTTTGCTCAGAATTCCTACATTGTTGCCCAAAGACCCCCCTCCCAGGCTTTGGAATCCCCCAGCCCGGCCCGGCCCCAGCACCACACCTGTGTGGACTCGAGCCCGGGGCTTGCCTGGGGCCGCTGCCCTTGTGTCCCCCGCAGAGCCCAGCACGGGGGGCTGGGGACGACGGTCCTCGTGTGTGACAGCAGGAGCAAAGGCCGGGCTCACGCTATCCTCAGGTCCCGGAGCCTGGAGCCTGCAGCCCTCTCCCCTGCTCCTGGGAGGACGGGAGGCTGGACACCACTGTCCCACCTGGTCTCGGCGCTCAGCTCGTCTGGGCTCTTCACCGGCCCGTCTGCACCCCGGGCTAGGCCTCCAGGAGCAGTGTTCTCTGCTCTCCAGGCTCCTTCCTTGGGTCTTGTGCCCAGAGGTGGCATTTCCGAGATCAGTGCCTGGGCTCCGTTTTCTCAATAGGCTTCTGAAAGGAAGCGGGATTGTTAGTGTTTTACGTTTGGCTATTATCGTAGCTGAAGGCGAGGCGCCCCTCACGGCTGCTGTGCCTGGGAGGTCCGCTGACATATCTGATCCTCCGGCAGCTCTAACTGCAGTAAGAGTAATAATAATAATGCGACACACAAGTGTGGCCCCGGCTCTGGGCCAGTGTGTCCTGCCGGCCTGACATGATAACTCATTTAGTCCTCCCCGCAGCCCTCGGAGGAAGGTGCTGGATGATGCCCAGTGGGCAGACGAGGAGACGTGACAGAGAGCAGCAGGGCCAGGGAGGGCCGAGCTGACTCGGGAGTCCCTGCTGTCATGTCAACTAACGGCCCCGGCCCGAGAGGTCGAGGGCGGCTCGGGGCCTCTGAGCCTTTGACTTCACCCAATCCCGACACCGCCTGGGCTCCCACAGGTGCCAGCCCCAGGAAAGCAGCTTCTCGAGGGAGGGAGTACACAGCCCCCTTTCTGAAGGGGTTGTGCTGCGTCTGAGGGGGTCCCCTGAGCCGGGTGGGGAGGCAGAGGAGGGGTGTGGCAGCAGCTCAGGAGGCTAGGGAGGACGTGTTGAGTCTGGGCTGTCCAGAGGCACACAGGCTGGAGGGGTGGAGACGCGGGGACCCCCCATCCTAACAGGCAGGGTGGTCTGAGAGGATTTGCAGAGAAGAGGGTATCTGTCGGTAAAGAACTTCCTGCTGGCTGTTCCTGCCTCCAGGCCTTTGCACAGGC
>NW_006434366.1:2406335-2412834 GCF_000325575.1 Pteropus alecto | reverse complement strand
AGATGCTTCTTCCTCCAGACGCCTTCCCGGCCTCCTGCCCCGGCTGGGGCTCTGGTGCCCCCTCTGGCTCCCGTAACCCTCTGCGAAGCCCTGTCCCTTGTAGGCCTTGC
Source organism: Pteropus alecto (assembly GCF_000325575.1). Taxonomy (NCBI): domain Eukaryota; kingdom Metazoa; phylum Chordata; class Mammalia; order Chiroptera; family Pteropodidae; genus Pteropus; species Pteropus alecto. The sequence continues at coordinate 2,412,724 of NW_006434366.1, read as the reverse complement.
TGGTCAGGGTGCTGGGCCCCGCTGGACATCATCGGCCCTTCTGGCCACTCTCTGGGAACTTGCCCAGCTCTGAATGTCAGGCCTGTGTGACCTGTGTGACCTGTGCGACAGAGGTGTTGCGTGCTTCCCAGAGTACACACCTCACTGTGTATCCTCAGGTGTCCAGGTGTTGCTGATTCCGCACCTGCTCAGGCCTATAGTGGGGCCCCGGATGGGGGACTGGCATCTCTGCCCCACCGACTGGACCTCCTGCCCCCGCAGCCCGTCCTCAGCGCCTCCGCGCCCACCGGGATCGCCTGCCTTCCCCTTTGGCTCCAGACGAGGGTCTGGCAGCTCCTGTTTATAAATATCCGCCACTGCCACTGCTAAGTGGAGAGGTCTAGAGGCCACGCTAATTGATTAATTAAACCCTCTCGGTTAATTAGCTCCATCTCTCCAAGGAAAAAAGTCTCAAACTGGAGCCAGAGCCTCCTCTGGGCTGGGGGAGGGTTCAATTAGCCTGGGTCAGGCTGAGCCCGATGCCAGCCGCCAGGGGCACAGAGAGGCCCGGCCGAGGGTGCTTCCAGGCACCGGGGCCTGTGGGTCGTGGGGGCCACGGAGAAGGGGGCTCCACTTCAGCCTGGATGGGCCACTCCTCGTGACCTCTGCCCAGCCTCCTGCTCTTCACCTGAGCCTCAGCGGCCAGAGGACCTGGAGGAAGGGGAAGGTGACCTGGAGGGGGCAGTACACGTGGGAGTAGAGAAGTGGAGGCTGCACCCGGAAGATGACACGGTCTTTGCTGTGGTCAGTCACCCGCACAGTGGCTGAGGGAGACTCCGAATCCTAGATGGCGAGGGCTAGAACTTTCTCTGCACGTGGGAGGCCATGGCAGCTTTGAAGTTTGAGGACGGACCTCATCAAGTTTGGGTTTAGGAAAGATCTCGGGGTAGCTGCTCGGGGGAGAATGGATTGGAGGGGCAGGACAGGGGCGGGAGCTGGCAAGGAGGGGGCGTCCAGTGTCAGAGAGAATGGGGGTCCGTCAGGTGTGGGGACGTGTGAGGAGGTGGTTCTAGCCTGGGTATCAGCAGAGCAGCTAGTTTTGCGTGGCCCGAGTCCCTTCTGCGGGCCCCTTGCCCCTCATCTGCAAGGTGGGCGAGTTTCCTGAGGCCTCATCCTCAGGGTGTGAATGTCACTGACACGTTTTCTTGCTCCCGGGACAAAGCACCTTCTACCCCCACAGCTCTTTGTGGCACTCGTGGGCGTCCTGCCTGCACGGTTCACACGTATGTAAAAAGCAGAACCCAGCCCCCAACACTGGGGGACCCCATTCATGCTCTGCAGTATCGTGACGCCAGACTGGAGAGCTCAGGGGAGGGAGGGGCCGCCACGGCCGGTGGGGACCTGGGCCCAGGCTGGCCCTGGGACGAGGAAACGGCCAAGAGCTCAGGACACTCCGACCACCCCAGGCAGCAGGCAGGGCTGCAGCCTTGGCGTGAAGCCTGCTCTGGGCCGGTCCTGCAGCTCCCCGAGTGGCTGCCCAAGTGGGAACAATGACGCTGTCACGTCACGCCTCCTCCCGTCACAGCAACTTTGGCGCCGCAGGACAAAGGGGCCGTTTCATCATTGTTGGGCTGGATCAACAGCCCGCCTGCCTGGGCTCCGCTGCCCCCGCCCCGCCCAGGCCGGGCGCAGAGGCCGACGGCCCAGCCTGGCCAGAGCCCGACACCGTCTCCCCATCTGGCCCAGCCACGTCCATCCCAGAGACCCGCCTCACCTCCCTTACCTTTCTGTAGGGGCTTAGTCAGGGCTGAGTCAAAGGAGCAGTCCAAGGTGAGGACGCCAGGCTCTGCCCGCCCCCACCCGTCCCCTCCCCAGCCTTGGCCTCCCTTCCGCGGGAAGGGGCCAGGTGAGACAGTTTCCGCGGCTCCACCCCCTCTGAACCCTGAGGAGTGAGACTTTCCGCTTGTGCTCCTGTCCCCAGCCAGGACTGGCCCCCATGAGAGCAGAAATCTGGAGGGGCCCCTGGCCCAAGGGGCGGGGAAAGCAGAGGAGGCTTCTTAGTGGAGCCCTCACCAGGACCCTGCCTGGCCTCTGTTCCCAGTGGCCTTCCGCGGTGCCGCCTAGCTCAAGGCCCCCTTTGCTCATCCTTGGGCTAGCATCAGCCTCCCGTGGGTACCTGGCTGTGCAGAGGCCAGGAGGGCTGGGCCCTACTCAGGCAGGGTCTCTTCCCACATGCGGCCCCACCTCCTGCCTCCTTTTGTTTGGGGGGCTCCCACGCTTCCTCCCTTCTCCATTCAGCCAGGGTTTGCTAGAACTTCCCGAGAGGGGGAAGGTGGGACCCGTCAGTCCAGGGGCCAAGACAGAAACTGCACAACCTACCCGCTTGGTCAGAGCCGGGTCAGGGAAAAGCCCAAGGCGCCCTCAGAAACAGGGGCTGTGGGGCAGAGTGGGGGCCTCGTGGCGGTGCCCACCGCCTTGGCCTGCAGGCGGTCAGAGCGCTGATAAATCACCACCTGGTGGAGGGCAGGTTGGTTCGATCAGCTGGGCCCGACCCGAAGAGCTCGGTCAAGGCCAAGGGGCTGGGGATGGCCACTGGGCACACGCGCACGCACAGGCCATTCGTGCAGCCGGCTCGGAAGAGGCTCTGGGCCTGTATCGATCTTCTGCTCATGGAGGGCAAAGACTCTGCCCTGCTGGGCTCATCCCCTGGACCCCAGGAGTGGGCCACGCAGGCGGGTGGGCTCCTGATGTCGGGGTGCGGGGAAGCCAGAGGATGCAGGTTCGTTTTCCCACCTCATGCATGAGAACCCCAAGGCTCGTGGGGGCGAGCTGACCAGTCTAAGCTACGGGGCCTGAGAGCGGCAGGGTGGAAACCCAGCGGTGGGCCGGGGGCAGCCGGGTGCTGGGCTTGGTCACCACCAGGGCCCGGTCTCAGGGTGCTGGGCCGTAGGCGGCCGTTGTGTATGGCTGTGGGGGACCCACAGGGCCAGTCCCGCTCCCTGGTCCTGCCCTCCCAGCCCCGCCCGCCAGGCCCGGCGGCATTGCACAGGCATCGCCCGTTCACTCTGCCTCATTTCCTCTGACTGAGGCTGAGGAATCACCCCTTCGGGGCACCGGAGCCTGGCACTGTCGGCAGGAAACGCCTGGCCCAGCCCTCCCCGGAGCCTGCCTGCCCTACACCCCTTCGTCTGGGCTCACGGGAGTGTGGGGTAGGGGCGGGCGCAGCCTGGGCCAAGGTCGGGCAGCTCGGGAATGAAGGGGGACGCTCTCCCACCCAAACCTGGACCAGAGCCCCTTCTGCCCTGGCTGCCAGTCTTGCCGACCTCCAGCTTCAGGACCCCTGGTGCCTCAGGCCTCCGCCAGCCCACTTAAGCCCAGGACCCTGAGATGGGGTTGAGGGCTGAGCCTCTGCCATAACTCCGGCTGCAGACGGCCAAGCCCCAGGCTCTGAGCCCAGTTTCAACCTCCTTCAACTCCAAGGCAGCCCCCAAACTGCAGCCCTCCAGGGGACAGAGAGGTTGAGGCTGCCTCAGGTGCCTGGGGTGAGAAGTGGGAGCCCGGCCTGATATCACTTTCCCCAGCAGGGTCTTTGGATGAATTGCAGTGGCCATCAGGGTGAGGTGGGGCTCTGGGGACAGGGTTTGAAGCAGCATCCGATCCAACAGAGCCCCCAGCCTCCAGGCTCTGCCCCGGGTTTGGGCCCCAGGGACCTTCAGCACCTGCCCGAGCTGGTCTGTGCTGAGCAGAGGGGGCTGCCGAGGTCTGAGGGACAGGCACAGCTGGCTGCGTTCCCCAGCAGGGCCGGGAGGCTGAGGCTCGGGGTTGTGGACCCAGCTGTGCCTCTGCGGGCCTGCAGACCTGCAGCTAGGTCCCCGCTTCTTCTGGACCTCGGCCTTCCCGACTGCACCCTGGCTGGGCTCGTGGGCGCTGCTCCCATCCCGACACCCTGAGTCTTGTGTCACACCTACTAGGCCAAACACACCAGCCCCTATTAGCCAGCAGGCCCCCAAATGATCACCCATCTGTCTCGAGGGTTTCAGGGGTGGACCTCACTCTGTCCTCAGCCTCTGTCCCTGAAGGATCGCTCAGGGGGACAGTGATGCTCCGAGGGCATCTTTCCTCAGCCCCAAGGCTCCTGAGAACCTCTGTGTGTAGGCGTGCTCCCCGCTGCTGCCCTGGGCTCCAAGCTGCGGGATCCAGGGCCAGCTCTGCCCTCTCTGTCCAGTAAGTCCATACCCTCCTCAGAGGCCATGGTCAGGATCAGAGATCTCTGATGAACAAAGACCGTGGAGATGGCCAAGCCAGACCGGTAACATACATGGCCGTGTCCCACTGGGTGAGCTCCGTGGCACGGCCAAGTCCAGCTTTGCAGTCAGACTGGTTTGCAGTCGCCTCTTCAGAAGGTCTCAGCTGCGTGAGACGTCATGTCTCCAAGCCTCACTTAAACAGGGATAATAAAGATACCTTTTTCATCAAGTGTGGGAGAGGCTTGTCTGGGCGCCAGGCCCCGAGGGGCATAGGAGCGTCAGTTATGGGGTGTGGCTGCTGGGGCAGGGTGCAGGAGCTCCTGGACACCCCCTTGGCTCCGCGCTAGCCCTGGGCTGGGGGTGGACTCCAAGGGCCTCACCGCAGCTGGCTCACCTTCAGGCTCTGTCCGAGCAGCTGCGCTGGGGAGTGGGCCCCGGAAGCAGGACCGAGGGGGTGGAAATGCTGCCTCGAAGGTCGGGGGGGACACATCTGGTGACCCTGCAGGTGGGTGGAGGAGCAGGGTTCTGGGCCACTCCATTCTGGGACTGGTCTCAGGGGATTTGGAAAGAGGCAAGCCCTAAAGGCAGGTGGTCTCAATAGGTCTCCTCTGACAGCAAGACTCGGGGTGCTGTGACCCCAGCCGGAAGTCCGGGTTCGGGGCGGGTCCTGGGCCTCAGCCACACTCCTCCTCCCAGGAGAGTTCTGCCTCCGGGGCGTCTGCGGCCAGCGGGCGCCCTCGCTCAAAGCCCACAGCCTCACAGAGCTCTCAGAACTCCTTTTCCAAGTTCGCATTTTACTTTATGAGTGTGGAAATCGAGGCCCAGAGAAGTTCGACAACTTGGGGTCGGGGAAGGGTCACCCCAACCTTGTCTGGGCAGGAGGGACTTTGTCCTGGGGTCAGGCCCAGCCCCGGAGAGGCTTAGGGACAAGGCTACCCCAAGGCCTGGCTGCACTGACTCTCCCTTCTGTCCCCAGCCAGCTGCCTCCTACTTGCCTCTTCCGGGAAGCTGCCCCGGCCCCAAGCTGAGTTAAGTGCCTCCGCTGTGCCCCCCACCCTGCCCACCAGTGCTGTGAGTGCTCACCCATCTGCAGGGCCCCCACGAGACTCCGGGAGGGCGGGACTGGCCCTCACACGGCTGTGTCCCCACAGAGAGAAGGGGCAGGGCGAGGCTGACATCCATGCAGGTGAGTTCCTCTATCGCGGGGGTGCCCAGGAGGCCTGGTCCCCGGCCACAGGTGTAACTGAGCTTCCGGAGGGGCTTCTCCCTCCCATGACCGCCTAGCCACCCACCGAGGGCGTCGGACGCAGAGGGGCTTCCTAGAGGCCATTTGGCAACTTGAGTCAAAGGCCTAAAAATACGTGTAACCTTTAACCCCGCAGCCCCATCCCTGGGAACGTGTCCTAAGAAAATCACCATTTGAAGGACAGCAGAGCCATCAGCCTGTAACTCGCTCTGTGCTCTGAGGGGACTTACTCTTTGGACCTCAGTTTCCCCATCTGTACAAGGAAGGGCTGCAAAGGCGTGGCCATCCCAGGTAATCTGTCCCACGTCCCACCCATGGCAGACATGGCTAATCGATTCCAGAATCTCCCAGCGCCTTGAACGCTGTGTCTTCCGACATGCTCCGATGACCACCACCAATGGAGCAGCGCCCCTTTATTCACCCACTGGATGGTCCCTGCAGCGCCCTCCAGCTGGGGTGCCCCGTGGGGCCTCGAAACCTTTGGGCTCGGCAGATCAGACCCGCTCTGGGGCTAGAGGGGGTAGGGGTCGCATCTCTGCCAGCTGCGGGGAGGAAGCCGCCCTTCCAGAAGCCGCCCCTCTCATGCTTGCGCTGGCCGTGTCAGGGGGCCACGTCTGAAAGCAGGACCTGGGTCTGTGACCCTGAAGCCACTGGCCCCTGGCTCACATCAGTCCCCGTTTCACCCCGAGAGACCTGTACCCTGTCGCCCTCCTGAGTAGCGGTCGCTGGAGGCCTCTGTCCTCCCTGTGGAGTTTGATTAGGGCTGCGGTGGGGCTGGCTCTGCTCCCCGCAGGGCTGTCTTGCTGCTCGCCGCTTAATTCCAGGAGTTTCTGGGAAAATGCGAGGATGATGTCCTTCTCCAGATGGGCGAGTGGACACCTCGGCAGCAACCCCACAGGGCTCTGGGGTCGCCCTCA
>NW_006434366.1:2398556-2406312 GCF_000325575.1 Pteropus alecto | reverse complement strand
CAAGGCAGCATTAGCCTGGGGGGCCTGGACTCAGGCGAGGCCCGCCTCCTACGCCACCTGTCTGGACCCTGAGAAGGTTAGGGCCGACAGCCCTCAGGGGGCCGTTCGTCTGTACCCCTGCTTTTCTGGCAGGACGGGGATGGACATTCTGGCCTGCACACTCCACGTGATCCCAAGGGACAGAAACACAGGCCGCTGGGCACGAGGTGCGACACAAAGCTCCGGCCGTCCACCCACCGGCACCACAGCCTGCGTCGAGAAGCTGAAGACATAGCTGCTTCCCAGGTGCCCACAGGCCAACTGCGTCAGGGAAGAGGGAGCTGCGTGGATTCTCCCGCTTGTGCGTCAGCCTCTGTCCTAGGCGCACGTCGCCTTGTCAGCCCCCCGGGGAGCAATCATTCTCCCCATCTTTTGGGCAACAGGATGGAGGGCGCTGAGCCACGAACCTGAGCTGTGCCCCTGTGGCAGTGAGGCGTGAGCCCGGGGGGCACGAGCGAGGCGGAGGCTGGGGCGGGGGTCCCTTGGGCACTCCCAGCCCCCACCTCCTGATAGTGTCACAGCAGGTGCTGGGGGAGCTTCTGCTCCGGCCTCTCCCAGCCACGCTGCCTCTGCTGCAGCCTCAGGATGTGCCTGGAATCCTGAGGCGGAGCTGCAGAGCGCCCTTGCCCGGTGACTCCGGGCTCCAGGCCAGGCCGGGCGCGCCTCTCGCTCGGCACGTGCTCCTGCAGCATCTGCTTCAACCTCGGGGACCCCGCACCGGGTTCGGCTGTAGCCACCGGCTCCTGCCCCACTTGAAAGAGTGGTTTGTCGGGGCGGGGGGGGCGGGCCTCACCCACCTGGGCCCAGAGTCACGCAGACGTGCTTGGTGTCCCGTAGGCTCAGCCATCCTGAAACACAGCCCAGAAAACCCTGTGCAAAAAAGCCGCCTTCTGCTGAGGGCCCCAGATGCTCTCTGTGTGTGCGCCGGGCAGGTCATCACAGTCGAGTTGTGCCTGTGGGTGCGGGACAGCCCCAGGCTGAGCCCCAGATCCGCCATCTATAGCTGTGTGACCTTGGGCACTTCACTAACTCCGCAAAGCCCCAGATTCCGCCTCAGGAAAATGGAGAATGTCGAAGCAGGACCTCAGAGGTCGAGATGAAGAGACAGGAGGCTCAGCAAGGCTGAGACGCACCCCGTTCTCTGGAAGGGGTGACGGCAGTGGGGAATGTTCTGGAAGGGGTGACGGCAGTGGGGAATGTTCTGGAAGGGGTGACGGCAGTGGGGAACGTTCTGGAAGGGGTGACGGCAGTGGGGAATGTGAAGACGTGCTCTCCGGGGGGCAGGAATGTGGGGGACAGAGAGCCTGGGCCCCCATCCACGCCATGGGAACAGGAAGGAGGCAGAGCAAGCAGGGGCCAGCACTGACCAGCTTGTTGAGTCCAGAGGGGCTGGTCCTGAGCCTCCCAAACTGCTGGGAAGGGAGGTGTTGCAGGCAGGAGCTGAGGACCCAGGTCAGTTCCTGGCAGACGCCTCTCCTGAACGGCCCAGCCTCTGTTGTCGGGGCTCCCAGGAGACCCTGGTCCTCACTGCTCATTAGTGCAGCTTGGCCTGGCCAGGCACAAGGCAGGCACAATCACAGAGGGCAGGCCCCAGGAGGCCGGGGATGGGGCCTTCTCCAGACCCAGGCTGCCCCCGGGGCCCCATTGTAGCCTTGCCTCACCCCAAGTCTCAGCCCAGGAGGACCAACAGGCTCCCTCCAGACTGCACATCAGAGCTGGCCAAGCTCCCAGGGAAGTCACAGAGCATGAATGGGCTCCTTGACCCATCCCCCAACAAGCAGAGGAACAGCCAACACTGGGAACCTCCTCCTGGGTGGCCTCCGTGAGGAGTCTGGCAGCTTCCACATATAGAACGAGCACTAGCTGCAGCCCGGAGACCCCAAGCCAAGGGCCAGCCTTACCTGCTCTTTCCAAAACCCTGCTGGGCAAACGTCCTGAGTTAAGACTCAGAGCAGGTCCACCGTGGTCTCCTGCCTCCAGCCCTTTGCTCTTCTCACCCTGTGATGTCCGCTTTGGCCCCTAGGCCAGCGGCAGTCTGGAGCCCCACCAGGCCTGGCACCAGGCACCTGAGAGGCCCCTGTATGCTCGGGGGGTGGAATTCTGGGCACAGGGACAGTCCAGACCTGCTGGAGCCAGTCAGGGAGAGCATACAGGAGGAGGTGGTCAGCTTCAGGTGGGGAAGGGAGGCAGGAGGGCATCACAGCCTGGGAAAGGCGAGGAGGGAGAGAGGCCTGGGGGACTGGGGCTCAGGCTTTAGGGGTTGCGCTGGGACCGTGAGGTGGCCGGACTCTCAGCCAGTTCTCAGCGGGCTCCACGGGGACGTTGGTTGGTGATTTCAAGACACCTCGTCAAGCTAAGATGCTCGGAACACCTCTGAGCGGGGTGGGCTGGGGGCACACGTAGCTCAGACCTGGGGATCCCCTGTGGCCAGCGTAGGGTCAGGCAGCCTTGGTCCTGGGCTAGTTCTGGCAGCTCCTTCCTCCACTCAGGCCACAGTTTCAAACCCTGGTCCCAGCGTGTTCCAGCCGTGTGGCCTTGGGCGAGTCGGTCTCCACATCTGTCAGCTGAGGACAGCAACAGTTTTTAAGCAAAAGGATGGCTGTGCTCTTGGGGACAAGAGGCAGGAAGTCGCCTGTGCGTGTGACCCACGGTGGCTGGTCGCTGGTCGTTGTCTCTGCTTCCTGGGGGGCATTCCCGGGCCCTGCACCTTCCCCTCAGTCTGCCACCACCTCGCCCCACTCAACAGATGGGGAAACTGGGCCCGGCGTGGTGCCCTGCCCAGCCCGAGACCACAGAAAGTCTGTTCCAGAAGCCACCTGGCTTCCTGTCCCTCAGTGCCCTGGGGCTGCAGGGAACAGCCAGGTGGGCACTGGGCTAGGGGTGGGATTGGGGAGCCCAGAGGGAGGTGACCTGCCCCAGGGAGGCCTGTCTGTGAGGGTGCAGCCCCACCCTGCTTCAGCCCACCCTCCATCTCACCCCTCCCCCCCCCACCTCTCTGTCCTCTGGCAGTCCCCTATGCCCTGAGCACTGCCACCACTCCAGGAAGCCTCTGTCCCCCAACACCTTCACTGGGCCCAGGGCTGCTGCAGGGAGGGGTGGGGACATCAAGGCCAGGGGCTCCCTCCTTCCATCTAGCTCAAGTTCAGCCCAAGGCAGGCTGAGAGCTGGGGTGTCTCTCTGCCCAGATGGATGCCCAGAGGCAGCGTGGGACTCTGGGGCAGGAGAGAGGGCGTCATGTGTGACTGAGGCAGCGCGACGTGTCACCTGTGTGCCTGGTGCCTCTGAGGATTCCTCGGAACATTTCAGAGGTGAGAGGGTGGTAGGAGCAGGCAGGAGAAAAGCAGAGGAGGAGCTGGAGGAGGGAGACTGCTGAGCGGACGGAGCCATCCGTGCCACTGGCCCCCGCCGCCTGGGGAGTGCCGGAGCCCCAACCGGGACTGTCCAGCTGGACCTGGGCCCAACCCACCTGTGCCCCTTCGCCTCAGCCAGGTGGGCAGAGAGGCCCAGGCAGAGACGGAGGAAGCAGCTGAGCTCGGGCCAGCCCCCAGGGGATTGGGGGATCCCTGTGTGCAGGGATGCCGAGAGATGGCAGGTGAGGTGCTGGCTCTCTCTGGGTGCCGCCCTCCAGCACGCATGTGGTGGGGTGTCTCTCTGCCCTCAGTGCCACCCTGGGTTTAGCTCTGTGACATAGGTCACGTGAACGGGACCGATGTACCTGCAGCAAGCACCTTCCACCCCACTGGGATCCTGTCCTGTGCGTGGGAAGCCGAGCTCAGCCATGCCTGGGGCACGAGAGCTCAGGGGCACCAACCACTCCCTGGGTTTCTTTTATCGTCATATGTCCCCTGCAGGCCTGGACCAGCTCAGTGTGGGCTGCCACTGTGGGCAACACCCACTCCCTCAAAATCGCCAGGCCTTCTTCCTAAGGGCAGGAGTTTTTCTGGGGAAAGCAGCCAGGGGCAGGTCACTGGTTCAGGAGGCAGCCAGGCCCCTATCTCCTGAGGATCAGAGGCTTGTGTCTCCCCTTGGGTTGACACGAAGTGACATGATCAGTGTCATAGGGTAAAAAACCTTTCATACCTGAGGTTCCACTGAGTCCAGTCTTGGACAGGTATCCTCAGCCAGATTCAAGGAAAGACCTCTTTGGGTTTCGGGGCTCCCAGGGGGCTGGGGTGATGGGGCTGGCCTGCTGTGCCTGCCTGTCCTCCGCCCCTCCCTGACACAGCCCCTGTGGGCTCCTTTCTTACACAATCCAGATCCTGCTCCCTGCCCAGCATGGCCCAGGCTAAAGAGTACCCAGAAGCCCTGGAGGGTGGTCATGGGCAGAAAGGCCCCAGGCCTCTCAGAAGCCCCCCAAGCTCCCCATTCCCACCAGATGAATCCCAAGGCTCCCCAGGGGGTCCCCTCCACCCCTCTGGCCGATTCTGGGTCAAATCCCCTGCCCTGGACATCGGGACACAGGGAGCAGGGCCAGGGCTCATCCCCGAGATCAGCCCTGGGCCCCCCGACACCCTGAACACAGCACCCCTCAGAGACCTGGACGGCGAGGGCTGCAGGGCTGCTAAAGTCCCCACTGTGGGCCACGATGAGTCTGGCTCCCAGCCCAGAAGAGAGGTCTCCTCCCGCCTTCTTTGTCCTCCCCCTGCCACCTCTGCCATCCAAGGCCTGGGCTCTTTCCGTGGCTCTCCAAAGTGGCACCATCTCTCTGATGAGACCAGCAGGAGGATGAGCAGGTGGAGGACAGGTGTGTCGCAGGCAGGGAGACATAAGACCAGCGCGCACAGCCTCAGGGAAGGGCCCGAGCACCTCCAGGGAACATTTGTTATTTATGCTCCTGCGTTAGCTCATTATTGACTCATTAATATGTTCATAAATATTTACTGAGCCCTACTGAGTGCCAAGGTAGAGAGCAGCTGGGGGAATTCGGATGTTTTTGGGGTGTCGGTTTTTGGCTGGGCAGAGGGATCCCAGAACTGTCTTCTGCTCAGATTTGTTTTGGCCTCTGGCGGGTTGGCTCAGACCCGGATGCATCCCTGAGAGCTCTGGGCGCCCACCCCGGTTGAGCTGCCTTCCAGGGATTCGGTCTTAGGCTGCGAGCTCACCTGTGAGCATGGCCTCCATGTGGAAAAGGGGTCAAGGCAACGCCTGGTCCACGGGGGGAGGGGACAGGACGGGGGCCGTGCCCGCAGGCACCGGGATGTAGTGAGTGCCCCATGACGCGGCATCGTGTGCGGGGGGCCACGGGCAAGGCGGGATCCTGTGCTAGTTCCCTCGGACACTCCCCCGGGCCTCGGTTTCCCCCTCGGGGGTGGTGAGGCAGATCCCGGGGCACAGCATGTGAGAGGAAGCACGCTCCATGCCCAGCGGAAGCGTGAGCACCTTGTTCCAAGGTCGCCAGGCTTTTCGGGGAGGTCAGCAGGTGTAGGGGCGGGTGTCTGAGCAGGGACTGGGGCGGGGCCTGGGTGGCCTGAGGGTGGGGACCTGAGCCCTTTGGCGCCCTCCGAGTGACCTCCAGTTATCTCCCCCAGACAGCTCCTTCCGCCATCTCTGCCCTCTGGCTACTGCTTATCTCCCTGATAAATGGCCCCACTGTCCTGACAGAGGAAGAGCTGTCTGTCCTTCAGAGCCTGCCCTGCAGGCAGCACACTGCTGGGTGAGGATGTCACCTCCCCGTCAGCACAGTTGCTAAAGATCCCAGACCACTGACCCAAGAGTCTTGCCAATTCTGGGTGGGGATAGGGGCTCTGGCCCCCAGGGAGGCTGGCTGTCTCACTGCCGGTCATCCTCCCGGTCAAGGGAGTCCCTTGGGGACTCTAGTCTGAACCTGAGGGGAAGGCGAGGCCTCGTTCTCACCCAGCACTCATGGTTTTCTCCCAGACCCCCATCCCCCTGGACACACGCCCCCCACAGGTTGAACCTTGACCTGGCAGCAGGGAGGGGCTGCTTTGAATCACATGACCCCTATGTGACCCTTGGCAGAACCTGCTTAGGTGCTGAATTTTGAGGACAGGCTGCAGAGTGGCCTCCTGTGGACAGGGGAGGCATGAGCAGGGGAGGTGGCGAGACTGTGTGTGTCCTTCAGCCCATCCCAGCCCAGTCACTGGTCTGGGCCCGGAAGAAGGAGGCTCCAGGGCCTCGCAGGACGGGGTCAGTCTGCACCCCTTTGAGGACAACAGCCGTGCTCAGAAGTCACACCGCCCAGGAGAACACGTCTCCCCTTTCCTCTACTCAGAGGCCAAGGCTCAGACTCACCGATTCGCTTCTCTTCCTGGCTTCAACCGGATGCCGGGAGAGACAAAGGTCCGTCCACAGCCAAGGCCCCGAGTCTGTCCACAGCCAAGACCTCGGGTCTGTCCACAGCCAAGGCCTTGGTGCTCCGCCAAGCCCTGGCACGTAGCTGATGCTGAGAAATATCTGTTGATGAATGACTCGGCTCCACACGAATCTTTGATGCCCTAGGTTTTTAATCCAAATACGTTTCATTGACAAAAATGTTCTCCTTTTATCTGGTGTTGAGGTGGCTCCTGACACAGGGCCAGTGTCACTGCTATTTCTGTTAATAACTTCAGGGCCACCCCGAACCAGCCAGTGCCTGTGACCCTGGGGTGGGCTCGGGTTGGTTACATTTTCGGAGCCAGTGTGCCCGTCTTTGAAACGTCCTGGGTGTGCGTTTTCAATCTTACTAGCCCCATGTGCATGAACTTAAATTTCCATTACAGAAACACTGTGGTTTTTACATTTCTTCACTCATAACTCATCACTCATCACTCATACACTGATCGTGCACCTGCCCTGGGCTCCTCTGGGAATGAGACAATGGGATACGGCGGTGACCAAGGCAACCGGCCTGCTCTCCGCTCTGCGTCGTGGGGGCAGAGGTCAATCCAATCAGCGCACAATTAAAGATCTGATGACAGGTTCCATGAGTGCTCCGAGGAGCAGTGTGGGGGTCTAGGGAGACAGGTATCAGGGTGCCGTCATGCTCTGGAGGCTGGGAAAGCTGACTCTGAAGAGCGAGTAGGAGTTAGCCAGTGAAAAGGAAGACGTCATTCTCCTGGGCCAAGGCAGGGTGGCCAGAGAGGCCATAAAAACCTGAGCGTGTTCAGAGTAGTTCCAGGGAGGGTTGGGGTGGGGAGGGCCCAGGTGGGAGGGCTGGGCCCGCACTGGGGAACCAAGGGGGTCAGTACCGGGAGCAGGAGGCCAGATGGAACTTTGAGAGGTCACTCTCAAGCTGCGGGGTGGAAGGTGGATTAAGTAGGATTTTGCTCCCAAAGTCTGGAGCTGATTTTGCTGGGATGCAGGGTTTTTTGTTCTCTGTTGTCATCCTCAGGCCTGTCCAGACTGCAGGCTCCTGAGGGCAAAGGACAGTTCTGTGCCCCAGGGCCCTGTGCACAGCGTCCACCCTGGCCCCAGCCCCACCTCAGGCAAAAGAGATGAAGACAAGAGGTCAAGGGCGGGGTAGAGCTTACCTGCAGGGCAGCTGAGGGACCAGCACCTCCTCCTACTTAGGAAGCACTGCCCAGCAGCTGCGGGTGAGCACGTGCCGCACAGTCAATAAGCGGGGAGCTCTCTGTCCCAGGACGTATGCAAGCGAGACCAGAAGCTGGAGGTCCTCTCTTCCACCCCACTGTAAGAATGCCCCACCAAACACCCCCTGCTCCACTGAGCCCTAAAAGCCACCCTCTTCTGCCACCTCCCCCCACCCTGCCCCCACGCC
>NW_006434366.1:2397312-2397996 GCF_000325575.1 Pteropus alecto | reverse complement strand
AGTGACTCCACCAACTTCTCAACGCCCATCCCCTGACTCTCTGCTCCTGACCTTTGCACTTGATGTGCTTCTCCCTCTCCTCCCTGGCTAAGGGTACCTTCATCCTTTGGCGAAGCATATATACCCTTTCCTCTAGGAAGCTCTCCCTGACCTCACCAACTATTCCCACAGCTACTCATACATCTCTTGCCATAAACCTGCTCACTCTGTCCCGTCCCTGCCTGGTCATATGTCTGTCACCTCCATTGCTACTTGGTGTCTCAGGGCCCAGCACAATGCCTGGCACAGAGAATGTACCCAGAAAATATTCGTTGAATCACCCCCAGATGAATAACCCCCCAAATGCCCTCAGAACTCTGGGCTGGCCTTGACCAGACATTCTGGTTCCAAGCTCATTGCCCTCAGGAGAGCACAGCCTCGAGCGTGGATGCTGGTTTGGGGGCGGGCCAGCCGAGGGCCCTCTGTGAGCAGGAAGCAGGAGGAGAGCTGGGCCTCTGTCTCCTGCCCGGTCCCCAGAGCGGAGGACAAGCAGCCTGTAATTTGGAAGGCTAATTTGGTCTGGGGTTAGGAGAGAGCTCTCTGTGTGCTGAGTGATGCCCTGCTCCCTCAGGGAAGGAAGTATCCTCTCCCTGGGGACCTGGGGCCTCAGCTCTCAGGCCCAGGCCACACTGGTCCAGTGCCGCC
>NW_006434366.1:2396326-2397162 GCF_000325575.1 Pteropus alecto | reverse complement strand
GTGCTCCCACTCCCCCCACCAGCTGCTGCTCCCTGAGCCCTGTCACAGTTACGTACTGTCCCTCCCAGCGTGATCAGCCGTTATGCTGCTTCAAGCCTTGAGCACCTTTCGCCCCCTCCCCGGTGACCACCAGGCTGGACCAAGAGCTACTCTGGGTTCCACGTTCCCATGCTCCCCGCTTTGGGGCACTGGGCGTTCTGTCCTACAGGGGCCTGGCTGCCACCCCCATCGGGATATGGGCTCAGTGGGAGTGGGACCTGGCCGTGGTCACCTTGGTGGCCCAGGACCCTGCCCCGCGTCTGGCTCGGCATCGCTAGTGTGACAGGAAAGGCAGAGAGGCTGCTCCCCTCTCAGCTGCGTGGCCTTGGGCCGGACACGGCCCTTCTCGGAGCCTCGGTTTCTCGTCTGTGGGCGAGGCACGCGGGAGCGCTTCGGTGTCTGATGAACGAGTGAATGAATGGAGGAGGAGGGGGACTAGGTGGTCTCCAGCACCCTCCTGCGTCTTCCTCCTCAGCTGAGCTGCAAGGCCGTGCGTGCGGGGAGTGTCAGCAGAGGCTGGCACAGGCCTTGGGCCGGGGGTGGTCAGGGCAGGCAGGAGGTGCAGGGAAGCAGAGAAGCTGGGACCTTGACGAGCTGATTGGTGACAGGGTCTCGGGGGAGGGCATAGAGACTTCAGGTTGACAAAGTCCCACCCCTGAACACGCCTGGTGTTCAGGAAGCCCAGCCTTCCCCGGGGGCCGTGCCTCATCCCCAACTCACCCACACTGCAGTGGCTTCTCCTCAAACTTCTGCTCTGCTCACCCGTCTGTCGCTGGGGCTGCCGATTCACATGCTCT
>NW_006434366.1:2392883-2395974 GCF_000325575.1 Pteropus alecto | reverse complement strand
GGGACACAGAGTGGACATGGGACACTTCAAGCTGCAGAGGCTCAGCCCATCCCCCACTTCACTTATCATGGCTCTGGGGACCCTGGTGAATTACAGTCACAGTAACAGTCATGGGGACTCTACTGAGCACTACCATTGCTGGCACAGAGCCAAGCGTGAACACTCCGTCCTCTGACACCTGCCGAAGCAGGCCCTGTTGGCCCCACTCCGTAGAAGAGGAAACCGAAGTTCAGAACTTGCCAGAAACTCAGGGTCACACAGACACCAGCCATCAGAGGTGGGGACCATGGTGCTAGGCCATATGAAAGCCATGGTGCTAGGTGTTGAGAGCCTGGGTGGGGACCATGGCCAGAGGCCTGAGCAGACGAGGGCCCAGGGCTATTAGACCCTCCAAGGGACAGGCAAGCGCTCTGGCCTGTCTCCCTCCCCTGCCTTCTGGGAATCACAGTGGTTCTCCTGGAACTGGGCCAGACTTGAGACCACAAGTGTCATCTGATTGCTTTGTGGGGCCCAGCAAGCGGATGTCAGAGCAGATGTCTGAGCAGGTGTCCCGGCCAGGTGGAGAGAGAAGACGCTGCCAGGACGGGGTCCCAGAGCAACAGTGCCAGAGAGGCTGGGCTATCTGAGGCTGGACCAGCGGGAGCCAAGCAGAGACGGAGACTAAACCCAGAGAGAGTCAGGTCTGATCAGAGATGGAAGGACAAAGATAAACCCAGAGAAATGAGATAGAGACACAAGGCAGGAGACCTTGCAAAGCGGGGCAGCCAGAGCCTCAGCAGGGACATTTGAGATGGGAGAGGACCCCAGACCTGGTGTGGTGGAGGGGCTCATTCGGCCAGTGGACCAGAGGACGGGGGTCTGGGAGAGAGAAGGTTTTCAGGAAGCCCAAAACCTTCCCAAGGTCAGGCTCTGCTGGTGGGGGCTCACGAGAGCCACGCAGCTTGGGCACTCCAGGAGTCGGGAACATGGCGCCTCCTCATTTCCATCAATCCGGGAAGACTGCTTGGGGAGGTGGCCCCAGAGCGGGTGAGCACGTGGGCATTAGGAGAGCTGAGGGTGCATGGGGCCAGTGAGTGCGTGGGGCCCATCTGGGGAGGGGCTCCCCTAGAATCAGCTCTCTGAGGCTGGGCTGTCCCTCCACTCCATTAGCACAGAGGCAAAGACCCTCCCCGGGGCCGGGGAGCAGCCGGCAGGGCCAGGGCCATCTCCTTTGCCGGGTGGGGAAGTGAAGCCCCAGGGCTGTTTGTGTTCTCAGCCCGAGGCCAGAGGGCTCTGGCCTGGTCCTGCAGAGCCCTCTTCTCCCAGCCAGTGGGGCCAGTCGGGAGACAGGTCCAGAGCTCCCCCGAGTCCAGGACATTGGGCAGGCTTCTCTGCTGTCAGACTGGGACAACCCCCACATGCCATTCCCCACCGGCCATTGGGAAGCACGTCCCTTTTACCAGTCCTCAAGTCTAGGAGTCTGTCCCCTCCTCAAATTTCTTGGGCAGGTCTCTCAGCCTAGGACATGACAGTGCTTCCTTTCCCAGACCCTCAGGACAGGAACTGCCTCCCTGCTCAGACCCCGCAGACAGGCCCTGTCTCTCCCCTCTGACCCTCCAGGCCGGGCAGCGCCCGGCCCCCGCCCCCCGGCCCCTCTGTGCCTTGGCAGCCCAGGAGGTGTTGACAGCCTCACTAAGCGCGGGCAGGCAGCCCCTGGCTCCAGCCGTCAGCTTCCCCAGCTCCTCTGGACACCTGACGCGGCCGCCGCCTGCCCTGGGTAGGGCCCGCGAGCCAGGCAGCTGTGGGGATTTCCGGCTGGGGGCCTCGGGGGCTGACGCTCTGGGCCAAGTCTGTGCTCTTCTGGGGTCTGTGTCTGGGTCCCGGAGCGTCTGTCATGGGAAAGGAGAAGGACATGGCAGGGACCGGGTGGCCTGGGTGGTTTTGAGCCCAGACTGGCACGAGCCCCCAGGGTGTGCTCTCCAGCCCCTGGAATGCTGTGGGGTGAAGTGGCCCCCAGGAGGTCCTTTCACCGGTGCTGGAAAACAGTGCCCGGGCGGGCTCCTTGCCCTGGGTCCAGCCGCCCCAGTGGGCCTGGGACGCTGTTGTGACTGGGACGTTTTGAGTGAAACGCCTGTTTCACGGATCCCCGGAACGAACCGAGGAACCTGACGTGCTGACGTAGCGGGCGGCAGCGGAGGGCGGGCTGTGAGTCTGGCGCAGAGGGTCGACCCCGCTCAGGTGGGTGACAGCCCCGGTGTCTTCATCTGCGGAACGGTCTGCCAGGATGCCCACCTCTGGGGATGCTGACACACGCATGGCTTTGGGCGGCCCCCTCCCTTCAGGGGCTCTAACCTCCCCCTGGAGCCCCTGTCCCCCACTGGGCACGTCCTGGCAGAGGAGACGGGTAGCCTCGGCCTCCAGCCCAGCCCCACTGCAGCCGGCGGCAGACCAGGCTGAGGTCTGAGGGGACGGAGAAGGCCTGAGTAGAGGCCAGGGCCAGGAGAGGCAGGTGGTGGTCCCCTCCTGGCGGGAACGCCAGCGAGTCCCACTCCTCGCTGGGCTCTGAGCAATGGGGATTGGGCCGGCCGAGTGCCTTCCAGTCCGACCTGGACTACCCAGGCCATCCCCAGGGCTCGGCCACCCTCTGGACCTCCGCCCTGGCCCCGGCCGCCCTCCAGGCCAGCCTGGCCTTTGGCGGCAGCACCTCCAACAAGAAGAGAGAACGCCAGGCCCACCCCCACGCCACACCGTTTTTAGCCCGGAGGAACTCGGCGTCCTCCCAGCAAGGGTGCGTGGGTCGTCGCTGGGTATTAATAGCTGAGCTGGAGGAGGTGACCTGGGTTTTCACAGCCAAACCCTGGAGGCCTCACGGCCTGGGCGGGCAGGGCTCCCCTCGCGTGCCCGCGGCCTCTGCCTGCTCCCCACCGCTCCAGGACTCCTCGCAACCCCGTCTAGCCCCCAACCCCTCGCACGCCCCTGCATCCCGCTTTGGTCGAAGCTCGCTGTGGCCCCCGGGGAGGGGGAGACCCGGGGGTCAGGGCCCCAGGGCTGGGTGAACGGCCTGAGGCTGGTCCGTGACCAGACCCTGTGGGAGAGGAGAACAGAGGCCTTT
>NW_006434366.1:2376485-2392824 GCF_000325575.1 Pteropus alecto | reverse complement strand
GGCTGGCTCCGCCCCCAGCTTCCCCACTGTGGGCTTGTCCCCAAATATCTGTTCATGCTGGGCCCAGAAAAGAGAAGAGGCGGGAACACCCGGCTGGCAGAACGAAGCCCCGACAGCGGTGCACTCTGCTCGCGGGGGCAGCTGAGGCCTGCATGGGCTGCTCGGCCACCTCGCAGGGGACCTGGAGCCTTGGCAGTTCCGCCCCTGAGCCCCCCAGCCTCACCCCCCACCGTGCCACCGGCAGGGAAGGGAATCGAGTCCCTGCCAGGCTTCTCACCCCCTGCCTCGACCACTCACCCTCACCGAGTCAGCTCATCTGCCCCCACCCCGGGGCCCGCCCCAACTGAGCGTGGGTCTCCATCGTAACCAGGTCTGAGCAATGGGCCCTGCCCTCGGACCCCTGACTCCAAGCCATGCCAGGACCTCTAACTGCTGGGCCAGACTGAAGCCCAACCCTGCGATCTCCAACCTCAGCTTAGGCCTTAGGCCCACGTTGAATCTGGGCCACCGACCGCTGTCTGCCACACCAGGCTGAGCCCCCAGCCGGCCCAGGCCTAGCGAGGACTAGTCCCCGCTTCCATGCCCGAACCTCCGTCCCGGGCTCCCCCCGGCTCCCGGCTCCCAGCTCCCGGCTTCTCAGTCTGAGAAGTGGGTGCCCCTCACACCTACTCGGCCACCCCCACACTGAGTTTGGAAGCAGCAGACACAAGGAGCGAGCACATCACAGCAGGCGATTCATGACCTTGACGAGCAGAGGCTGGAAACGCGGGCTGTCTCCGGGCTGCATCTAGTTGGTTTGGACCGCAGGAGAAGCAGCATCCACAGCAGAGGAAAGGGAAGCCTAGACTGGCAGATGGACCTTCGAGCACACAGGTGCCACATGGTGGGATGCAGGGGTCCTCGGTAGCCTGGGGCTGGGACCACGATCCCCTGGGGCAGAGAGGCAGGCGTGCCCACACACCCCAGCCTGGAGGAGACCATCATGATAAATAAGACTTTCTCCTTAACCCCTGCACCTCGCTTTCCTTCTAGCTGCAGAAGCCAAATTCCTGGTGGCTCGGAGTGGACCTAGGTCTGAGTCCCGGCTCGCCTTCCCGCACGCGGTGAGACCCGGGACACGTTGCTCAGCCTCGGCCTCCAAAAGTCTCAGCATCCTCACCGGAAATCTGAATGCGATGCCACCTTCCCCTTGGGGTTTTATGAGGACAAAATGCAACTGTGGAGGCAGTGTCCTGTGCACGCCGGGCACCGGCAAGGCTCACGAAGGGGTGGCTACTAATATTTTATCAGAGGTCAAAGTCCAGCTGCTTGGCCAGGGGGTCAGGGGCCCCCCGCTTCCACTCCTACACAAGAGCTCCGGGGGATACAATTTGGAAACCCTTGACCTAGATTCTAGGCTGGCAGTAGGACCAAAAGTAGCATTAGCTGACGATTATGGGCTGGGGGCGGGGGGGAACAGCACACAATTTGTCAGCGTGGAATTAGGTCGCAGAATTCTTAAAACAGAGGAACTACAGAAGCCAGAAAAACTCAACATCTGAAGGCACAGTGCTCCTTCAATTTCCTGCGCCGAGAGTGCTGTGGACTGACCAAGAAAGGATGGACTCCTGCCTCGGACGGCAGGTTCGGGCGCCGGCACCTGCCTGCAGGCTTTCTCCTGGGTGTCCTGGACCATCCACCTCCATCACGATCCCCAAAGCCCCCCGCTTCCCGGGGGGTTCCCTGCTTTCCCACGTGCACTAAGCTCAGTGTCCGGAAAGTCCAGCTGCTCCTAAACACGCTGCCCCCACCTGACTGCCTCTACTGACCCCTCTCAGTCCTTGGCCCAGCTGCCGAGGTCCCTTGGGGCAAATCCCAGGGGCCCTGCAGAGCGGGCTCCGGACACGCTGGGCCACTGGGCACCGGTGACAGACGGCGCTGGCACCTAGCAGTCCCCAGGTGGTTCACCTCCATCATCTCTGATTCAGGGCACAGAGGGTCAGACAGGGAAAGCGACGTGGCCAAGGCCACGCAGCTGGGAAGTGACCGGGGGAGAACTTGACCTAAAGCTGCTGTCCCGAGGGGAGAGGAAAGAAGGGAGGTCCCGGATGTGGGGGAGGCCACCCCTCAACAGGCAGCAGCATGGACCCGCAGCCCGCAATCCCCACCCCGACCTTGGGGGCGGGTGGCCGAGCCTCCACCCCAGGTGCCATTCCCACGGACCTTTCCTTCCAGGTGGCTAATGAGGCTCGGGCATCACTCCGTAATTGGCCTCGTTAGGCGGCTGGGGCTGCCCAGGGAATGGGGTGGAGGATGCTGGGCCCTGTGGGGACAGGCCAGACAGCCTCCCGTTAATTACCTGAAAAATCAGACAATTAGGCCTCCTGCCACCCGCTTGCCCACGTCCTGCTGGCCCCTAATTACTGACGGCTGCTGAGCAGACCGGGAGTGGCCTGGATTCGGATGGAGGGCCAGCCTTTGCCATCTCTCCAGCCCCCACCCTGCATCTATCACAGGCTGAGGACACAGAGAGCCGGGTGGGTGTGTCTCTCAGGGATTCTCCCCTGAAGCCCGCCCCCCACCGCCCCACCCCAGTCCTGGACCCTTCCCACCCACCGTCTCCTGCAGCGGTCAGCTCAGGAGGAGAAGACACGCATGCCTGGGGCCCTAGAAGCCCTCGGGGAAGATGGCGGGCCCCTGGAGGAGGGGCAAAGACCCAGAAAGGGGTCCAAGAGGCGTGGGGGTTGGTTAAATGGCTGACCTCCCCCTTCTGCCCGGCTTCTCCAGGGAAAATTTTCTGGACTGTATTCAGGAATAGAAATGGTAGAGAAGAGAGTCGAGAACTCTCCCATAGGCCCTGGCCCAGCCCAGAGGATACTGGGGGCTCAGGGCTGGCCCTAGGGAGTCCCCCCACTCAGAGGAGATGGACCCGAACAAAGCCCGCCCAGGGTGTGGCCTGCTGTGTTGGGGGAGGTGCAGAGAGGACCTGGCTTGGCTGCGTAGTCCTGGAAGGCCTCCCAGAGGCGATGGCCTTTGGGCTGAGCCAGGTGGGGGTACGCTGTTCCAGGCAGAAGGAACGGCATGTGTGAAGGTCGGCCTTGCCCCAGGAGGGAGGAGCAAGGGAGCCGGGATGGACGCAGCAGGGTCTAGAGTGAGGCTCGGCGAGGTCAGGCGAGGCAGATGCGCTGTCCCTCCGCCTGGAAGTGCTGGCCGCCGCCTCCGCACGCAGGGCCTGAGGAGAAAGGCTGACCTGGAGGTGTGGGCCTCTTCCCGCGAACACGCTCGGTCGCGCTCAGCCAGCCTGCAAAATGCGCGTGGGCCATCCCCTCCCTGGTTCCTTTCCTGGTTTCTGAGCTGGGATCGAAAGTGTCCTCTCTCATTTTCCTGGGGGTCTTGGGAAAGATGCCCTCAGCTAAGAGGGACACTCCCAGTCCAGAGAGCTCAAGAGGCTGAGCCGAGGTGGCCCAGCCAGCCGGCGGGAGCGGACCTCAGAGAGGCGGCCTCGCTGGTCTTCCAGTGGAGATTCTGACCCAGGCAGCGACAGAGCCGCCGCAGCAACGTCCCCATCCAGCAGGCCCCATGCCGTGCGCCCGGCCCCTGGGAGGCAGACGGCATCGGGATGGCCCTAGGGGCTCACTGGTCACAGGTCAGCTCACAGACGGAGACACTAGAGGACATTCTGCTTTGTCACACGTCCAGCTTCTCCAGGCTGCCCGCTTCCTGTGGTTTCATTGCTTTACCTGCAGAGTCGGCAATGCCAGGATGTTTCTTAAAGACCCTCATGATTACATTAAGCCCACGCGGATGATCCAGGATAATCTCCCTATTTTAAGATCAGCTGATTAGCAACCATAATTTCATCTGCAACCTTATTTCCTCTTTGCCGTGTTAGGGAACATATACACAGGTTCTGGAGATTAGAACGTAGGCTTTTTTGGGGGGCTATTATTCTGCCTACCGTAGACGGATAAATGGTTGGTTGGATGGAAGGGTAGATGTACGGATGGATGGATGGATGGGTGGCGTTTGCGAATGGACGAATGGCAGACCGAGGCCCCGAGGGGAGATGAAGAGCTCGAGGCAGAGCCGACCTTTCAGCTCCATCTTCTGCGTCCTCTGCCTCTACTCACGCGCCGGAGCCCCGCGGAGGGGACTTTCCCAGGCCCCGCACTGCGCTCCCTTGCGTTTCGTCCCCCCAAGTGGCTCAGCCTCTCTCAGAGGTCAGGCACCCTGCCCCGCCCACCAACCCCGCACCAAGCCAAATTTGGCCCTTGCCTGCTAATGAGGGAACAGTGTGGGACATGCAGCTGGGATTGGAGAATGGAGGGGAGCTCGGGGTCAGCTCGGGGTCAGGGGTTGGGACTCCTTCCGGATGAACATGTCAGAGCATCAGTGGTGGGCGGGGGTGGGGGGAGCACGGCATCCAGAGCCCACCCACTTAGGCGGGGTTGATTTTTGGAGGGGACGGTCAATGAACTTTCTGCTTATTCATTATTTATCTGTTTAAATATAATATTTGATGAACATAAAAGAATATCTGTAAGCGACAATGAATGATAACGTAATGCACATTGCTGACCTACTACAGGACACAAGAACAGAAAGGAAGTTTGCCCTGGGAGGCCACGACTGTGCTGCCGCCCGCACCGCGGGTCCTACCCGGGTCCCGTGACCCTCAGTGGGCGTTGGGTGCTGGGTCTCCCCGTGTGTGCCGCCCCTCCCCAGCTCTTGCCTCCGCCAGCGTATCAGGAATCTGGGCTGATCACTCCTTGGCCTTTTCTAAACGCAGTCGGCTCTCAGAGAGCACGGAGGTTAGAGGCGCCACACTCCACGCAGTCGAAAACCTACGCATCGCTTCTGACTTTCCAAAAGCGACAACAGTTGGCCTCAGCAGCTGGGGAGGGATGGGTTCCAGCACCCGCCCCCTTCCCATCCCCTGTGTCCGCGGGTGCTCAAGTCCCTTACATAAAACGGCCAGAATGATGCGTGCAGCCAGCCTCCCCATCTGCAGATTTCCGGCCATGGGTGGATCCACGGGTGTGAAATCCAGGGATACAGAGGATCGACTGACCCTGAAAAAAAAATCCGTGTTAAGTGGACTCACGCAGTTGGAACCCGTGTTGCTCAAAGATCGACGATGGTTCCATCGCGTACAGACCAGCACCTCAGACGACATCGCTTCGCTGTGCTGGGACGGGTGTAAAAGGCTTTGAACTGAAGGTGGCCCCTGCAGTTCGCCCCACGTTAGGGTTTAGGGTTCAGCCACCTGCGGCGGGGCTGTGGCGGATTTCTCAGTCCCATCCCTGAGTATTCGTGCTGTCCTTAGGGACAGTGCAGCCAACAACACCCCCGGGCGGGGGACGGGGGCTGATACCCGTGTCATCACTGTCTGGTTCCCATCCCGTGAGTTCACACTCCCTCTCTCCTTCCCGTCTGCCCCCTCCCCCCGCCCTCCCCGCACACGCTGGCGCTTCCCGGCTCGCTGGCACCCAGAACGAGAGGCTCCCTGTGACAGGAGCCGGCCCTGGGGTGGGAGTCAGTGCAGCGCCCAGCCACGGCAGGACTCAGCTGCTCTTGTCTGGACCCCTGCCTGTGCACCCCGCAGTGAGTTGCCCTCAGAAGTGCTGGTCCCCAGGCCCTCCATTCAGAACGGGGTGATGTGGAAAACAGACTCTGCGGCTGGACAGTCTGGGTTCAAAGGTCCCGTCCATCACACATGAGCTGTGTGACCTCGGGGGAGTCACTTCTTCCTGAGCCTAGGTTCCCTCGTGTGCAGAGAGGGGGTACCCTGAGGATGCCCTCCCCGACGTTACAGAGAGCCCCGTGAGCATTTGGTGACGAGCCTCTCGTGCTCCCTCTCTGTGTCCGGCCCTGAGGTGTGAAGGCAGGGATGGCGGTGAGGGCAGCACCAGCGAGTCCCTGTCCCTAGACCGGGGCCAGCAGCCTACAGCACGACCTGACCCCGGCCTCCCGCCTGGGCGCCGCAGTTACCCCTCACCCTCCCACGAGCACCCCGAGCTCCTTCCCTCCCTGACCAAGCCCCTCTTTGCACCCAGGACGCCAGGTCCTGCCTGACTTAGGGCCTCCTAGACCCTGAGACGGCCCCCACCCTGCTCTGAGGGGCAGTGACAGGATGGGCTTTCTCAGCCTTGTACCAAGGGGGTGACAGGGCGCTGATGCCGGCTCCCCAGACAGCTGGCGGAGGTGGGTTTCGGAGAGTTCCCAGCGTGCCCAGGAGCCTCGCCCAGCTTTGGGGTGAGGAGTGGGGCTTGGGGTCAGGGCCCAGCTTTGGGGTGAGGAGTGGGGCTTGGGGTCAGGGTCGCGTTAGGGAAGGGGGAGCGGGGAACAGGAGCCCAGAGCCGCCCTGCCCACTGCTGCTGCGCTCAGCAGTGCTGGGCCAGAGGCTGTGGAGGGGGCTCCTGAGTGTATGCGGGGCGGGGGGCGCCTCCGGACGCTGACTGTGCCGGAAGGAGCCGGCTGCCGCTGCCACCACCACAGCCAGGCACCCCTCAATGACAGGCCCAGGGTCAGGGCCGCCTTCACCCCAGCTCTCCCCCAGAAGCACTGTGCTTTGGGGACAGGCCTGGGAAGAAGTGGGCGAGAAAGGGCCACCCCCCCTCCCACCTCCAGCACCCCTTCCCCCACCACCTCCTCTCAGGGAACCCCCTTCTCTGCTGCAGCCTCCCCCCAGGCTCACGCCCCCGCAGCCCCGCAGGCCGCCCTCCCGGGGCGGGAGCACAGTACTTCCAGTTATTTTTAGCCGAGCCCCTCCTCCAGGAGCCGGCAGTGGAGGGGAAGCCGCCAGGCTCCTCCAGGAGCTGCTGGGGGGTGGGGAAGTGATCGATTAAAACCAGTGCTGCCAGGGCTCTGTGCCAGGCGGGCAGCCGGCCCGAGACACCGAGCCAGGTCCCAGGCTTCTCAACAGCTGGCTCCTGCCGCTGAGGCCGAGCTGTTAGGAGTGGCCAGGGTCCCCATGTGGCCCTGGCTGCCACACGCAGCAGCTGTTCCTCGGCCCACCCTCTCCCGGCGCTGCCCCCACAGTGAGGAGGGCATCCCTGGGCCACCCCACTCCTTCATCCCCTCTGGGGAGGACGTTTGGGTGCAGGCAGCTTTGCTCTCCCAGGGGAAGTTTGGGGGGTGGGGACGGACCCCATATTGCCTGCCTGGCCTTCTCACTGGTTCGAGCCTTGTCCCAGGAGGGCCGGCCGCTGGGTGGGACAGAGGCTGTGGGCTAGGCCTGGGTGAGTGCTTGGCATGAATGGGTCTCTGGAGCTTCACCGCAGCTGCCACCTTACAGGTGCGGACGTCCAGCCACAGGGCAGCCGAGGGTTGGCGGGCAGTCGCCCAGCTGCTCAGTGTCAAGGTAGGATGGGTCTTGCCCTCCAGCCTTCACCAGCGGGTGGTCCGTCAGTGCCAGAGAATGCGAGGAGCAACTAATGAACGAGGGCGGGACGGACACAACAAGGCAGACTGATCAGTGCC
Source organism: Pteropus alecto (assembly GCF_000325575.1). NCBI lineage: Eukaryota > Metazoa > Chordata > Mammalia > Chiroptera > Pteropodidae > Pteropus > Pteropus alecto. The sequence goes on along the minus strand of NW_006434366.1, from coordinate 2,385,363 downwards.
GTACTGGGGGTGAGGTAGACCCGCGTCCTCCGCCCCCTGCCGTGGGTGCCAGACCGCACTCTGTCAGAGGCCCGTTTTTTTTGAAAGTTCCAGGAGGAGGCTTCCGGAAGAGGCTTCTGGAAGTGGCTTTGGCAAAGGAGAAGCAGCTGGGTGACCCTGGGCAAATCACTCCACCTTTCTGAGCCTCAGTGTCCCCATCCGCAACATGAGATTAACAAGAGAAGCCACTTTGAGGGTGTGGCGAGGACCAGCGCTAACCAACGCCGAGCCCCCGGCTCCAGGCCCGGGCAGGGCGCCCCTTCCGGCCTGACCCCTGGACTTACGGCTGAGCACTGGGAAGGACGCTCACCGCGGGCCAGGCCTCTGGGGCTCTAGGGGTGCAGTGACAGCTCAGGGATGACTAGGTCAGCTGGGGTCCGGAGCCAGAGAGACACGGGGAGCAAATACTGGCCTCTGCTCCTTCAGCACACCGTACGCTCCCCATCCCCTCCACACCTCTGCCTGATGTTATGGCGCCTGCTACACGCCTCCTCTTCCAGGAAGGCTTCCAGGTCCCGCTCCCCACCCCCAGAGGCTTCTGGCCTGGATGGACTCTCCTCTGTTCTGCATCTGGGGGTGTTGTGCCCGCAGCTGCCTCCCCTCCCAGTGCCCCAGGCTCTGCACACAGCAGGTGCTTCAGGTGGGCACAGCAGTAGCTCTGGCTCAACAGACATAAGAGATTGTGAGCTCCGGGCCTCACGGGGCCTCTCCACACATCTCCCAGGTGGGGCCGGGGTCGCCCTTTCCATCCGCTATATCAGGAGACTCTCCCCCAGCTCGGGTGGCTGACCTGTGTTGCATAGGTCAGGGCTGAAGGGGGAGGGAGGGGCAGCCCTGGGAAGTTGGGTGATTTGCCCAGTGGCTCACGGCTTGGAAAGGGCGGTGCTTGGGCCGGAACCTGCTGCTTGTGGCGACAGCCCTTTTTGCTCAGGGGGCACTTGATGGGTCCTTGGGAGTCCCCAGCCCTCTTGACTGTGCCCCTCCTCAGACCCCCAGCTCCTTTCTGCTCTTTGGGATGGTCCTTGAGTCTGCATGAAGAACTAACGGGGGGGGCGGGCAGAAAATGGGGAGCAGGCAAGGGCAGGCCACGAGCCTTTGCTGGACCCCCTCCGCTGTCAGCTGTGGCCCTCCCGTGACCCTCATTGCCTGTCCTTCAGCTTCACTGTGAGGCCCCCCCGGCTCTGACCTCCCTGGTTCCCCCCGAATTTGCCGCATGCTCCAGTGCGCGTGGGCAAGCCCCTTCTCTGGTCCAGGCCTCGGTTTCCCCATCCGCAGGCTTGGCGAGGGAACCAGAGGGTCTTCAAGGCCCCTGCCCCAGAGCCGGTTCTCTCTGCTCTGCCAGGGGCGCCCCGCCCGTCTCCTGCGAGAGAGGGGGGACTGGAAGTCTTAGGTAGGTGATAGCCTGGGCTGGGAGCGTGGGCAGATGCAGGCAAGAGGGGCATCCGGGCAGAACAGGCTGAAGAAGGGGAGCTGGAGGGGCCGCGGGGGCCGCAGGGGGCACAGCGATGACGCCACAGGGGCTGCTGGGGCGGAAAGGAAAGGGCCCCTCCCGACCCTCAGCTTCATTCTTCCTGGTCAGATGCTGTCTGTGGGGAGGAGTCTCCTTAGCCCGTCTGTGCTGTTCACCTCAGAGCGGGGGGAGCCACTCAGGGTGCAGTCCTGCCCTGTCCGGCACCCTCACGCACCCGCCTACTCTGTCCCTCCCTTCAGAGGCAGGGGCCAGCACAGAGGACAACCCCCGCGCCGGGCATCTGTTGGCCATAAAGCTGAGGGTTTCTCCGTGGTCACCTGGTGGTTAGTGTCACAGGGCTCCCTCAGTGACCTCACCAGGCACACAGCGGCCCACACTCCTCTGGGTCCTAGTGGCGTCTGGACCACTGTCGCTGCTCTGGGCTGTCATGTCCGAGGCCTCTGTCTCCTTGCCTGTGAAACAGGGTGACGAGAACCCCGCCGGGCCCAAGGCTGCTGTGCGCTCTCTGGCGTGCACAGCCAGCTCCAAAGGGCTTCCCCCCACTCCGCACTGGGCACTGCTCTCCCTCCACTGTGACAAATGACACCAAGGCTCAGAGAGGTGAGGTCCCTCTGCTGGTGAGTGGCAGTCAGAATTTGAACCTGTCTCTGATGTCAAAACCTGTTCATCTGACCCTCAACGGACATGGCCCCCGGACTGGGAGGTGGACCAGCAGAGGCTGTACCCAGAGGGTACCCACAGGTGCCACTGCCTTCGCCCTGAACCCTCTCTGGGGGAGGACGCCCCTCACCACCACCACCGCTACCAAGAGCTTGGAGCCAGGGGAGACCCAGCCTATCCCAGAGAAGCTGCCGAGAATGGGCAGACAGGGCTTTGATCCATAGGTGTGGGGTGGGTGGGACGGACCGAGAAGCAAGAAGCAGGAGACGCGAGGTCTGGGAGGGCAGAGGGCTCCCGCGGGGAGCCGCTGCGGCAGCCCCGCTCCATCTGCAGTCCCATGCTGCCCCCGTGCGGACCACAGGCTCACACTCCCGGCTGGGGACACCATCACTCCTGGGACCCCGCGGAAGGACAGAGACCTGGGCTGTGAGGCCCACCCAAGGGCGGTACCTCCAAGCCTCTGCCCCGACTGCCCTCTGCTCCCGACAGGTCCCGACCCCCAGCCTGGCATCGCGCGCTGCCCGCAGCCTTTCCTCCCGGAGCTCCGAGTCCCACATTGTCGGAGGAATGTGAACTTAAGAGCTTATCTCCCAACTGTCCGCCCCATATTTCAACCTCCATTCCTGATAATTCGATGACCGCTTGCACACTCTGAATCCGGGCGCCCACTATCTCCGGGAGGGGCTCATGGTTTGGAGGAAATTGCAGAAATGACCCTCGTCTGTGGAGCTGGGTTTTGCCTCCCTCGATCACAGCTCTGCCCTCTGGGGCCACCCAGAACCAGGTGGCCTCTCACTTGGGAATTTCTAAGCAGATCCGAAGATCTAGTGCTGGGGGACCCCCCCTCCTCTCTGCCTCTTTGGCTTCTCACCCACAGATAAAACATCCTGGTTCTGACAACCCACCCCCGGCCTCTCTTATCAGGGCACACTGGTGGTCCCTGTCTCTCTGGAACTTCAGGACTGAGAACTGTCACTTCCCTCCATCCCGGCCTTCCCTCAGATCCTGTCATTTTTAGCACTCACTTGCCACTGGCACATTCTTTCCCTCAGCCCCGTCTCCCTCCCCAGAGGCCTTGCAGAGAAAAGGCCTGGCTGGAGAAGGAAAAGAAAAAGCAGCGAGTGAGCACCTGCCGTGCACTCAGCACGGTGTTTAGCACTTTACTCAAATTATCCAGTTTCACCTTGCGAGGCCATTACTGTTTCTATTCCCAGGTTACACTCAGAACCGAGGCTTAGAGAGCAAAGAACTGGCCCAGCAGAAGCGCTGACCCTTCTCTCTCTGAAATCCCTGCAGGCCGGCTGGCCTCTTGCCTCCTGATCCTGCTTTCTGCCTGGATTTCTGAAATGTGTACATTTAATTCCTCAAATGTTCATCAGGTCCCCACATGCACCCGGGACTGTGCCAGGCGTGGATCCCACTTGGGCTGTGGTCTGGACAAGGCCACTGCAGGCCACATGGCTCGGGAGGATCACACCCAACCCTTCCCCGTCACCCCGTCCAGCTCATTGAGGCCTCACATCTTCCTCTGTCTTGTGCCCAAGGCGGAAGATGCTCTGCTGGGTCCAGCCAGTGGCTCTGTCCAAGGTCATATCACAGAAGATGGCCTCCCTGTGGCCTTGACATGGGGTAAGAGCTGATCACTCACAGAGGGTGGGAGTGTGTCAACTCTAGAAGGGTTAAGTTCCTCACCTTTTTTTGTGTCAGACTCCTTTGACATCTGGTGCTGTTTATTGAACTCTTCTGAGAATTATGTTTTTAAATGAGTAAAATAAAGTAGGATTACGAAGGGTTTTCATGAACAGGAAAAGATGTCCACAAAGTATGACTGAATCAATAAAATCAGGTTACAGGCGAACTTGTATAATGAAGAGGGGGAAGGGAAGGGAGGGGAAGGGGAGGGAAGGGGAGGGAAAGCCAGAGAGGGGGAGGGAGGGAGGAAGCACGTGCACTTGAGCGAGCGAGCTATCCCTCACATACAGCTGTCTTTGCCTCTGCCTTCCCTGTCAAGACCATGGCTCTCTGCCTGCTCTGGCACCGTCATAACAGCCTGGCAAGACCGAGTCCTAAGCAGGTGTCATTGCTCACATTTTAGGAGCTGTGGGAGCTACCACCCAGCTGGCAGGCCACACAGGGGGTAGCCTAGTTCCTTTAAAGTCCTCACAACCTCCCCTGCTGGCCTCTACCCTGCTTGCTTCTCTTTCTCAAGGGTGCGGCAGACAAACCTTCGCCTCTCTGGCCCAGCCTCTGGCTCCACCTCTCCCACTCCCAGGGCTGAGAACCTGACTCCCCCGCAGGCATCATGCCACCTCCACCTCCGGCAGCCCCCACCTCTGCCCACCAGCTCCTCCACCTGTTCTCAGCACCTTTTGAGGACTTTGCTCCTGCAGACACCTTCCTCTCTTGCCTTAACTATATTTCTTTGTTGGCACTAGGTCACTCCATCAGCATCTGAGCCTGCCCTTCATTCTAACTCACACCTGCCAGAGTCCTCTACCCCTTTGCAGGCTTGATAAGGAGTTATCTGCATATCCTGCCTACATCCTTCTTCCCCCTCACTCCCAAACTCTGTGCGATATGCTTCGGTCATTCCACGAACCTGCCTGGCCAAGGAATGTCCATTCGACAGGTGTTTAAGCTCCTGTCCTACATCAAGTGATGTGCTAGGCAATGGGAACATGAACACGGCCAAGCCAGTCCCAAACATGGTGCTTATGCCAATGGACATATACACAAGCAGATAAAGGTCACAATCTGGGAAAGTTCTATGAAAGCAGCAAACAGATTGAGAGGACACAGAGACTGGGGAGTAAGGGCAGAGGGTCTCCATTTTAGATAGGGCGGTCTAGGGAGGCGAGGCCTCTCCAAGAAAGCACATCATCCAAGGAGCAGGGAGAAGGTGGTCCGGGTGGACAGGATAACAAGTACAAAGCCCTGAAGCAGGAGCAAGCATTTGTGCTTGACAGGAAAAAGGTCCATGGGCTTGGAAAGAAGCTAACCATAAGGAGAGGGTTGTCAGCAGCGTTAAGGAAGGAAAGGAATTTATCTCCAATGCAAGAGGAAGTCCTTGCAGACTTTAAATGACAATATCTGATTTGTATCTTAAAAAGCACCCTCAGGCCACAAAGCTGTGTGGACAATGAACTGCAAGGGTAAGAGGTGAAGAAGGGAACAGAGTAGTTAGGATCCAATGCTCATTCATCTTCAATGTCCAAAAAGCATGTCACATTTAATGCGTCTAAAAAGAAACATCTGGATCAGCGGTTCCCTGAAGGCAAAGCAACAAAACCAGGCTCTCTCCCAGTCTTCCCCATTTCGGTAAACAGCAACTACAATTCACCCAGATGTTCAAGCCAAAAACGTAAGGGCCACTCTGGCCTCCTTCCTCTCCCTCATCCCTGCATCCCAAGCCCAGTCTACTCTCTTTCCTTATCCGCTGCTCTCCTTCCCCACTGCCCCCACCCGGGTCAGGTGCCATCGCTCCCCGACTGTGTCCAGCACCTGCGTCCTCGCAGCCCTCCCCTCCCCTATCCCGACAGACAACTCCACGCAGGAGCCAGGGGTATTTTTTAAGAATACCAATGTGTCACTCTCTGCCTAGCACAGCCCTCAAGGCTTCCCTTCGCCCTCAGGCCTCTGATGAGACCTGGGCGCAGGACCCGGCCCAGGAGGAAGAAAAGAAAGAAAAGGTAAGACCGGAAGGGGCGGGGCCCGGCTCGTAGCTCCGCCTGCCCGCCTGCCCTGCGCTCTCTCGGACTTAGGAACCTTTCTTCTCGGCGCCGGGGGAAGCTTTCCCAGTAGTACCTTCCGGCCTCGACGACCCTATTTCCCGTGCTGCACCGCGGCCTTCCTCTTTCTCTTCCGGTCCCAGGCCTTTCGGGAGCCGCGGGCTTCGGTAAGTATCCGCCGCGCGGCATCCGAAGCCATCCGCGAGGCGCGGACGGCGGCGAGGCGCAAGCTCCGGGGCGGTCAGGGAGACCGGCTCCTTGGCTGTGGGGAGCGGAGGCTGCGGGGCAGGAGTGATGCTTGTGGGGTCCCGAGGAGTGGATGGGAGGAGGAGAACTCGATTTGCGGGGAGAGCGCAACCTTGCGGTGGCGGTGTTGGTTTCGGGGCACCATTACCTGATTTTACGGGGACTGGCGTCTAGTCGTGCAGAGTGAGTCGAGGCGGGTAGAGGCCGCAGATGCAAGGCGTTTGTGTTGCAGCCTCATCCTGGCTTCTGGCCTCGCGTTCTCCCGCATCAGGACGGCAGGGGTAGGCCCCGCCGCTGAGCCCCCAGCCCTGATCCTCACTTTCGACCTCCAGGTGCAGTCATGGCCAAGTCCAAGAACCACACCACGCACAACCAGTGTAAGTTCCTCTGGCCCAGCCTCCGTCTCACGTCCCAGACCCTAGCAAGGATTCAGGATGCTGGGGCGGGGCGGGGCAGGGCAGGAAAACACATTTCTACTGTGGGCGTAGTGCTTGTTTCTTAGTACTTGTTTTCAGCCAGTATTACTGTTGGGGTTATAGATTTAGAAGCCATGGGTCCACTGAAATCCCCACAGTCCTCTGCACTTAGCGATAAGGGGTATCCTGGATCTCATTACCTGCTCTGGGAAGTAATGGTTCTCCAAGGCTTGCCAGCTGTGATGTTCGGTGGTCATATTTAGAAGAAACTTCTTTTTTGATCTTAATTCTTTTTCTTTCCCACAGCCCGGAAATGGCACCGAAATGGCATCAAGAAACCCCGATCACAAAGATATGAATCTCTCAAGGGGGTAAGTGCGCGCTGAATCACATACAGGTGTGTCTTTGGTTCCAGCTGTACCGTTCAGGTCTTCCATATAGCTTTTTCCAGCTTCCCCATCTGCCTGTGCACCGTGATTAACTGTCCTTTGTCTTACCTGGCCTGCCAAAGTTCACAATTTTTTTCTCTACCCGGCCAGCTTTTGCTGAACTTCAGGCCCTGCGAGACCCATAATAAAGTTTTACTTGGCCTTTTCAAGCCCAGGATGTAAATCATAGTCAACCTATCTCCTGAGGGCAGTTTGACCATCTCCCTTATCCACCCAGAGCACTTCAAGGGAAGGAATGGCCTTGTCTGTGCATACCAGGTACCCTCTGAGCCTTCCATTCCATCTTGACTAGCCATAGGACCTTGATCTGATCCGGTGCTGGGCTTGCGAAGTTTCCTTCCAGTACTGGGGAATGCTACAGATCAGCTGAGAAGGCTGAGGCTGTAGGGTCAGAGTAGAACTGAACCCTATATCTGTCTGATTCTTGGTTTCTTATTCTACGTAATTTGCTGTGAATCTGTTGTACTAGGCTTAGTATTTAATTGGTACCTTCCATTAAGGGGGTGCGATGTCCCTGAGGGGGTTTCGGGACTCATCCATAGCCCTGCAACCTTGGCAGAAGGGGCAGTCTGTTCTTTCCTTCCGCACTCACGTTTGAGCTCTACTGGACTCCGGGCATGTAGCTCTGAGGCTGTGCTTTTACATTGCATAGCAGGGTGTGATATTGGCTTCTGGGGTAGTGGTGTGTTTCTTTGCAGATAGTTTATGTCAGCCTTCAAAGGTGACTTGATACACTGTCTAAACCCCCAGTAGGCCTTGGCCGGAGCCTGGTAGTCTCCAGGGTACCGCTCTGGATGACTTGGTGACCTGTACATGCTGCACTTAGAGCCGCCTATACCTTTCCTTCCAGGTAGACCCCAAGTTCCTAAGGAACATGCGCTTTGCCAAGAAGCACAACAAGAAGGGGCTGAAGAAGATGCAGGCCAACAACGCCAAGGCCATGAGTGCACGTGCTGAAGCTATCAAGGCCCTCGTAAAGCCCAAAGAGGTCAAGCCCAAGATCCCGAAGGGCGGCAGCCGCAAGCTCAATCGACTTGCCTACATCGCTCACCCCAAGCTTGGAAAACGTGCTCGTGCCCGTATTGCCAAGGGTCTCAGGCTCTGCCGGCCAAAGTCCAAGGCCAAGGCTCAAACCAAGGCCCAGGCTACGGCTGCGGCTGCGGCTGCAGCTCCTGCTCAGGCTCAGGCTCAGGCTCCAGCTCCCAAAGGTGCCCAGGCCCCCACAAAGGCTCCAGAGTAGAAGTCCGTCTGCCGACGTGAGGGTGAAAGGACTGGTGTGACCCTGGGCTGCTGTCCTCCTGTGCTATTTGTACAAATAAACCTGAGGCAGGATCTGTCAGTCTGTGTCTATGACCTCGGGACTGGGGCTTGGACGGGGTTGGCACCTCCATTTCGTGTGGGAGGAGAATTCAGCCTTCTCTGGATGATGGTGCGGTTGGGCGTCGGAGGAGGTAGTTCCCTGGAGTACAGGAAGGAGACTTGGTAAATGAGAAATGGTTGGGGGTGTGGGGAAGCTGGGGCACAGCTTGCTGGACTGAGCAGGCTGGTGAGGAAAGGGAGAAATGCCAGACATCCTTGTCAAGCCTTGAAACTTAAACAGAGGGAACGGGGCCCTTCTGAAGAATTCTCCATCTGGCTTGAGGTGTTCCAGGCTTAGGGAGTTCCTAGTGCATCTGGCCAGCATCTACTGCTCTGGCTTGCCCCCGTCCCCCTGAGTGCTAGAAGCCCTGGGTGTGGAGGGGACTGTTCCAGGACGTCACTCCTGCCGGGTCACACAGGTTGGATCGTTGTGTCCTGCAGGGAGGCCTGGCCAAATGAGGGAGACCTTCCTGGGCTGAGGGGCCCCTGGAAGTGGAGAGCGGATAGGCT
>NW_006434366.1:2367824-2376440 GCF_000325575.1 Pteropus alecto | reverse complement strand
AGGAATGATTTTGCAGAGTCCCCAAGACACGGTACCAGATGTGTATGTCCATGCTGAGCATTAGGTTCGCAGGAAGGAATGCACAAGGCCGAAGGTTAAGCAAGGTTTATTGTAGCAGAGTGAGTGAGGCTGAGCCAAAGGTGTCAGCCCCAAATGCAATGGGACCTGAAACATGGGGCTTGAGGCAGGCTTTTACAGGAATGTTCTGGGCAGGTAAATTGGTGGGGAAGGGAGAGAAATCCACTGAAATGAGGTGAGCATGTAGCATCAACCTGGATGCAAGGCCCAGTTCCCACACAAAGGTAAGAGAGGAGTCTGGTTCCCACACCACGGGGGAAGGCATAGGGCCTCACAGCCCCACAGTGGGTCAAGACAGGATGTTGGGTGCTCTTGTTGAAGATTTGGGGGATACCAGTCTTGAGACCGGGTCCAAGCTGTGGGGAAGGTTCAGAGTGGGGTTTGAGGGGAAAGTGAATGCCCAGGAGAGAAGGGACCTGGGAGGCTAACCCGGAAGCAGATGTGGCAGGATCTGCTTGCCACAGGCACCCAAAAGAAAAGATTAATAACGAGGCCACCAAACACTGTTGTCCTTGGAACTGAAACTACTGGAATCTGCCGTGGGATCTTCTGCCGGGTTGGGACAGTTACTTTAGATCCCTGGAGGTGGGGACTGTTCAGTCTCTGGTGGGGCCCTGTCATCCTGATGCAGTTGGGACCCGTGGACCTGTGCTATACGTGGACCAGTACATGCACCGTTCAGAGGGGTCCTGGTCTGGCCTATCCCCTGCCTGTTCACGACAAAGCATCACCTGTCCCTGTCTACACAGCCCAGCCAGATTCCCGAGGCACAGCTGCGTTCAGCTCCAAAGATCAGGCTACAAGTGTCAGTCATAGAAGAAAACCAGAACACCTGATTCAAGTCCCTACTAAATATCTGTCTTTCTGACCTTAGACTTGTGCTGTTCCTGCGGCATCCAGTGACAGCTCCCTGCACCAGCTGTGCCGTCATCCGAACTGAATGCTTTGTTTTTTATACCAGATGAGTCTGCTAATAGCTCTTTTTTGTTAACATATGAAATCTCAAAAGTCCTCAAGTGATCCAACCCCAAGCCTAAGTGACCTGTTAGCACACTGGTTCAGGTCCTGGGGCGGCGGGCATGGTGGAGAAAGGGTCACTAATACTTGGATTGCTACTTTTAATTTGCCTTTTTTTTTTTTTGCGTGTGTCTGTATTGCTGTGACGGTGTCTCTGACACAGATAATTGGAGACTAAACCAGCTACCTCCCTGCTCCTGAAGCCCCTGGCTGACCGCTTAGGGCACCTCAAGGAAGGAGGAGGGGGTGTGAGATTGTAAGAGCCAGTCATGGGGACGGAGTGTGGAGAGACTTCCATGACACGATGCTGTTGGTCCTGCAAGCTACACGCAGGCCAGACGGAGATGGCGTCCCGTAACCTGCTCAGACAGAGCAACCCCTCCCCTGTGGCCCAGTGTGCTGGTCGCTGGAACAGCCATTGCCCTGCCCCTGGCAAGGATGCAAGGTGGTTCCCCATATCTGGAATGGGTCATGCTCCTGTGTCCTAGCTGTCTGCCCTGTTCTGTGTAATCCCTCAGCACTGCCATGTCTCATGGACAATAGCCATGCCATCAGACCGAGTGGCCTGCCTCTTTGGTCTTTCCCTGCCGTCTGCTTATGGAGGTAGATTTTCAGCTTCAGGGCTTTTCCCGGGGTCCGCGTGTCAGTGCTGGGAGGCAGGGCCCTCTCTGCTGGGCCCCCTGGGTCAGCTGCTTCACCTGCAGTCCTCTGAGGGACCAGTGAAGCCAGTGGGGGAGTGGTGACAGGCTTCCTGTGGAGGGCGCCAGGCGGAGCATTGCTTCTGGTCACACTTGGTCCTCAAAACCAGCCTCTGAGTATGAGGGTTATGTAATTTGTGGTCCAGCCCCTTGGTACTTGGGAGGCTCAGAAAGAATTGCTATTAATCATGATGGGGCAGCAGATGCAACCCTGGCATGTGGTCCCCCACCTCTGAAGGAGGTATTACTATTATCTTTGTTTCACAGGTAAGGAGCCTTTTTCGAGATCACACTGCTAGGAAGGGGTGGAGGTAGCACTGACACCCAGGTGGTCCGTGCGGGGCCCCAGGAAGTCAGGGCAAGGCTGCCGGCTCCTGTCATCCTGGCATGCTCTGTGGGTGGCCAACTGCCCCCACCAGCTGGTGTCAGATAGGAGGTAGGGTCTCAAAAGGGACCAGGAGCAGGTTTTGTGTCCTGAAGGTGGCTTGGTCCGGCGTAAGGTCACCAGGTTGGATGGCTTCCAGAGCGAGGCCCGTGCTCCAGTCTCCAGGACAGGGGCCATGAAGACCTCCTTTCCCATCATCCTGGGAGGCCAGACCCCAATCCCAGGAGACCCCGGGGCAGGGGCTTCACCTGGGCTTTCTTCAGCTTGCAGCGCTTCGCCCCCAGCTGCACGCAGGGCCTGTGTGCAAGAAGCACAGCCCCCCGGTCCTGAGTCTCAGGTCATGTCTCCATTACCTCCAAGCTGCGTGATCTCGGGCAAGCTATTCTTGCAGAACTTCTAAGGTGGGGCGCAGTGAAACCTGCATCGAAGGGTGGCTGTGAGGCTTGCGGGAAGGTGAGTGGGGCTGGCCGGTGTGCTGGGTCCCTGTCAGAACCCCGTGAGCCGGGTTATTCTACTACCAGGACTAAGTCCGCAGGCCACAGAACCAGACTCTGGACTTCTGGCCACAGCCAGGAGCTTCCAAAGCCAGCTCTCCTTGTCTCCCGGGCCCCATGCTTAGGGAGGTCAGAACAGGACCAGATCAGAGCGGCTGGAGGAGCAGGATCAGCTCTCAGGGTCACAGCTGACACTTTGAGCTGCCTGGGGCCCTAGCTAGGCTGACAGACTGAAGCCCAACTTGTGGGCTACTCTGTACACACAGACCCATGATCCCTGTCCGGGGTGCTGGGGACCCTAAGATGAACTGACCTGGTCCACCAGGGCTCCTGCCCCCTCTGGGACCCGTGCTCTCAACACCCCCTTCCTGTCAGCCCTGGCAAGGTTTCGACAAATGCCAGCGGTCATGCCTTGCCAGTTGTCCCTCTGCCCCACATCTGGCCTCCAGTTCTGGTCCTGTTCCAGGATCCTGAGTGTGCTCCCAGAAAGCCAGGCGTAATCCCCTGAGATCTTGGCCTTCCCCTGTCCCTCTCCATGGGAATGGTATCCCTGGCCTCACAGGTCAGATACAGATATGGTGGCCTCTGAGACTGGGAACTACGGCCCCTTGCCGCTGGACAGAGACGTGGCTAGGAGGTCCAGGGTGGGTGTGTTGTGTTGAAGGACACAGCAGAGTGGAGTGGTGGGGACATGCCCAGAGCCAAGCTCTGTTTCCTCATCTGTGAAATGGGGATGGGAACAGCATGTCCCCAGAGAAATGAGAAACGCTGCTCCATGAATGTCCTTGCTGTTAGTATTTCAGAAGTGGCTCCTGTCCACGCATAACCTTTATTGTCGGGCAGTGAGGAAGGGCCCCTGGCACTGGTCAGGTGGGAGCCCCAGTGGTGGAGGCTGAGGAGCGTGCGGCTCAGTTGTCACTGGGCAGGGCGGGCACGCTGGCCAGGGCGGGCAGCAGCCGTGTGTATATGTCGATCCCACGGAGGAACACGGCCTCATGCAGTCGCTCGTCATGGTCATGCAGCAGCACGGGCGTGTGGTTCATGGGTGAGAAGCCCAGAGCCGGGATCCCTGCCTGCAGGGGCAAGGAGGAGCCGTTAGGGGAAAGGCCAGCGCCCGGGGCCACCGCACTGCCCACCCTACTGCAAGCAGCTCACCGCGCGGAGGAAGCGGCTGTCAGTGGCAGCGGAGAAGATCTCCAGATCCAGAGTGAGGTTCCTGCCGAGGGGAGAGCCCGGGGAATGGGGAGGCGGCGGGCAAGGGAAGAGGCAAAGGGGCGAAGGACGGTGGGAGGGAGGTAGAGGAAGGAGAGAGGGAACGGGGAGTGGAGAGCAGGCCAGGACACTCACATGTCCTTGCAGACGCCGCTAAACGCAGCCCACCAGGGGTCTGAGTCATCAGTAGATGTCACTCGGGGCTCCGTCCACTTCTGGGAGGAGGAAGAATATGGCGGGGTCAGGACAGGGCCTGGGCATCTTGTGTTTTCGTAGGGTGGGTACGTACCTGGCACAGGGCACGCACCCGACCCCCACCCCCTACCCAGGCATCCAGCCGGCCAGTTCCGCAGGCCCTGTCAGGTCCGCAAAGGCCGCAGGTCTGAGACCTTCCGCTGCCCCCCGTTCACTTACTTCCTGTCCATTCTTCAGATCCCAGCCTGAGAGCCCCTTCCTCAAGGGGGCTCCCCGACCTCTCAGACTGGTCAAATACTCCAATTACATGTCTCAGACTACGAGGTCCACCCTCTTCTGGACCACACATGTTCATATGTATAGAGAAGTAATATGAACACTTGACTCAGGTCTGCAACCCCCTTCACGCTGTAAGGACGAAGAGGTCAAGACCACGTCTACTCCCTACACTATTCCCCAGCTGCCAGCAGCGGCCTCCCCTAACATGCGTCTCTCAGAGCTAAAGCAGCGCCCACGTGTGCGTGGGCACGCCGAGCACACACTCCCACGGTGATACACACTTGGCAAGCCCAGTGTCCCAGCTCCCACAGCGCCCCCATCATAGGTTCGCAGTCGATACCTGAGCAAACTCGAAGGTGACGCCCTCGCCAGCTGCCTGGCACCAGCCCCGCAGCTGTTCTTCAAAAGCCTACGAGAAGGGAGATGAGCTGGTCCCTCGAGATCCCTAGGATGAGCCTCTAGACCAGGATCGAGGACCCGGCTCCCTCCTCCAAACCCAGGGGGCGATGGCACCTTCATGTCCACGTCTGGTGCCACGCGGAAGTCAAAGCTGGCACTCATCGCGGCAGGAACCACGTTATACGCCACGCCGCCCTCCAGTTTAGTCAGGTTCACAGAGGTCACGGCCCCCAGCTTCAAGTGGGGGTTTGACTGCAGCCTGTGGTGGGGGCCCGGGGCAGGAGCAGCAAGGGGGAACAACAGATATAAAAGGAGGCTCGGCCCCCCTCCTCTGGAAACAGCCTCCCAGCCTCGCCCATTCCCAGGCTGCCTCACCTCTGCCTCTCCTTCTCCCGGAAAGCCAGGATCAGGCTCACAGCCTTGTGCTAGGAGAGCGTAAGGTCGGATGTGAGAGAGGGCCCAGGATAGAGCCTCGGGAATTCCCGAACTCCATCCCCGCGTGCTACCCACCAGCTTCTCTGCGGCTGTGTCCTCGATGAATAGCGAGCCGTGGCCAGGGTTCCCGGTGCTTGTGATCCGCACCCCTGGGAGACGCAGAGGGAAGGGGTGCCATCAGCACGGGACGGGCTGGGAAAGCACTTGGCCCTGGGGTGGGCCCGGGTCTGCCCCTCATTTCAAGCTCCTTCGGCAGGGCTCTGCCCCTCAGAAGGCACAGCGCAGGGCTGATTCCTGCCCCTAGGGAGGGCCTGACCTCAGAAGCTCATCAAAGAGAAGCCCAGGCAGGAAGGCGCTGGGAGGCAGAGGCCCTGAGTTCAAGGCCTCCTTGGGCCCCTGCCCCTTCTGGCCTAGTCTCCCGTCTGCACAGTGATGCCCTCCCCCGAAACCCATACTCACACCAGGGGCTCCGTTCACTGTAAAAGACAGTGAAGGCGTCAGTGGGGTTGGCCAGGCCTAAGGTGGGAGGAGAGGGGTTCAGAGGGTGGAGTGGCCCAGCCCCGCCAGCAGCATCCCTAGCCCCTGCTGGCCACTCAGTGGCCTGCCACCCTGCTCACCCTCATCCAGGGCGAAGCCAGCCCTCAGTGCCTGGAACTCAGGCCGCTGTACAAACAGCTCCATGCCTTTGTGGCCCCCAACTTCCTCATCTATAAAGAGGGACATGAGATGAGAGAGATGTTCCCCAAACACCCCCCTCCCCCGAAGGTGCCCCTTGCCGAGCCACCCCTACCAGGCATAAAGGTCATGTGGATGGTTCTGGGGTAACGGTGGCCCTCAGCCTTCAGCCTCCTCACAGCCTCCAGGTACCTGAGGGGCAGCGAGAGGGTATAAGCAGGTGCCGAAGGAGCCGCCACATGCTTGGGCGGGCAGGGCTGGAGCCCTAGGCCGTGGGCCCTGCTCTGCCACAGCCGGGCAGGGGACTCGGGAAAGTCCCTGTCCCTCAGCCTCCGCATCCATGCAGTTGTCATAGCAGCAGTGCCTGCTCAATGGAAGGGGTCAAGATGTTCTTCAGTTCTGAGGTTCTCCGATCACACTCTGGGCTCTGGGTCATTCCGAGGGGCCAGTGGGGACACTGTGGGGGACTGGGAATGGAGGACACTCACTGGATGCTGACACACTTCATGTCCTGGGCGCCCCTGGCATAGATGTAGCCCTCGGCATCCTTGAAGGCCTCGAAGGGGTCATGACTCCAGTGCTCCTGGAGGCAAGGATGGGAAGGGGGACCCAAGCCCCAAATTTAGTTCTGCACCCACGGTGGTTCTGCCTTAGGAGCCCACTGGAGGTTTGGGGTGATGGGAGCATGGTGGCGAAGGGGACAGACGAGGGCTGAAGAGGACAGTGGACTGCCGTCCCTCATCTCTGCCTCCCGCCTCCACCTCCGCACCCCTCATGGGCATGGAACGGCTGCTGGACAAAGGCTGCTTGAGTGGCGTGATGCCAAGTGAGGTCCAGTCAGCGCCAGGACCAGCGCCAGGACCAGCGCCAGGAGGGGGCTCCCTGAGGTTGAGTGGGGGAGCGTCGGCCTCGTCTTTGTCCCCCGCACACCCTCCCTTCAACACACACACCTTGAATACGGGTACCACATCCACGTGGGAGTTGAGCAAGATGGAGGAGAGTTTAGGGTTGGTGCCTGGCCAGGTCAGCACGGTCACCACAAAGCCAGGTGCCACCTGGAGAGGGCCAGGAGGGGATGTGGTCAGTGCAGGGTGAGGAGGTTCCCCAGGCCCACCGCCTCTCCCCACACAGGGCCCCAGGCTCACCTCCACATTCTGAAAGCCCAGGCCCAGCTCGTGGGCTCTCTCCTCAAGAAAGGCCATCGCAGCCCCTGGGGACACAGACAGTCTTGGGGCTGCTCCTGCCTACGCAAGCCTCCCCGGCCCATCTCTGGAGACACCTCCAGAGATGGTCACAGACCCTGAAACGGGTTGCTTCCTTCTCAACACAATCCCACATCCCTCAGGGACACCTGTACTTCTGTCCCCAGGGAAGATCTTTTTGGCCAGCCAGTGACCCTTTGTGGAAGTCCAGGGTTAGAAGCTGGTATTATTGTTATCTTCCTTAACGGTGGGGGAACTATGGCACAGAGACATGACAGTCATCTAAAGTCCCTCAGGGAAAACCAATGACAGTCATCTCAAGTCCCTCAGCTGGAAAACCAAAGCAGGAATTTGGACTCGTGTCTACAATTCCAGCCACCAAGCCTGACTCTCTAAGGGCTGTGGCCTTTGTCCAGCCCCAGGAGGCCTCTGGAGGCCTCTTCTTCCATGTGGCTGCCCCAGACTCTCCTTCCCCACCCAAGCCCTGGAGAGTGAAGTGAAGTTGTTCCTTAATTAGCCACCTGGAGTAACTTTTGGAGGAGCACAGCCTCTGCAAGGATGTCCCTCCACGGCCGAGCTGGCTGTATAGTGAGGGAATGGCTAGAGAGGTTGAGGCACCATTGGGGGCATCAGAGTGGGGCTCAGCTGGGTGACAGGGGTTGGAGCCTGTTTAGGGCACAGTCCCCGCCCCAGGGCCCCAGAGCAGGCCCTGCAACCTCCATGTTCTCACCGTAGTCGGGATCAGGATGGACGGTGCGGAGGCGCAGGTACCGACGGAAGAGTGTCACAGATGGGTGCTCGCTCTCGTGACCCTTGCTGGCCATGTCGCTGTGCGTGGTAAGCTGGGGGCAAAGAGAGTGGCTACCTACCCCTTCCAGCCGCTGGGACCCGATGGACTCCACTTGTACACGGTCCCTCCCTTGGGCGGTTCCCCGGACGTCTCACAGGGAGAGGACACCCTATTTCCAGCCCCCATTCTGTCTTTAGGCGTTGTGCTGTTCACTTTCAACACATTTCCTTATTTGATCTCCCAAAGAGCCCCAAGAAGTTCGTGCCTCTGCGCATCCACTTTGCAGGAGAAAGCTGAGGCTCAGAGAGGTTCAGGGACAGCTGGGGAGCAGCAGAGCCAGATTTGAAACCAGACATCGACTCCCTTTGCCCTGCTCAAAAAATGTGTCCCCAATTTCTCGGATTTCATACCAGGGAGACCCCGATCCCACTACCCCTCTCCAGGGCTCTCCACCTGGTTTTGGGCCCACGTTCGCCTCTCAGCGTCCGCCTGGGACTGTGGCTGGGAGTCAGGGTCCTGCGAGGTCTCGGGCTCAGAACCAGCCCCCGCCCACCGTGTGGCTGGACTGGGATCCCGGTCGAGACCGAAGACCGAGAGTTTGGGCTTCTCAGCCCCACCTGGTTGCAGCTTCTGCCGGGTGATTAGAGGCGCGGAACTCGCCTTCTGACCGGGGGGACGCTGCTTCGGCCGCCGCCCCCCCCCCGCAGCGACAGAGAGTCCCAGCTGGCCCCCACCCCTCCCGCAGGCCCGCCCCGGC
>NW_006434366.1:2362093-2367744 GCF_000325575.1 Pteropus alecto | reverse complement strand
GCCGCCAGGGAGGCGGGCGGCCGCGGACACCGAAAGCGTGGGCGCCGCGTCACTCTCAGGGCACAGGGCGGCAAAGTTGTGCCGGAACTGGCCCCTGACTGCTGCCCTACCCCTCCCGCGAGGGCGTACTTTTTTCCCTTTCTTGTCTCAGCTCCTCGGAGAGGTAAGGGCCTCCGTGGCTGCCTCGGTCCCCTGAGTGGAGAGGTTATTGGTTAATATCTGACCCCCCCAGGCTGTGATCTCCAGGAAGCTGGTTCATGTCCGTGACAAGCAAAGAGCAGAAGTCCGGACAACGTGCCAGGAGTGAAGGATAAATGGACGGACAGGAGCATGTGACCGCGATGTGATCATGTGAACGAGGCGCTGTGTGTATCAGTGAGTGTGACCACGTGTATGGTGGTTGGGTGTGACGGTGTCTGTGTGATAGAGGACATCATGGTGAGAGGATGTAATCGTGACGCTGGATGACAGCGTGAGAGATGGGGAAACTGCACAAAAGCATGTGGGTGACAGGCTCTTGACTGACCCTGTGTCAAGGTCCCTGGGTCTTCTGCAGCCACCAGAAGACAGGTGTCCCACTGGCCACCCACGGGCTGCACACAGCTGTAGCTACTCACTTCTGTGCCCAGCTGCCCTTTGTACCCTCAGCTCCGGGGCTGAGTCCGCCTGGGCAGGCAGGGTTGAAGACTTTCACCTCTGGGTCCAGAGGAGGCAGGCTGGGAGGGGAGGGAAGAAATCCATCCCAGCCCTCCTGGGGTTTAAGTCTGGGCCACTCTCCCACACATACCCAAGGGGAAGTAGGCTTGGTGGTTCCCCAGCAGTGCCACGGTAATCATTAAACCATTAAACCACATTCCTCACCACCCTCCCCGCCACACACACATGTACACAACCCGTTCCCTTTAGCCATAAGTCCTAGATTCCTGACTCACTCAGCTCAGCTGCCAGGCCCTGGATTTGCCCCCAATCCCAGGGGTCATGCAGCAGTAGTAATACCCCCACTCCCGCAGCACCGCGTGGCCAAGAGCGCCTCTGACCCAGACGCGTCCAACCGGGAAGCCACCTTCTGAGCTAGGTGTTGCCATCACGCCCATTTTACGGCTGAGGAAGCCGAGCCGCAGAGAGGCGAGGGCGGCCAGCTAGGAGGCAGCCCGTGTTCTTACCCTCCCGGGCTGCTGGAGCACTCGCTCCAGCCCTCAGCCCCGAAGTGGTCCCCACTCTCCTCCCACCCCGCCTGCACCCCACAAGGAAACAGGGCCTGTCACTCCCCGGGCACGACAAAAACACTTTTATTTACTGTCTGCGAGGTGAGATGAGAGCTCCTGACGGGGCCTGGCCCTCTGGCCTTCGCCCTCCCATCCCAGTGGGGACTGGTCCGGAGCCTCCAAGCTCAGGCCAGGCCCAGGGCCTGGGCAAGTGGGTGAGCTCAAGGCAGGTGGTCAAGGAAGGCAAGGAGGACAAGGTGGAAGTCTTTTGGCTTGTGGAGGTAGCAGGCATGGCCTGCGTCATGCAGCTTCACCACGGAGTGGTTGGGCAGGTGGCGGAGCTGCCGCAGCGACTCCCGAGCCAGGACGCGGTCCAGTTCCCCATACAGGATGAGAGTTGGGGTCTGCGGGGCAAGGCAAGGGGCTGTGATCCTGGCGCCTGATAGGGACTGGCCCTCAAGCCACCTGCTTAGGAAATCTTCCCCAAACACCCATCTCTTCCATCCAGATCAGGGATGGGGCCATGTGTCCTCCAGGTGAGTCCTTTCCCCCCAGGACTTGAGCCATGACAGGAAGCCAGTACCTTCACGGCCCAGAACTGTTCCTGGGTGTAGTTCTGGGTGGAGGCGGGTGCGATGGGCACGAATCCGTGCAGCTGGTGGTGGCTTCGCATCAGGAAGGGCAGGGCATAGTGGCCGCTCAGCGAGGGGCTCACCAGCACGGCCTTCTGCACCCCTAGGGCCCGCAGCACACGCTCCAGCAGCTCCGCCCGCCCGGCCTCTGTGCTGGCCTCCTTCGAAGGTGCCGAGTTCCCAAAACCTGGGAGCAGGAGGCACCGCTGAGGGAGGCTGGGAAGGAGCTCAGGACCGCTGCTCGCCACGGTGGGGGAAAGAGATGGGGAGCAGTGGCACGTGCCACATCTCCCCCAAATGTCCCAGAAGCTACTTTTTGTACTGTGATAGGCCTGCTAGAAAAACACCTTCCATTCATCATATCGGCAAAAGTGAAAAAGACTGATAAGATGTGGGGAGATGGCACTTCCATACATGACTGACGGGAGGAAAAACCCATGTAGCAGTTTCGGAGGGTAAGGTAGTATTTGTCAAAATTTAAAAGATGTGTGTCCTCCACCCATCAATTGTCCTTGGTAGCTTACCCTACAGAAATTGTTGGCCACAGGCTCAAAGAAGCATGTCAGAAGATGCTTCGGCTTCAATACTTGAGCATTTCAACTGACAGTGCAAACTCTGAGTCAACGTACAGCGCCCACCGGTAGAGGAATGGCCAGATAGAAGCTGTCCATCCCTCCACGGGCACACACTGCAGGGAGGGAGGTGCACAGCGGTGGGTATGATCCCTGAGACGTGGTATAGGGGGAGAAAACCAAATTGCGGATAGATTCGCTAAGCAGGCAGGACGCCAACCACGTTTACAACCCCCACCACACGACCCTGCATATCGTCTATGTCTCTAGGTATGGAAATGCCCCAAAAGGGTCTGGCACCCCCAAACTGCTTAGAGAAGTAAGGGAGGGAAATGTGGCATGGGTCCCTGAGGGTGTCACTCTCGTTTGATTTTTAAGGAGTGGTAGCATAAATCGTTAGTACAGTTAAAAAAAACAAAAAGCTCCCTAATTTGTGGTAAAAAGGACAGTGACTCTCCCCATGCCATCTCAGGGAAGCGAGTCACGTTTCCATTTGCTCCGTGACCTGCAACTATCCACACTGTAGTTTGCAAGGGTAGAAAATAAAGACACAGATCTTTTCATGTTGTCATCTTATATCGCGACCTGCCGCTGCTTGTCCAGATACTGGGGTCCAAGATGCCCCCAAGTCACATCTTAGGACTTTCCTACTCCCCCAATTTCCCCCTTGTACCTGCTGCAGGCTGCCTCCCCAGGCCCAGGGGTGGGGGCTCTCACCTGGGAGGTCAAGGGCCACGGCTCGGTACCCCCGCTGTGCCAGCAGCTGCAGCGTGCCCAGCTGCTCCCACGTGTGGGAGTTAAAGGCCTTTCCGTGGAGCAGTACCACCTCCACCCTGTGGGCACACAGCGGGGTGAGGGCTCTGCAGGTCTGGCAGTGGGCATAGTGGGGTGAGGGCCCTGAGGGTCCAGCAGTGGGCACACAGGGGAGTGAGGGCCCTGAGGGTCCAGCAGTGGGCACACGGGGGAGTGAGGGTCTTGCGGGTCCGGCAGTGGGCATAGGGGGGTGAGGGTCCTACAGGTCTGGCAGTGGGCACACAGTGGGGTGAGGGCCCTGTGGGTCTGGCAGTGGGCACACGGGGGAGTGAGGGTCTTGTGGGTCCGGCAGTGGGCATAGTGGGGTGGGGCCCTGTGGGTCTGGCAGTGGGCACACAGGGAAGTGAGGGTCTTGTGGATCCGGCAGTGGGCATAGCGGGGTGAGGGCCCTGTGGGTCTGGCAGTGGGCACACGGAGGAGTGAGGGTCTTGTGGGTCCGGCAGTGGCCCACTCTCTTCCTAGGCTTATCCCACTGCCCTCCCAGTCCCTGAGCACCCTTAGCTGAGCTGAGGTCCCACACAGGGACTCCCGCGGGCCTAGTCTTTCCACTATACCCTGGGGTTGGCACCCACCTGCGTGCCCGGTGAAGTGGGAGCACCTCGCGGTAAAAGATGGGGGAGTTGCCAGGAGTAAGACCAGCCAGGATTGTGACATTGGGGTCTCCCCAGAGCCAGGAGGACTGCTCAGGGGGGCCTGGCAGCCCCACGTACAGTAGCAGCATGAGCAGCAGGCCCAGGCCCAGCAGGGCTACCTGGAACCGGCTCATGGAGGTCTGTACCACAGCCTGGAGGAGGAGAGGAGAGGGAGAAGAGGCTGGGGCTGAGCCCCCGCCAAGGCCCTCTGGGCTCCAACCCCAAACCCCACCCAGAAGCCCCCAGCAGAGGAAAAGCTCAGCCCTTGCCCTTCCCCCTGCTCTGGGCAAGGGTCTGAGGGTCCACACCCAACTACTCCACATGCCAGAGTAAGGGCTCAGGTACCCCACAGTGTGAGAAGGAGCACCTGAGATGTCCCCCGGCACACAGCATGCTCAGAGACCACTATCCTCACCGCCAGCTAATACCACTCCCGTGCACTGAGCTCTCTGACAGCTGGGCCCTGTGCTTGGCCCTTCACGTACGAAAGCTCATGAATTCACACAAAAACACTGGAGAGCCGACATGATTACAGGTCTCTTACAGATAAGGAAACTGAGGCTTAGGGGGTAAATTCTCTTGCCCGAAGTTCAGTAAGCAAGTAGAGGAACCGGGATTTGAACCCAAGGCTGGGCTCCTAAACACCGAGCCACACTCGGTTCCCCAAGGCAGAAAGCACGGTGCTGGGAGGTGACGGATGGAATGGAGCCCTGCTGGTGGGTAGAGTGAGGGGTGTCAAGAGACATCCTGCTGAGGGCACCTTTGGAGATGTGTGTTTTTTTGTGTTTGTTTGTTTGTTCGTTTTTTTATCACACTGCATATAATACTGCTAAAATCAGAATGTGTTTTACACCTGATGGGAATATTTAATGCCCCACCCCAGCTATTAAGTGGGAGGAGGGCTCATGGGGAGTTTGTGAAGGAGGGAGAGCTGAGGCCCGAGGGGCTGCGGAACTAGGGAGGAGAACCAGACACTTAGAAATGGAAAGGGCAGCATGGAGGCTGGAGCAAATGACCACCTCCCCAGCTTCATGCCAAGTCCATGACCTGCTTCACGGACTCCTCCAGTCTGGGTCCTTTGCATGCCCAGAGGACAGACCTCAGGACCCAGGAACCAGACAGAGCAGTTAGCCCTGGCTTTGAGACCCATTCTGCCACTTCCTAGCCCTGCAAGTCTTCAGTTGGTCAGTAAAATGGAGAGAAAGATAACCTCACCGCTGCCCTCCCAAGCCTCCTGTGAGATTTCAACAATACAGTGGCCTTGACCAGGAGCTGTCCTGTCGTCATTTGGGGCGCCTAGGAGGAGCACGCCTGCTTGTTCCCAGATTCCAGTAAACACTTCTTTATCCAGTGCCAACTGGACATTGGCCTGAGCTGCGAACTGGAAACCTGCATCCAGCTCCACCCACCTCTCTGGAATGTTTCCCCAGAGAAACATCCCACCCCCAGACTCCCAGGTCAGGTGGAGACCCAGGAGCTGAGCAGAGGAAGAGTGCGCTCCTCTCTTCTCTTTGACCACCACCCGCCTAGGACGCAGCTCTTCCAAGCCGTGGTGGCTTAGGTTCCCATCAGGTGGAGCAGGAGCATCGGCTCTGGACCTCACCTTGCAGGTGAGCCTGGGGCACAGGGGGCGCCTCTCCGGGTAGCGAGGGGAGGGACATCGGCCGTTGCCTTGGCAACTCAGGGAGCTGGAGCATTAGAAAACGTGGTCTAGCTACAGATACTGGGGGCGGGGGCTGGAGAAGTCCCCGTGTTAGGACCTTGGCACACGTGTCGACAATGACAGGTGTACACACG
>NW_006434366.1:2355815-2362059 GCF_000325575.1 Pteropus alecto | reverse complement strand
CATGCAGCCTCTTTGTACACGCACTGGCCACACATTCACAGGCCGACAGACGGACACACACAGAGACCCTCAGAAACACACGCGGACACACAGGTAATACACACCTCCAGAATCACACGCACACAGAAAATACACACAGTAGACAGAAAACAAGCGGGCGGACAGATCGACACATTCTCCAACACAGGCACAAGAAACACTGACACACAACACACTGACACACGCGTACACCCAGACCCCCAAGGAAACACGCAGACAAAAGCGCGCACGCACACACACCGCACACGACCACCGGCACACTCGCTTCCCCAACGCCTGCCCCTCCCGCAAGACTCTGCCTCAGGACGCCGGGCAAGGGGTGGGGCGAGGATGGCCCGCCCCCGGGCACCCTGCAGGCCGCACTCTCTGGGGACACTCACCCGACCGATCGACATGACCCGGCCGGCCTCTGCTGGGCGGGCCCCGCCCCTGCGCAACCAGCAGCCAAACAGTGCGGCGACCATGGCGCTGCCTCCGCCGCCCCGCAGGATCCCGCCGGCTCTAGGTGGCCGAGAGCGTGGCCACCGAGGCGCGCTTGCGCAGTCCGCAGTCGCAGGCCCAGCTCTCTGTAGCCCCGACCCACAGGGGACTGGGGGCGGCGCCCCGAAGCCCGCAGGCCCGGCCCCCTGTCCAGGTTTTCTGGATTGTTTTCGGCCTGAGAGCCGGACGGAGGGCCACCCAGCTTCTTCCCACCCTCCGCTCTCGCTCAGTCTCCCGTCTGTAAAGCGGGGCTACGGATAACGGTTGTCTTAAGGACTTAAGGGCCGGTCAAGCCTTAGAGCAGTGTCTGAGTAAACGCCAGATATTACTGTTATACGATAGCAGCTCCAGGTCCTCAGCCTCTTCCCTGGCCTTACAAACGCACTCGGGCCTGTGTACACTCAGAGCCCAGGGTGGCCTCTGGGCTCCTTCGCATCACTATGGCACCCATCCTGGTTGACAACCTGTGACCGACGTCTGCTCTGCTCTCAAGCTCAGGCACCGTTTGGCGACCAAGCCCGGCACAGAGGCTGCGCGAAGCGCGCAGGATTCACTCCTTTATTGGCGCCCTGAGAGGAAGGCACATCACACCCATTCTACAGGAAAGAGGCTCGGAGGCGTTGGGCTAACGATCAAGGCTACTTGGCTGGACATTGCCGGAGCCTCGCCCTCCAACCTGTCGGGCCTCAACTTCGTGCCTGCCTGGCACACGACTCCGGGCCTGGGCAGTCCAGTCCAGCCTGGGGATGAGGGAGGAAGAGAGAAGGGAGCAGCAGAGATGCGACCCCCCCCCCCAAAACTCTCCTCCTCAAGGAGCGCCGTGTGGGTATAGGGCAGGTGGCCGAGAGTCTCGGGCCGCGCCCAGCCCAGTGTTTGGGGCACGTGGGACCAAGGGGCTTGGGGAAACTGAGGCCGCTCTGAGAGGATACATCTAGCAGCACCGACCCGTCCTGCGGCGACCTGTGGCCACAAGAGGGTGCCCCGGAGCACAGCCCGGGCCCCGCCCTCTGCGCGGCCACATTCCAGCTTCCGCGCTCCCAGCCCCTTCCCAGCTTCCCCGCCCCGTCTCCATTCTCCGCCAGCATTCGCCTGCCTCCTGCGCGAATTCACGCAGCTCTCCAGGTACCTGCCCTGCGCCCTGGACCCTCTCTTTCTCGAACGCCCACCTATCTCCCCTTCCCAGCTCGTTTTCCCAGGTCCCTTCCCTCGGGTCTGTCTCCGCCCCTACCGCGGGCGCCCTACCAGGCCCAGCAAGCCAGAACCGAGGTCCTCGGAGGGGACAGAGCGAGCGTGGCGGCATCGGTGACCGCGCCCCTGACCTCGGCGTCGGCGCACTGAGCACTCCGCGTCCCTTGCGGGCGGGAACTCCAAAGCCTTTCCCGGCTCAGCGCTCCCGTTTCTGCTTCCAGATAATGCGTGTTTTACTCCAACCCCGACCCCCTCCCGCCAGCGGTGCCAACCCTACGACCTCGTAACAGTGCCTTGAAGAGGAAGAGGTTGATTAGCAAAACAGTCAGCTACTTAACTGTTGACTGAGCACTTACTTGCTTAGTACCAAGTGCTAGGCCCTGCGCATGCGTTGCCTCCTTGAATCCTATCAACCACCCATGAGCTAAGTACTATTGGATCGTCTCCTTTTGTGGAAAAGGATAACAATGAGAACAATAATCGTAATGAGAGTCCCGGGTATTGAATTTTTTCCAAGCGCAGGCACCCTCACTACCAATTTTTTTCTTTTTAACTTGTTAATTCTTGACCTAGACTTCAATGTCCCATATTTCAGATGAGGAAACTGAGGTCCAAGGCCATACAATTAAGTGAGTGGCAGAGGCAGAAACAACACCTACGTTTTCCTCATCTTATAGCACCTTCCGAGAATTCTGGGAGCCTCCTGGAGGCGTCCTTGCTGCTCCCCGGGGGACCCCTGCACTTTTCCCCCGCTGCAGCCTTCCTGCTCTGCCTGCCCGCAGGCTGCTCTGTGGCTCATCAACCCGACCTTGAACCGCAGGTGCTGCGCCAGCACAGGGCAGGATGGCCGGCGTGGAGCAGCACGAGGGCACCGTCCAGGTGCAGGGCCAGAGCCTGTTCTTCCGGGAGGCGCGGCCGGCCGGTGGGCAGGCTGCCCGCTTCTCCGTGCTGTTGCTGCACGGCATCCGCTTCTCCTCCGAGACCTGGCAGAACTTGGGCACGCTGCACAGGCTGGCCCAGGCCGGCTACCGCGCTGTGGCCATTGACCTGCCAGGTACTTCCGGGGTAGGCTTCTGGACAGGGATGGTCAGGGCCTCACTGGGGACCCAGAGCTGGGGGCTGGTGGACCAGAGGGACTTAGCCAGGCTGGGCCATGAGCTCAACAGGGCACAGTGCACACTGCAGGGACCTTTGAGCTTCTCCAGTCTTGATCCAGATGCCCGGACATGCCCAGCTGCTTCTGTGCTGCCCGGGTCAGTGTCTCAGCGTCTCTGAGCCTCTGCTTCCTCATCCGTAATGCGAGACAACCACACTCCTTTTGGGGGTTAGCTCTAGTGAGAATGGAATGAGATTATCCGTGGAAGTATGTGACCAGTACCTGACACGTAATAATTGGTGCTCAGCCAGTTGGAAGTAAAATATTTTGATAGAGCCATTACCATAGGCTCTGTTGGAAGCCCTGAGCAGTGAGACTGTTTCCTGGCACCTTTGGGGGAGGGCAGGACCTGGTAGGTGGCTGAGCCCCTAGTCATGATGCCAAATAGAAAGCATTAAGCTGGGTTCTGGGGGAGGCAGGGCAGTCCCAGACTGCCAGCCACAACTAACATCAGCAGGTCCCAACCCCTGGTGCCCAGTGCGGAAGGGTGGGCTGACCTGCCCCCGTCACTGGCCATGACTAATGGTTTCACAGCCCCGGGGGCGGGCCTCCAGGCCCTGACCTGATTGGTTTTGACAGTGGGTTGGGCCGAGCTTCAAGGCTAAATTCTAGAGCTAATCTTTCAGAGGGATGGTAGGGACTAACTGGAGGGGAGGTATGTGTGTAGAGCCAGCCCCTCAGCCACTGTCCTGGACGCACTCACCCTACCACCCCTTAGTAGTTAATTTTCACAGCGATCTTAAGTGGCAGATACTTTTGTCATCTCCCTTTAACAGATGGGGGAAACTGAACAGCCGAGAGGGCTGAGGGGACTTTCCCAAGGTTGCATAGACAGTAAATGGAAAATGGAGACTTGGACCCAGCCGTGTTGGACTTCAGAGCCTGATTCTTTCCAGGGCACCGTACTGCTGGGGCAGATGGGCACAAACACGAGAGATGTGCCTCATGCTTGCCACTGATACGACAGATCTAGGCTGCTGTACAAATAAACTCGGGCTCACTTCATGTTGCAAGAACCTGGCACGGAATGACTAACCTAGGAGGGCTTCCTGTAGGAAGAGCCCCTTTCTCTCCTGTTTTCCCACTCACTGCCCTGATCTTGTCTGTTCCACACCTGAATCCCTGCAGGTCTGGGGCGCTCCAAGGAAGCAGCAGCCCCTGCCCCTGTCGGGGAGCTGGCCCCCAGCAGCTTCCTGGCAGCTGTGGTGGACGCCTTGGACCTGGGCCCCCCCGTTGTGATCAGCCCGTCACTGAGTGGCATGTACTCCCTGCCCTTCCTCACCGCCCCTGGCTCCCAGGTCCGGGGCTATGTGCCAGTGGCTCCCATCTGCACTGACAAGATCAATGCTGCTAACTATGCCAGTGTGAAGGTACCCACGTGTGAGAGCCTGACATGCCCCTTCCTGGCGCCCTTCCTCATCTGGGGACTGGACGGCTTTTAGGGGAGCTGAACTACCAAATGCCGCCCTGCTGGTTTAATTAACAGATTACTTTGCCAAGACGGACATAAATCCACATCCCTGTCTCTTGGGAGCTGGCCCCCTTCACTCCACTGGGCTAGCTTGTCTCTCCCCCTCATTTGGGGTGACCCCAGGGAGAGACTGAAGTCATGGGGAGGGCCGAAGCCATTCTAGGAGGATGGGGATGGTGTGGTAGGTCCCCGTTGATTCTGCCTCCTTTTCCTTTCTCCAGACCTCGACCCTTATTGTATATGGAGACCAGGACCCCATGGGTCAGACCAGCTTTGAGCACCTGAAGCAGCTGCCCAACCACCGGGTGTTGGTCATGGAGGGGGCGGGACACCCTTGTTACCTTGACAAACCTGAGGAGTGGCATACAGGGCTGCTGGATTTCCTGCAGGGGCTAGCCTGAGGCCCAGCCCTGCTGGTGGGGGTGGGCTGCTTGCCTGCCTGGGGCCCTCTCCCTCTCCATGGGCTCCTGCTCATCGCACACGTGCAACAGGTGTGGCTGTCTGGGTGCTTGTCTTAGGGGGTCTGTCTGTCTTCTTTCTCTTGCAGTGACACACTGAGGTGAAATCAAGAGCAAAAAATTCAGGAGCCAAGGGACTTGGTCTTGTGGAGGGTAACCCTTCAGACGAGCTTCTGCTGTGGGACTTCTTGCTCTGCCTGTTCTCTGCTGTCCTCTGCTCTGCCCAGCCTCCGCCTCCTGGCTCCCACCGCCTCCGCTGCCCCGCCTCTTAGGCCTCAGATACATGCATGCTTACACACGTTCCACACGTTCCCAGAAGTGACCCGCTATGTGGGTCCCTCTACCTCTGCCTGACATGCACAATCAGGTGCAGCTTTGCTTTGCGTGCAGACACACACGCATACTTGTGCTTCCACACTATGCAGCACCCCACTCTCTGGGAAGGTGGGGACCCCAGGGGACAGGCCTCGCAGGAGATCCTCTGCCAGGCTTAGGGTGTGGCCTGCTGCCTTCCATTCACCCACAGGTTGCAGCTGACTTCAGATAAAGAGTTATCCCCCAAAAGGAGAGGACCACTCTCTTGACCCTCAGATCTCCCCGCTTTCCCCGCTCCTTCTGGAGGCTCCACACCTCCGCGGGTTATTAGGCCTGGGTCTTCTTGGCCAAAGCTTGTTTCGTGCTCTGAGCTTTGGGGGAGGAGAGTGGAGGTCGGTGAAATAAAGCGATGCAATTAGACCCCGCAGGCTCTGCTGTCTCCAGAGCGTCGCCCCTCCCCCGCCCCTAGGGACTGGCACCACGGGCCCCTCCCCCACCCTAGCGGGACCAGATGGTCCCCCTGCCCTTTGTCCACCAGACCAGATGGAGAGGAAGGGAGATTGGATTCCCCTCCCCACCCCCACACACCCAGGTGCCAAGAGACTCAGCTGCGGGGGGAGGCGGAGGTCAGTGGGACCAGGCTGAGCCGATTACGGGGTGGGGGTAGGTAGATTTGCTCCCCTGAGCGCGGCAGCAGGGGTGCGGTGGGGGAAGCAGAGGGCCTGGGAACAGCCCGGCCTCCCCGTAGTCTTACCCATTCCCTACGAGAGTATTCAACTGCGCCGCCTCCCTTGTGACCCTAGCCCCAAAAGGAATTCTGGGGTAGCTTTAGGGGAATCGCGGGCGTAGGGGCACGGGTCACACCGCTCTCGGGCCCCTCCTCCGGCTGGTCCGGTAACCTGTCCTGGGCAGACTAAGGCCGGGCCTCGCGCAAGCCGTTGGGTGGTTGAGGGGTGCGGGTCTCGGTGGGCGAGAGCCCCGCTCGGGGTTGGATGGCGCAGAAGCAGCAGAGCTGGGAACCCGGCCCGGCGGAGGGTGGAAGCCCGAGCTTCGAGGGGCCCGAGCCGGAGCCGGGCAGCGCGGGGTCTGGCGGCGGGGCGGAGGCCGGGATGGGGGTGTAGGGAGCTCGGCCGAGAT
>NW_006434366.1:2350318-2355410 GCF_000325575.1 Pteropus alecto | reverse complement strand
CCGCGCCGCGCCGCCGCCGCAGCCGCCGCAGGACAGCCCCAGCGAGGTAGGGCGCGGGCCGGGCGGGGCACCGCGGGCCGCGAAGTTTGGGGGTTCGGCCAGGGGCGGGGAGCCGGCGCCCGAGTCCACAGGCCGGGGTCCCGGGTTTGAGGGACTAGGAGACTGCGAGGAACAAGCTCCTTGTCCCACGCGGGCCCAGGCCTGCACAGGTGGGGGGCGCTGGTCTGCCAGAGGAGCCCCCAACACCAAGGAGGAGCTTCCTGGACCTGAGACTCCCCGAGATCCGAGGCCCTCATCCCACCTGCTCTTCTCTCGACCTCCTGCCCTGGGTTCTGGTTCTGCTCCATCTCTGTCACTCCCCTGCAGGTTCGGGCTCAGCACACACCCCTTCCCGTTCTCTGCAGCCTTTGGTGGGGGAGACACAAACCTCCAAGCCAGGGGTGTGTGGGGATGACAGTTGGAGGCCCGGAGTGGTCCCTGGTGCCCTGCGACTCTTCAGCCCCTCAGCTCTGACTTGGCTTCTTAGCTGGAATCCTGTGGAGTGGGGGGCTTGGCTACTCGCTTCAGCCTGGCCCTGGTGCCTGTCTGGTCGGGGGAGGGAGGTGCTGGCCTCCTCACTCCCCTGTCCCAGGCCGGCCATCTTGAGACCTGTGGCACCCAGTGCCCCACCCGGCCCCGGCGCCCTGGGACTGGTCTCTAAGGGATGCATCCAGGGTCGGTTTCACCCCCTCCTCCCAGAATGTGGGCTCTTGGTTCCCACCAAGCCCAGGAGGGTTATAGTCATGCTGGACCAACAGGGCATGTGTCCCCAGGGGCCCTCCTTCCCCACAAAGAGCTCTTGGACCCTCAGAACTCCATAGGAGCTTAAACCTCAACTCCGGCCTTCTCTGTTTCCTGGGTTACCCTCAGTGCCTCGGGGCCAACACCTAGGACCCTATCCTTCTCCCGTCTGAAGATTCCCCTAGCCCCTCCGGGCCCTGGAACCCTCTCAACCTCCTAGGCGCCCCCATCCCAGTCCGCACCCCCCAGCCTTCATCAGCATGCAGGCTCAGGCTGCCCAAACACAAGGGGATTGTTCTTCTTGCATGCTCAGGGTGGGGGGCTGGGAGCAGGCGGCCCACACACCCTGGCAGGCCCAGGCCACAGGGAGGCTGGCTTTGCCCCGCCCTGTGTCCCCAGACAGGCTCTGTCCACCCTCCCTACTCCCATCACTGCCTGTGCCCCAGCCTCCATCACCATTGCCCAGTGGCGCAGACTTCTCGAAGACAGAGCTCTGAGCGGCACAGGTGAAGCCCTGGGTTCTCCCAGCTCTGCCCGTCGTCTCTCACGTAGCCTTCCAAACAAGCCCCTTCCTCTCCGGGCCTCGGGTTCCTCTCTGGTGTGGCCCTTCCAGCTGTGACAGGCTAAGCTCGGCTTTGTGAAACCTTTGCCACACCCCAGCTCTTCTTCCAGTCCGCATTCCCCGTGGGGAAACCCACTCTGGGCCCCTAGAAGTCTCAAGACACGATGCAAACCCTCCACCCTAGTGACATGCCCAGGAAGCCCCTAGACCCAGAGTAACAGAAGGAACGGGCTGAGGAATGGGAACTGGGAACCCTGTCCAGGAGGATCCTGGCTGCCCCATGTGGCTGGTCCCCTGTGCCCTGGGTCTTCTTACCCCGCCCTCACTGCTCCTCTGGGACCCTTAGCCCCATCTCTGGTCCATAAGGCCTCCAGGCCCTGTAAGCCCTGTCTTCTCCCTGCACCCTGGGCTGGGAGCTGCCTCTCTCTGGAGTTCTCTGTGTTGTGGAAAGACAGGCTTGGAAATGCCTGCCTGGGGCTCCTTTGAGTTTGCAAGCGTATCTTTAGGGGGCACAGAGGCCTGTGTGGTTATCTGGCTTGGAAGGTTGGGAAGGGCTTCACAGGGGAGGTGGCATTTGAGAAGGATTTTGACAGGGAGTGGAGAGGATGGGCGTTCCAATCCGAGATCAACTTGGGCACAGGCCCAGAGGCCTGGAGGTGCTAAGCATGTTTGCAGCCATGTGTGGGGGGAACGGGGTGGAGATGAGACAAGCGAAATTGGCAGGGGCCAGATCATGAAGGTTGGGTGGCTGTCCGTGGAGATCAGGCTTTGTTCTTTGGGCACTAGGGAGCCAAGGATGGCTGTTGAGCAGCAGAGTGACCCAATCTCCAGAATGGAGAATGGAAGCTAGAGACCTTTCTCGATTTGGGTGACACAGTGAGGGGATGGGTGTCAGTGGGTGGGGCCGTACCACAGAACTGTGCCCTTTCTCCTGCATCCCCGTCTGGGCCTGGGCCTGCCTTGTTTTCTGTCGGCTGTAAGGACTCTTGGGGGGAATGCCTAACGGTGCTCTAAGGAGGCCATCGCATTTCTGGCACCAGCCGGCTTGTCAGCTTCCCTTCTCTGTCTAGCACAGAGTCCACCAGACATCCCTGGGTCAAGAACCGGAGGCTGGACCTGCAGGCCCCAGTCTGCTTCCCTGCAGGCCCCTCCCTATCCCCGACTCTCCCAAGAAGTAGGTGTGAGTGGCCATTCTGGGAGGCCGTGAGGATGAGGCTGGGCGCCCAGGTCGAGGATGCTGGGGCAGTGCTTACCGAGGCCTGGCTAATCAGGAAGGGTGGGCATGCCCAGGGAAGTGGACGGGCAGGGGAGTCAGACTCCCTTGATGCCCCCAGGCCCTGTGTCCACCCCTGCCACGCCCTGCTTCGCCTGATGGCCTAGCCATTCCCCAGCATCACTGGGTGTGGCCAGCATGGCTTCTTTGGGAGTAGGAGTAGGAGGTTGCTAGGTTCGGGGCTAGATGTGCTGAGGAGCGTGTTGGCAGACGTGAGGTGGGGGATGAACTTGGAGGCTGGACCCCTGTCTCCCCAGCCCAGGTGAGTCTACAAGCCCTAGTTGGTCCAGACGCTCTGGCCAGTAGAGCTGAGGGAATCCCCCAAGGGGCGGGCCAGTCCACTGGAGTCGCCTGGCCCCAGGAGCCCTCCCCTCCCCCAGATTGTTCTTGCTCCTGAACAAAGCCTGGGTGGACACCTGATCCCTGCATGTGGGGGGAGCTGGCTAAGCCCCCAGCCCTTTGATTGGGCAGCTGTCATGAGAGAGAGGGAGACAGCTGGGGGGGAGGGGCAGGAAGGGGCAGCCGCCATAGCTTACACAGCTGTCACCCCCCCGCCCCGCCCCCTCTAGCCTGAGTGGCAAGAAGCCAGGGACAGAAGGAGTGGGCGCTGGGTCTGGGAGGGGGCCTAGGGAGCAGGAGGGAACGCCCGAGGTCACAGGCCTGGTCTGGGCTGTGTATATTTTGCCCGGGAGCCCTGCTGACCAGAGGGGGCTGGGCACCCCCAGAGGTGAGCTGGAGGTCAGCGTGGCATGACGTGTGGCTGCCATGTGGGTGGCCCAGCAGGAACCCGGGGCCCACCAGGCTGGGGCAGCAAATAATTCCTCAGAGACCTGGCAAGGACAGAAGGGGACCCTATACGCCTAATAGGGCTGCTTGTTCGTAGGGCCCTTTGGAGAGTAACTGGGGAGACCTTGGGGGTCCCTCAGAATAGGAAGGACACAGAGAGACCAGCAACTCTCCCTCTCTCTCCCCCTCCCCACAGCGCAGGTGGGTAAACTGAAGTCCAGGTCTGGTGAATTCCCGGCCAAGGTCACCGTTGAAGTTGGGGCAGTGGAAGCTGTGCAGACTGCTGGTCCCCAGTACCCCCAGTGGGGCTGTGCCGCAGACCTCATCTTTTTCAGGACAGGAGCCCCGGCTCTGGCCACATTCCAGCCCTCTGTCCCCCTGTTTTTCCTGGAGCCTCAGGCCCACAAGAGGCGATGTGGAAATGGCACGAGGATACCGTCAGGTCTCCCACTGGTTACTACCCCCACGGGGTCCCTAAGCCCCAGAAAATTCTGAAGCTTAAGACCATGGTTCTAGATAAGTTGTCAGTCCTTTCTAAACATGACACACATCTGCTAGCCAGACAGGGATCTCAGACTATTCAAACCTGTTCCCCACCTTTGAAGAGCCCCCCTCGAGGAAGAAGGCTGCCAGACTGAGACAGGATGGCCGGGATTGGGGGGCAGCCGGGGCTGCCTTGCACTAGGAGGCAGGACGCTGCTGGTCCCACCGCGCCCTGGCTCTCCGTGACCTTGGGCAGGTTACAGACCCTCTAGGCGTCGGGTTTCCTTTCCATTTGGTGAATTCATCTGTCCAGCTAACCCGTATGTTCTGAGCACCTTTTCCAGCCTGACTCTGGCCTGAGCTCTGGGGACACAAGGAGAAGGCGGCAGCCGTGGCTTCTGCTCAAAGGGGCTCCTGCCCTTGGCTGTCCAGGGAGGCAGAACCAAGAGCGTCATCACAAGCGCTTTGCGGGGGAAGTGCAGGCAGCTGGTGGAATGTTAGCAAGGGCGGCCGGCCCGCCGGCCAGGATGCCCACAGAGCACAGTCCCTGCATCCACAGTTGACCTCTGACCTCTGGAGAGCCTACAGGCAAAATTGGAATGGAGGGAGGAGCAGGTGCTGGAGGAGCAGGTTCCCGGGCTTGGGAGGACAGGGTTGTCACCACCACTGTAGAGACGAAGAAACAGGCTTCGTGCCGTGCAGTGGCTCACTCTGGGTCTCTGAGACAGAGCCAGGCTGAGAGCCCCGCTTCCTACCCCATGCCCAAGCCCGGGCTAGCGAGGGGGTTCCAAAGAGGGTATTGGACAGAGCGCCATGTCCTTGACCCTCATGTCAGGGCAGGGGACCCAGGAGGAAGGTGCCCAGAGGTGTCTGGAGTGCTCCAGGCCCGGAACTTTTCCTTTGTCCCCACGCCCTCCCATGCAGGAGGGATTTGCAGGGTTAGGGTTTGGTCTTGGCTCAGACTTGGCACCAGTTGGCCCTGCCCCCTGCGTTCCTCCTGGGGCTCCGGTCCCCCAGCGTGCTCACCGTCAAGGCCAGTCGCTGGAGGGAGGGATTTCCAGGCAGGATTAAGGTTCAGGATTAAATCGGGTTGGAGTGGCGGGGAGGGCTGGCGGGGAGGGCTGGCGGCTGGGCTAATCCCAGCAGCTAATCTGCTCCTCCTTCCTTCAGCAGTTACTGGCCTTGACATTCCCCAGCCCCCCAAATCC
>NW_006434366.1:2344738-2348650 GCF_000325575.1 Pteropus alecto | reverse complement strand
CTTGGCTCAGACTTGGCACCAGTTGGCCCTGCCCCCTGCGTTCCTCCTGGGGCTCCGGTCCCCCAGCGTGCTCACCGTCAAGGCCAGTCGCTGGAGGGAGGGATTTCCAGGCAGGATTAAGGTTCAGGATTAAATCAGGGCCTGAAAGGGGGTCGGGTTGGAGTGGCGGGGAGGGCTGGCGGGGAGGGCTGGCGGCTGGGCTAATCCCAGCAGCTAATCTGCTCCTCCTTCCTTCAGCAGTTACTGGCCTTGACATTCCCCAGCCCCCCAAATCCGTTTCTTACCCATCGCCCAGTCCCGGGGGGAGGCATTCCCTCCATTTTATGGATGAAGAAATTGAGACTCAGAGTCCAAGTTACTTGTTTCTGATACATAGAAAGCGCTGTAGGCTGGGAATGTGGCCAGTCTGGACACTTACCCCCTCGGCACCTGTGCAGACCGCTGGTCCCCAACGCCCCCGCCGCCCTCCGGTGCTGAGGGAACCCTGCTCGGCACTGTCTGCAGGGAGTCTCTGCTTCAGTGAGCTCTCTCTTGGACAGGATTCGCCTCTGGAGGTGGGGGTCCCAGCCCACACCCCCAAGCCTTTGCCAGGCAGGGAGAAGGCGGGCAAGAAGGCCCCTCCTAGAGCCTCACATTTTCACTTCGGCCCTCCTTTCAAGACCTCCCACAGCTGCTCCAGCTTCCTCTCCAGCTGCTCCTCCGTGCCCTGGGCAGCAGGGGCTCTGGCCCCTGGAGGCAAGCCCCTCTCCGAAGAAGTAACATTTCAACCTCAACTCATTCTTCAAGGCCTGATTCACGGGGGTCCCCTCTTCCAAGAGGTCAGAGCAGCAGCTCCCTTTCTGTGGACTCCCATAGGCCTCCTAGTTCATTCTTCTAATATTCGGCGGGGAAGGGAAGGCTACTCGTGCAGACTGCCTACCCCTTGTGTGCTTAGCTCATTTTAATTTTCACAACTCTTTGGGGGTAGGACTTGACTTCTCTTTCTTCCAGATGAGGAAGCCGAGGCTCAGGTGAGTGAATGAGCTGTCTAGGGTTACACGGCTGGTGACTTTTATGCACACACACTGGGCAGTGAGACATCTGAAACTCGGTGTTTATGCCATATCCCTTCTCTGGGAGTTATTGCAGCTCTGGGGTCCCCACAGAAGGGCGAGGGACCTGAAAGAGAGCAGGGCTTCTGTCTAACCCCTCTTCTGCCACCCCTGCCAGAGCCAGCCAGGCCGCAGCGTGGACGCACTCCCAGGCCACTGCGGCCCCAGCCCCGCCTGACAGGATGAGCAGCTCAGATGCGGGGCTGGAGGAGGAGCCGGGGCTCAGCATCACCCTCACGCTGCGGATGCTGATGCACGGGAAGGTGAGTGGAGTGGGGGACTCTCCTGCGCCTCGGGAGGGGCAGAGGGCAAAGCAAGGCAAGGCCTGGCCAGCCAGAGTTTGATCTCAGGCGTCCTGCCTGTCTCCTGCGTGGGGGAGGGGCAGGGCCTGGGCACTGGTCCCGCCACCTCCGACATTACTCTTGTCTTGTTCGCAGGAGGTGGGCAGC
This sequence comes from Pteropus alecto, assembly GCF_000325575.1. Lineage (NCBI taxonomy): Eukaryota > Metazoa > Chordata > Mammalia > Chiroptera > Pteropodidae > Pteropus > Pteropus alecto. The sequence continues at coordinate 2,347,110 of NW_006434366.1, read as the reverse complement.
ATAATCGGGAAGGTAGGTGCCTGGTTCTATTCTGTGCGTCCCCTTCAACCTTTGCTTCAAGTCCGTCCGGGAAAGGCGGCACTAGCCTCTCAAGCTAAGAGCCTTTCTCTGTTTTGTCTCCTGCAGAAAGGAGAGACTGTAAAGCGGATCCGGGAGCAGGTGAGGGTGGGGTGTGGGGAGGGGAAGGGGGATCCCTGACCCACCTCCTCCTTGAACCCCACCGTTGGGGGGACCAGCGAGCGCCCCCCGAGGGTGGTGGTTTCCAGCTTTGCTGGGGCCTGTGAATGGGGCAGGCAGACATGTTGCCGGCGAGAAAGCAGAGGGGCCTCGCTGCCCGTCGCTTGTCCTGTCCCCGCAGAGCAGCGCCCGGATCACCATCTCCGAGGGCTCCTGCCCCGAGCGCATCACCACCATCACCGGGTCCACGGCAGCCGTCTTCCACGCGGTCTCCATGATCGCCTTCAAGCTGGACGAGGTCCGTGGCCGTCTGGGGTAGAGGCCGAGGCTGGTTCCCCGGGAGGAACGTGGCTCCCGCTGCACATCGCGGCTGCGGGTGGGAGGGGAGGCTAAGCCCAGGCAGGTTTCTGACATCGGGCGGGACTCCAGGGTAGGCGAGCAGCAAAGGCGCGCACGGCCAACCCACAGTCTTCCCGCCCAGGACCTCTGCTCTGCCACTGCAAACGGTGGGAACATCTCCAGGCCTCCGGTGACCCTGCGCCTTGTCATCCCCGCCAGCCAGTGTGGCTCACTGATCGGGAAGGCTGGCACCAAGATCAAGGAGATCCGAGAAGTGAGGGGAAGGGGATCTTACCCCCGGAGTCCCACCTCCGGATGCGGGAGGGGGCCTGGGCTCATGGCTCCCTATCCCCTGCGGAGCTCTGAGTCTGGGCAGCCCTTCTCTGGGCTATGGGAGCAGCCAGAAGTGGCTTCTGTTCTCTGCTTGCAGACTACGGGTGCCCAGGTGCAGGTGGCAGGAGACTTGCTGCCCAATTCCACGGAGCGTGCCGTCACGGTGTCCGGGGTGCCCGACGCCATCATTCTGTGTGTGCGTCAGATCTGCGCTGTGATCTTGGAGGTGCTGCTCTGGGGCAGGGAGCGGGGCGGGGGCTGGGCCTCGTCAACCTGAATCCTGTGCAGGTGACACCAGGTGGGGATGGGGCGGACCAGGAGCTCCGGGATGCGTGGACCTGGGGGCAATGGGGAGGGCCTTGAGAACACAGGGCTCTCGGGAGGCCAGGGTGGCCTGAGAGGTCCTGAGAGAGCTGTCCCATTTGTGCCTTCCAGTCCCCACCCAAAGGAGCCACTATCCCGTATCACCCAAGCCTCTCCTTAGGTACCGTCCTTCTCTCCGCCAACCAGGTGAGGGGAATCGCCTGAGGGCGAAAGTGTTACTGAAGAGGCACTGAGGTGGTGGTGGGGCTGGAAGGAGGAACTGAGGGTCCAGGGGGAGACAGGGAGCGCTGACTCTGGCCAAACTGCCCTTGACCTGTCGTAGTAACTCCTTTCACCCACTGTGTCCCCACAGGGCTTCTCCGTCCAGGGTCAGTATGGGGCTGTGACGCCAGCTGAGGTGAGTGACCCCAGCCCAAGGCACCGCTTCCCGAACCAGGCCCCCCCTGATTTCTGACTCCTTTTCTTTGGCACAGGTCACCAAGCTCCAGCAGCTTTCGGGCCACGCGGTCCCCTTTGCCTCACCCGGCATGGTGCCAGGTGAGCAGCCCCTGCGGAGGGAGGCAGGGGCAGACCCCGAGGGGCCAGGCAGCCCCCCTGGAACGGATGTGGGGAGGCAGGAAAGGCCCACGACCACGCCTGACCCCCCTCTCCTCCCCAGGACTGGATCCTGGCGCACAGACCAGCTCGCAGGAGTTCTTGGTCCCCAACGACGTGAGCAGGGCATGCGGTGTTTTGAGGGTGGGTGGGGAGCCCGGGCTCTGGGCCTCGCCTGGGGCTGAACTCCGCCCTTCCCCCAGCTGATTGGCTGCGTGATCGGGCGCCAGGGCAGCAAGATCAGCGAGATCCGACAGATGTCAGGGGCGCATATCAAGATCGGGAACCAAGCAGAGGGCGCTGGGGAGCGGCACGTGACCATCACTGGTTCGCCAGTCTCCATCGCCCTGGCTCAGTACCTCATCACTGCCTGGTAAGCGGGGGGCGGGGGTCATAGGTCACCAAGCTTAGGTGCTGGAGAAAGGCACAGGTGGGGTGGGGAGAGCTGACCTGGGTCCTTCCTCTTCCTGCCCCGACCTGTCCGGTTTGCTCCATGCCGCCCCCCACCTTCCCCTCTCATCTGCCCCTCATGCCCTCTCTCCCCATCCCTGGCTCTGTTCCCTGGGTCTTTAGCTCCCCCATTTCTCCCCTGAGCACCGCATCTG
>NW_006434366.1:2342232-2344539 GCF_000325575.1 Pteropus alecto | reverse complement strand
CCCCGCAGACACGTCCATCCCACGTCGTTGTCCTCCCCAGTTCTGCGTCTTGTCTTCCCTCTATCTAATCACCCTCCATATTTGCCCTCGCTTTCTCCTCTCTCGCCCTCACCTTCCCCTCATCTCCCCCCTATATCCCTCTCTCCAGTCTAGAAACAGCCAAGTCTACCTCTGGGGGGACACCCGGCTCGGCCCCCGCAGACCTGCCTGCCCCCTTCTCACCGCCCCTGACGGCCCTGCCCACGGCTCCCCCGGGCCTTCTGGGCACACCCTACGCCATCTCCCTCTCCAACTTCATCGGCCTCAAGCCTGTGCCCTTCTTGGCTCTACCACCTGCCTCCCCAGGGCCACCGCCGGGCTTGGCGGCCTACACTGCCAAGATGGCAGCGGCCAATGGGAGCAAGAAAGCTGAGCGGCAGAAATTCTCACCCTACTGAGGCCGGCTGAGGCACAGGCGCGGCAGCAGGCAGGACCGCCGGCAGGGGCTGCCTCCACACCCCACCTGCCCGAGGAGACTCCAGCCTGGGGTCCCAAATGCCACTAATGCCCAGAAGCATGGATGCACCCCCCACCCGGCCCCCATCTGTGGGAATTCCTGAGCCCAGAGTGGGGGCAGTTTCTGGCCCAGGGTTCTGGGAGCTGCAGCAGCCCCAGAGTAGGGGGCTCCACCCCCTCTAGCTCTGCTTGGATACGGGGAGCATCCTTAGTGCCCCCACTTTGGGGGTTACTCATGCACTCCCCACCCTTTAGGGCTTCCCAGCCTACTGCCCCCTCGTGGGGATCAGGGAGGAGGGCTAGGGGATGGCTGGGGGCCATGCTTCTCTCCCCCTCCCTGCCTTTTTTGCTTCCACTGATACCCTTTGACTGGAATGGACTGGCTGGGCTTGGCAGAGGGCAACCCAGAGAGGGGGCACTGCCGGGCAGCTGGGGGAGTGGCATGGGGCAGGGCTGAGTTCTCAGCAGCAGACACTCTGTACAGTTTTTTCAATCCCTGTTTTTGAATAAATATTCTGCGACCAGGAAGCTGTGAAACACTGTGACTGTCGGCCAAACCTCCAGGAAATGGGTGAAGCCGAGGCCCCAGAGACCCCATCTGTGAATCCACCAGCCCTAGTCGGGCCTCAGCCCCTTCCACATGCCGGTTCTGGGGCTTCAGGACCCTTTGGTGGACATGTCCAGCCTCCTGCCTCTAGCACCAAACTGATTCGGTTTTCTGGGCAATTTAGAAGCTGATGGAGGATTTCCAGTAGCTTTGTCCAGCCTCTCCTGGGTGCAGATGTCAGGAAAGTCATTCTGAGCGTCTCTCTACTGGTTCCTCCTGCCGTGGCCATAACCCAGACGCTGCCCTGCTTGGCCCATCTCTTTGGCTGTGAGCCCTTAGGGCCTTCTTTGTGATCCTGCCCACTTCTGCTCCTTTCTCCGCCAGGGCATCATCCATGAGTGTCCAAACCACGTAAGCTGGAGAAACCCTTAGAGATGGTCCAGGATACAGAGAGAGAAACGGGCCTAGGGAAGGATAGGTCTGTACACAAGGCCATGCACAGTTAGGCCCAGAACTGGGCGTCCCTAGCTCCCAGGAGCTCCCGGCTTCACCAGGCTGCAGGCTCCCTTTCTTCCATTCCGAAGCCAGAAGTCTAGGCAGGGCACCTGCCACGACCTGCGCGGGAGGCTGGATGAGCCTCTTCTGATGCCACCCTCCTCTCTGTAGTCCCAGTTCAGCGTATGAGATAGATTTCCTTTCAGGTGGCCTTGCGCATGCCGAGGCTCTCCCCTCCTGCCAAACCTGGATCTTGTTCTGGTGCCTCAGAAGGGCCTAGGGCAGGGCCCTCTGGAGGGCCCTGGAGGTGCTGCAGGAGTGCGCGCGGGTGCCAGGCCCGCAGAGTGCAGGCGCGCAGAGAACAGGCCCGCGGGGGCCAGGGCAGCGCTCGGCGGGCCAGGCGGCCCAGCGCCCGGCGCACAGGGCGCTGCAACAAGCCATACAGGAAGGGGTGAGCCGCGAAGGCCGAGTAGGCTACCCAGGTGACAGCCGTCTCGGCTGCCGCAGCCTGCGCAGCGGGCGCCAGGCACGCACAGCCGTAAGGCAGCCAGCAGGCTGCGAATTGGCCCACGGCCAGCGCGGGGGCCAGGGCTGCTTTGCCCCCGGGGAGGCGAGGCCGGGGAGGCGGCAGGATGGAAAGGCGGCTATCCAGAGAGTCGGAGCGCGGCCGGGTTCCACGCGCGGGCGGTGGTGGCCGCAAGGCAGCGCGGCGCGCCACCAGGAAGATGCTGCCGTAGGCGCCGAGCAACAGGAGGGCGGGCAGCGCGAAG
>NW_006434366.1:2320146-2341960 GCF_000325575.1 Pteropus alecto | reverse complement strand
AGCGCCCAGACGCAGGCGGCCCAGCCCCAGAGGCGGCGCGGCCACCAGACCCAGCGGCATGATGGAGGCGGCCGCCAGCAGGTCCACGATGCACAGGTGCACCAGGTAGAGTGTGTCGCGCAGTCCTGGCGTGCGCGGCACCACGGCCAGCAGCGCGCCGTTGCCCAGCAGTGCGGCGGCCTCCACAACAGCCGCCGGGATCAACGCCATGGAGCCCGCGGCTTCTGCGGCGTTCAGCCCTGTGGCGTTGGCCATCCGAGCGTTCAGGCTTCACCCTGTGCTGGGACGCAGAGAGTGAGATGGAATAGTACTCTCCCCCCACTGCCACCGCCAGCCCCGTGCTCCTCTGGCCCCTCACCTCGTGGGCTGCCCAGGCCCTGGCTCCGCTGCCCAGGCCACCATCCTCTTGGGGACTTGGGTGGCCCCATGGAAGGGGCGCAAGACTGAGGCTGCAGCTCTCTCCTCTGTCTGCCCCAGCAACTCAGCCCCTGCTGGAGATGGTACTGGCTGTCACTCTGATGTTGCCCTTTACAGACACACAGAGCTGGCAAGGGAAGGGCAGGGCCTGGCACCAGCCCCCTGGGTCCTAGCAGCTGCCAGCTGGAGGCGGGAGGCTATGCTGTGAGAAAGTGCTGGGGGCGCCTCCGGAGGGGGCCTAGCGCAGGCAAGGCCAGAGTCTAGACGGAGCACGTGGGAGCGTGGAAGGAGGAAGAAGCAGTGTGTTTTCCCTCTCATGCTCAGCCTAGGGCTGTCGATCTACCTCTGTGGAAGGTGGCCTCTCTCTCCTTCAGGAAGCCCCTGCTCTGTGCTTCTAGCACCTGCAGGTGACTCTGGCCTCTGGGCATCGGAATACCATCTCCTTCCATTATGGCTCCACCCTAAGAGTGGTAGCAGCTTCCACCCTTCTCGTCTCCTTTCCTGTATCAAACTTCTCTTATCTGAAATACCTAGAGTGATTTCTGCTTTGCTGACCGGACCTAGACTGATGCACGCCCCTACAGTCCACTCTCTACACAGTGGTTGAAGTGGATCCTCTAAAAACAAATCCGGCGGGTCCTGACACTGCTCTCATTCCTCCAAGAGCTTCCCATCCTCAACAGAAGCTCAGCTCCTCTGTGCTGAATTGCTCTTCCCACCTGGCTGAGGTCACCTTCCTCCATGCCTACCCTCCTTCCAGCCACGGCAATCATCTCGCTGGGCTTCCCACATGTCAAATTGGTCTCCACCTCGGGATCTTTGCACTGGCTGTTTCCTCTTTTAAAACACCCTTCCCTCAGACCTGTCCATGGCTCGCTCCCTCATCTAATTCAGGTCTGTTTTAGAGAGGCCTTCAGCGACCGTGTATTCTAAAATCATTCCCTTCTCCTATCACTGAGCCTTTTACTTAATTTTTCTTCCTGGTACCTTCCCTACCTGATACTGTATTTCACATCTACGCACCTGCTTGTTTAGAGCTTGCTTTACTAGAACGTAAGCCTGTGAGAGCCGGGACCTGGTCTGTATCTCGCTCACGCTTGTGCTCCTGGAACCCATCACAGGCACGTTTCAGCACCAGGAGAGATTTAGGTGGTCGTGACCAGGACTTGCATCTCCGGGTTGGATTTGTTTCCTGCTAGCATGTGAAGGGCCTCAGCCCAATTCTCCATTATTCAGAAGAGGAAACTGGTGCCCAGAGAGGGAAGGAGTGTGTCCCAGATCGTGCAGCTGAGTCGTACCTGGAACCCAGGTCACATGCTTCCTAGGGGTCCGGTCTGCCATTTGAATGTGGGCATTTACCTCTAGGAGGCGAAGCTGGACTTTTGAAGTTACTGTTCAGAGGAAAGAGGAGGCATCGGGCCTCTCCCTGCCTGGTCGGGCCTGCAGGCTGGGGCAGCCCCTGAGCCCCCAGGGCCTGGGGAGGGCTTAGCAAGGCCAGGCAGAAATAGCAAATGAGAAAATGGACTGGGAGGCACAATAAGGAGGGATGGGGGCTATGGTTGGTTGGAGAGTCCGCGCTCCTCCAGAATCATTCAAGTAAATTTAAAAATGTAGTTTATCTTTTTAAAAAATTTGCTGAAAGAAATGCAGGAAGGATAAACCAGAAACAAACGACCCTGGCTTCCTACAGCAGGTGGGTGGGAATTAGGAGATGAACACTTTCCTGAGCGCACTTTTTTGTATAGATTGGACTTTTGGGGACTATGTTAATGTTCTGCTGTGTATTGAAATAAAAGAAATCAACGAAGATGAAGAAACCCCCCGAAGAGTGAATATAAGCAGAAACGAATGAACCCACCTGTATTTCAAATGAATAGCATAAGAACATTGAAGGGAAATAAATAACTAATCTAACATTTGAACTGTGTTCAAACTCATCGACCTCAGTTTAAGAACAAAAAGATGATCTTGAATAAGATTGAATAAATCTTGAGCTCAGCTTAGAAAGTTTATTTTTCACAATGGCATGGGTGTAGCAAATCTGGAATTTTTTGTGTGGGATCGAGCCAACAAATAAACATACTGAAGTTATTAGAAACCAAGGTTCTTACTGTTAGAGAAGGGGGTATAAATATGGAATTGGGGAAGAATGGAAGAAACTTGCGGTGTTGGATTGAAACTGGAGAAATAGATATGGAAGGTGTGTTTGTTTATTTACATATAGCTTTCTTTGCTTCAAGCACTTAAAAGCAATGACACCCCAGTATCAAGGCTGGGCAGAGCATACCTACTCCCCAGATCTTGGATTTTAAATACCGTTTCCTGCTCTAGGGGACTAGGGCTCCTTGGAGAAATGGCTGATTCCGGTGTTGTGGGAAAAATCCCAAAAGCTCCAAAAATCAGACCAGAGAAAAACCAAGCAGTAACTCAGAGAGAAAGAGAACTCGGTTTTATTATGCGCGGTCCCAGCGGAGCTAGTGCTCTGAAGATGTGGGCGGTGCCCTCAGTGGAAACATTTCTCTTTATATAGGAAAAATTTTATATAACCTGATTGGTCAGTTTGAACATAAACTGTTACATATAGCAGGAGTTGCTATGCAGATTTCAAGTAGTAACAAAGAGAAGGGCGGGGAGTTGCTATGGGTAACCAGTAAACACAAATTATCACAGGAAGCGCCTGCTGCTAGTGTACAGACAGTTACATTTATAAGTCGAGCAAAGTGCAAGGGAGCTCTTGCGGGAGCCCTTGCATGCAACAAGCTGATCTGCAGAAAGCAAGCATATTTACAAAAGCAGAAGGCTGATTAATTTTTCCTGAAATTTCCTCATCATGATAATGGGTACTCCTCTCATGATGGCAGAGCTGGGCCCCTCAGGTATGTGCTCATCTCGTTTGTCATATTCACACATAAGACTCACACGGATGTTTGATGGCAAGACATGAGGGATACTTGATTGGCCTTGCCATGTCCAGGCTAAAGGACAGAATCACCAAGTGGGTCCCCAAATGACCAACAGGTCTTCAAAGGGTCACCTTTGAAGGCTCAATGATCCGAGGAGGCGGGTTGTAGCTGTGATGGATGTAGATGGACTGGGGGGTGTGGGGGTGAGTGTGGGACCCAGATCACCCCTGGAGTGGGGCTGGAGCTACTGTGTGGTATGCTGAGTCACTGTGGAGAGAAGGAAGGCCCAGGCGTGGCAGGCTACGGCACCCGATGAGCAGGGACAGGGTAAGTGAATACAATGTTTAGTAAACCTGTCTGTGCATGCCTGAAGGTCAGCCTGCCTTGGTGATCACACCCGCGGATGAGCAGTCTGAGCCAGGGTGGGTGGCCCAGCAGGGTGTGGGATCCATCAGCCTGTGCCTTCTAACTACGCAGCTCTGAACAGGCTGCTGCATCTGTGTCCCAGTAATAATGCCAGTCCCTCACTCCCACACCTCAGGAGGCGAGAGTCCAGGGCTCCAGCCATGCCACGGCTAGCAAAGATTGGAGGGAGTGGGGAACACTGTCTGGGACATAGCAAGGAGATTGGAAGTAAGAAGGGGAGATATGGGGGCACCAGAGGTGGGCAGGAAGAGTGAGGATGACTGCCTGCCCCCGGCAGGGCCCTGAGGGGTGGGACGGGCAGGCAGCTCAAAGGCGCATCTCCAGTAGGTAGCACAGGTGGTATTGGCTCTCCTGGGAGGCGGGGTACTCGCTCTGGGAGAATGTAGAGCTTCTGAACTCTGGGCCGAGCGTGGGCTGGGCCTGGGACACCACCACACGTTGGCCATCCATCTTCAGCTCAGTGTCCTGGGTCAGATCTGCAGTGCACACACAGCAAGGGCCAGGGATGACTCAAGAGTCACTGGTCCTTCGTCTTACCAGTAAGCCCTGCCCCCTGTGCTCTCCACATCTGACACACGAAATGCCTGCTCATTCCCACCTCGCCGACTTCCAAACCACTGCACAGGTTGGGCCTTCTGCCTGGACTACCCTCCCCCGTTCCTCTGTCTGGGAAATACCCACTCATCTTTCAACGCTTAGTCAATGACACCTCTTCTTGGAAGCCTTCCTGGATGCCCAGAAACGATTTGTTGAACCTAAGTGAATGACTACCATGAGGAAGTCTGCTTCTTCTTGTCCCTCTCCACAGACCTTCTCTGCTCACTTCCTCCCTGAAAGTGTCCTGGTCCCCTCTCTCAGCCCCATCCATCCTCAGGCCTGTTCAGTTTTGTGGGACTCACGTGGCTCTGTGTGGCCTCGGGCGATGACGCTGTCAAAGCCGGGGTCTGGCTGCTTCACGCTGGGCTCGTCGACGGTGGTGTGGTGCTCTCTGTCCGGTGTCTCCTCACCCAGGAACATGTAGCTGACATGGTGGTCATCCTTGTAGGACATGCCAGAAACTGGGGGACACAGCGAGACTCCGGCTGGGCGGCTCGGCCCTCCTGCCGGACTCCCTGGATTCCTCCGCTGCATTGTTCTCTCCTCTGACTGTGCTGTCCCAGTCCAGAAAGGTGCCCATTCTTCCTCCGTCCTTAAAAACACCCCTTGTCCTGGCCATGCTCCCGCCCATCTCTTTGCCCCATGCCTAGGCTCACTGAGGCCAGCCTCTGCCCCGGCCCCGCCACCCTCCCCAAGGTCAGTACTGGCCTCCCAGTGACCAAATCTGGGGCGGGGGCTTTTCTCCCGGGCCCGCTCTGCTGATTTTGCCACTAGCATTTTTCACCCTTTACCTTGGGACCCCCTAGCACTGGCTCCCCTGAGGCCACCCTCCATGCCTTCTGAGGCCCCTCTGTCCTCCTGCTGGACCCCCGGGCCGTGGGCAACCACGGGCATCCCAGAACTTCAGCCCCATCTGCCCTTGGACCTTGCTCTCTTGGATGGGTGGGGGGTAGTGGTCTCTAATAATGGGGTCAGCCCGTGCTGAGGAGACAGTCTGGGGAGGTCACCTCAGTTAAGGACACTCTGGACAGAAACTTGGGCGTCAGGATACACCTTCGACCTTTTCCCACACGCTGCCATCCCACCTCCCGCATATCCCTCTCACGGATTCCCTCCTCCCCCACTTCCCCTGCTGTGGCCCGGGTGCCCACCACATCTGGCCCGATGCCAGCACCACCTCCCTGTAGCCTCTGGCCTCTGCCGCCCTCTCCACGGCTGCAGCCACTGAAATCCTGCTCTGCACAGGTCCACATGGGCTCCTCATGGCTTTCTGGGTAAGGCCCCCTTGATCTTTCCAGGCCCTCACATCCCTGCCACATGAGGCATTTGCTCTAAGCTTCACTATCAGCCACACTTGGAGGTCCTGACCTGCGGGAGCCTCCCAGCCTCTGTGACGCCCCCTGGCTGCTTTACCTTGAAGGCTCCTCTTTGACCTCTTCCCAGGTCTGGTTGGTATGCTCACCCAGCTGTGTGGCCTTCGCAAAGAAGCTGTCCCGAAACCCCCCAAGCCCTGGGACGCCCCACTGAGCTTTGTGGCTGGTAAGCATGCTAGGGTTCCTCTCCCCGATCCTCCACAAACTGGGTAAACACCAGGCCCAACCCTCCTGCCCCCACACCGCCCAGGGCTTGGCCTGAGGGGCGCCTTGCCATAGCCGGTGGACTTACTGTTCTCCAAGGCTAAGTAGGTGCTCTTACTAACAAGACTTTTGGTAATGCGGAACCCATTGTTGAGGATGGTGGCCACCACAGCCACGTTGGTGCCATGCCACAGTGGCTTCCAATTGTCCAGCTTGGAGTGGGCCTGGAGCTTATCTCTCTGAGGGGGGAGAAGGTGGGACATAGAGAGCTCATGTGCTTCTCTCTGCTGTGCAGAGGGCCTGACCAGGGCCTGGGGTCCCTCTGGTCACTCACACCCTCATGCGCGCGCGCACACACACACACACACACACGCACACACACACACGAGACCCAGGCCTGGTGGAAACTGGTCAATGCTAAACGATTCACTGAGGGGCAGATAAGTCAAGGCCACCTCACTGCGAGTCTGAGTGATGGCAGGGGAGGGCGGTGGGGTACTCTCGCTCATCTCCCCGTCTCGGTTCACTTTCCAAACATGGTCCAGACCAAGGCGCTCGTAGTACTTGCCAGTCTCTCCTAAGTAGGTTTGTATCATCTGTGGGGAGAGCAGAAGCTGGGTGCTGAGGACAAGATGCGTGGATGAACCCCCACCGAACCCCCCCATCCCAGAGCTGTCCCCAAGCCTGAGAGACATAGGGATAGAAGGCCATGGGGAAAGGACTCCTCTGGGCACCCAGAGGGCAGATGGGCAGAGGGACGGTGCCCACCACGAGCCCGGCTCCTCTGCGGGGCCCGGCCTACCTTGTACTCAGGCTCCTCTTGGTCTAGCAGCTGGAGCTGGCACTTGAGGAGCCGGTAGGCTCGGTCCAGTGGATGTGGCACATCCTCCACCTCCTCTTCCTCGAGGGCTGCCTCCTGGGTCTGGACCAGCTTGACGACGGTGTCTAGCACCTAAGGTGACAGGCACTGGCAACTGTCTATCCACTTGGCCTCCGGCTTCCCCTCTCTCTCCCATGGGACTGGGACTGTGGCCACCCCACTTGTCTGTCCACCAGTTCGCTCCTACCCCATCCATCTGCCTGGCCTTCTCCCCTGTCCTTTGGCCTGTCCATTGCAGTCCGTCTCTCTGGGCCTTCTTGGCCATCTGTCCCCCGTCTCCCTTGCCCAGTCTGTCTGTTCGGTAGCCTCCTGCCTGCCCGCCTGCCAGCCCTCACCAGCAGCATGTCCTTCTTTGTCTGCAGAAGCTTGAAGGAGTCAATGGGCGGGGGCTTTTTGCGGCCGAAGTTGTGGGGAATGATGGTGTAAAAGCGGGAGGACAGCTCGTTCAGGCTGTGGCCAGCATCTGTGGGGGCTTTCAGGGCCTCCTCCAGCTTCTCTAAGGCCGCAAAGCCCTGTGTAATCTGCAGCTGGCTCAGCATTTCCTGGGGCAACTTCTTTATGTCTGAGGGGGCAGGGGTGGGGAGAGTCAGGAGACTTAGCCCCTGCCACCCCTGGGCCCCTGCCACCCTGCCTGACCGCTCTCCCTCACCCAGCTTCATGAGGGTCATAGCATCTCTGAACACGTCCTTGCTGGAGATGTTGACGATGAGATTCTGTGTGGGCGCATCCAGGGTGCAGGGCCGCACCTGCGGAGCCACGGTCCTCAGTGGCCTCCATCCACCCAGGGGCAGAGGGCACATGTGGAGGGCAGGGGCAGCCGGCAAGGCACCTGCACCTGGAGCAGGGCCAGGCACTAGACCAAGACCGGTCACATCGAGGCCAGAGCGGGGAGATCTGTGCCTGAGGTTGCACGGCTGGGCCGCGGCAGAGCCCAACTGCCTGGGTCTCCCAGTCCCCTCCCTCGGCCCCGGGCCCACCCATCCTCCCGGGCCACTTCACCTTCACCGCAGCTTCCGGGGCCTCAGCCTCTCTGTGTGCTTCGATAAGCTTGTACTTGCCAGGGTGGGGCTTAAAGCGGTGTCGCTCTGCCCAGGCATTCTTGGTTTTCTCCCGAAATTTCTTCTCGAACCACTTCTTTGCATCCTCCAGTGACATGGGCTCTTCAGTTTCTGAATTGCCCACCTCTCCCTGCAACCACCAGCCTTCAGGGGTGTGCGGCCACAGTGCCCACCGCAAACACCCGCTGGTCTCTGTTGTGCTGAGCACCCCGAAAGGTCAGCATCTGTGGCCTTTCAGCCTCAGTCAGCTGGGGGGACCCTGGGCAGCAGGGGGCACATGCTGAGTGGGAGAAGTGGAGAGGAGGCAGCGCAGAGGGGCGGTGGCACTCACCACACGGCCCCAGAGCCTCTGGCAGAAGAAGCTGTCACCCTCTTGCAGCAGCCGGATGGTGTAGAACTTATTGTTGTTCTTCTCGATGTCAGTCAGGTGCAGCGGGCAGTCGTAGTTCCCATACACCTGGGGCTGGAGGAGGCGTGGGGAGGGCAGGCCAGGGGTATGGGATGCCCAGCCCCTCACTGACAGGGGTCTGATGGGTACGGGAGTCTGCCTGCACCGGGGAAGCCCTGTCTGGGAAGGCTTGAGGGGGTCAGGATTCTGCCTTGGGGGTTTGATGGAAACACAACCCTACCTTGTGAGGGATCTCTGAGGAGGACGTGGTTCTACCCTGGGGGGCTGGTTAGAGAGGACATAGGGGAGCCCTGGGGAGGCTGAGGGGGTCAGAGCCCTGCCTTAAATGTGGCAGGGGGAGGCTCGAGAAGCTCAGGGGGCCTGCTCTGGGGTCTAAAGAGCAGACACGACGATGAGATTCTGTGTGGGCGCATCCTGGATTTGATGGGATCTAGCCCTGCCTGACCTTTGGGGTTTTGGGAGAACATGGCTTACTTGGGAGCCTTGAGCTTCCTGGCCAGAGCCAAACGCCCATGAGGAGGGGGCGCGGACTGAGTATATTTGTACCTAGGAGGGAGCAGACTCCAGGCCTGGCTGGGGATTGCAGCTTACCTTGTTCTTGGGGTTGTGGCTGAGTTCACCCGTTAAGTCCTCTCTGGCTGCAGGCTTCTCTGTGTATGCAGGCTTGAGGGCCTCGGCAGCGGAGTGGAGGCTGTCTTCCTCTGCCTCTTGCTGCTTCTTCTTCACGGGGACCTCATGCTGCACAGCCGCCTTGCACTTGGAAGCCATGGCTGTTCTGGGGCACGGAGGTGGGGCGGTGCTCAGGCTGTAGAGGAATTTTCACTCAAAAAGGCTAATCAGCTATTTGTTCTGTTTCTGTAGATATGCATGCTGCATAGGCCTTACTCGAAGTTAAGTAGACCCGTCTTCCCTTTTGCTTGTTCTGTCCAAGCAACAAATGTAACTGCCTGTACCCCCTAGCAACTCCCCAGCTTTGTACTCTTCATAATTGCCTGCCACCCACAGCAACTCTTGAGCTTTGGAACCGTCTGAGGACAAATTAACCAATCGGCCCATGACAAATAAGCTCTGTATAAGCAAAGCTGCCACTGAGCTATGGGCCCAGATCTTCGGAGGGCTCGCTCCTCCGGGGCCGCCGGCATAATACACCTGCTCTCCGACTCTTGGTTTCTCATCGGTCTGATTTTTGCAACATGGCCACCTTGGTCTCTGTACCTCACCTGGCTGGTGCAGCAGCAGCCTGCCCCAGGTGACCTCCCATTGCCTCCCCCTACCTCCATTCCCCATTTCCAGCCCCAGACCAAAACCAGCTCTCTGCTCCCCAGATATGCCCCTGTCCCTAGCCACAGGGGCCAGGCTGGGACCCTGTCCAGTCTGCCCACTCCTGTCAAGGGAGAGTGGTTCCCTCCCCTCTCTGGCTCTCCAGTGTGTCCAGAGATGGGAGAGAAAGTGAAAGGAGAATCTCCTTGCTCCCACTTCTGGGCCCTTCCCCTCCAGAGCACTCAGGGCATGGCTTGCTCCTTCCCTTTCTCAGCTACTTCTGACCGGGCATGGAGGCTGGGCTAAGTCACCCCCGCTACGGAGGACAGTGAGCAGAGGCTGCCGAGGGCAGCACCCCTAAGGCCAGACCTGTCCCTCCAGAGCTTGGGACCCAGTCGCACAGAAACTTTTCCCGATAGCCTCAGAAGTTCTGGGGTGCCATCCAGGGTCCCAGACCAGTGGCTTTGAACTGTTCGAGGGCAAGGGCCATCCCACCCTACCCTGCCCTGCCTTGCTCCGTGAAGAGCTGTGGACAGTGCCACAGGGCACTCACCTGAGAGAAGCAGGGACCTGGGAAAGGAGGTGACCACTCTGCTCAGTATCAGGACCTCCCACGCAGTACCAGTTCTAGGATCTCTTCTAGCAATTCTCCGGTAAGGCTTGGGTGTGACCTGAGAACTTTCCGGTAATCGTCAGGGGCGGGGAAAAGCTGGAGTGATAGAGTCGTGGGATTCAGCTATTTGTCCGTTAGTCGGGTGAGTCAGAGGCTGGGTCAAGTGCATGAGGGAGGGTTGCCTGTTCGATGGGTGGACACTTGATCAGGACACTGCCAAGGCCCAGAGGACTGACGCGCATATGCAATACAAGTTCGCTGCTTGACCACTGAATTCGGACCCTTCCCTCCTCCAGGGCTGCCTAGGTCTCCCCTCGGGTTATCTATCTAGTGTCAGACTGGTACACCTTTGTCCCCGCCCCCCTGATGGGGTGGAGTCACTCTCCGCAACTCGGATCCCCTCATCTCTGGCGCCCCAGCGTCCAAGGCGCGAAAACACAAAGAAGGCCCCCTGGTCCGTCCCTCCTTAGACGTCACTAAGTAGCGCTGCGCACGCGCCACAGCTTTGGGCCGGAAGGGCGGGGAAAAGGCTTGCTTCCTATTGGAGCCTGGCGCGGAAGCCTATGGGAGCCCTAAGAGGCGTGGCCACGGGCGGTTATCCAATGGGCGCGCGGGGACGTGACAGAGCCTACCGAAGGAGCCAATGGAGCCGTGGGAGGCGGGGCCCGCCGGGCGGTGGGGGCCTATCCCGGAGCAGAGTGACGCCGGGCCGCCCGGGTTCAGTCGCCACGTGAGTGCTCCTACCCTACCTGCGACACACTCCGCGGGCAGCATGTCGGCGACAGCGGTGGCTCGAAAGCGGGGAAAGCCGGCCTCGGGGGCCCGGGCTGGTGCGGGGGCCGGCAAGCGGCGGCGAAAGGTGAGCATCGCGCTTCTGCGGGCTGGGGTCGGACCAGCTACGGGGCCCACCTTCATCCTCTCCTATCCCCATCTCGATCCCATCCCCGGCCCTTCTCCCGGGACCCCAAGCTGGAGTGGGCTTCATCACTCTGCCCGCCAAATCCTGGAAGGCCTTGCATTGGAGCCGGGGGGCACCGCCTTACCCAGTCCCAGGGCTCTCGAGAGACCGGAGGGGGCCCTCGGTCAGTGCGCGAGGGGTCGAGACCCCTGACCAAAGAAAGGGTCGTATAATTCCCAGGCCGACTCTGCCGGGGACAGAGGCAAGTCCAAAGGTGGCGGCAAGATGAATGAGGAGATCTCCAGCGATTCCGAGAGTGAGAGGTGAGCTCTTCGTTTCTACCTAGTGGAAGGGCCCACCGAGGCCCACCGTGTGTGGGAGACGCTGTGAGTCAGGGCCGAGCTGGGCCTGAAACCCGGGACTCCAGCCCTCCGCTCTCAGATCTTGGCTCTTTCCTCCAGTTTCTGACCCTGAGAAGTCTCATCTCTTTCTGCACAGGGTCTCTGTGTAGGGAGGAACGCGCCGCTCTCCCTCCCCCAGCCCCAGTGGGAGACCAGCGAGGCCTCCCTGGCTTATGGCAAGGAACTGAGCACAGGCTGGACTGACTTGCAAGGGGAGAGGGATGGAAGAAATGCTCGCTAGTTCTTTGTTCACTTTCCCCCACAATTTCACGATTACTGGCAGCGTATACCAGGCACTGGCTTCACTTGAGTTTTGCCTTTTCCAGAATGTCATATAAATGGAATCCTATCGTGTAACTTCCCTTGATTTTCTTCAGAGTCCTGTTTCCTGTATGGGAACCTCTGAACAATAGATTGATTGGTTTGGGTAGACTGAGTAGAAGTTCTGACCTTGGCTGTGTCAGGGAAGGATAGCACCGACCCTGTCGACTGAAGGCTTACTGGACACCGAGTACTAAATGGTGACTGGAGCAGGGTCTGGCCTTGAGGGTTTCCAAGGTCTTTTCTGGGAAAGTCGCAGGCAAGGTCATGAACGAGTCCCGGGAACCAGTCGGAGCACGTGACTGGCACTAGACGTCTGCAGGTGCGTGGTCAGAGGGAGCGGGCTGCCCCGGGTTTTCTGCTTCCGAGTTCCCTCGCTCTGCCTCCAGCTCCCGGGAGCAAGTCAAAGGAGGGCTCTTCTTGAGTGAAATGAGTGTCTCAGCTGGTCCAGGGACAGGGGCAGAGAGGGGAACGCAGGAACTTCACCAGCATGGGGTCAAGCCAAGGCCCCCGTGAAGCTTCCAGGTAGAGGATGATGCCACGGCAGTGGGGATGGGCCGATGACAGACCCAGTGTGTCTGCCTCTCGGGTCCTTGCGTGGGGTCCGGCTGGTTGCTCCCCCACGTCCGGGGCGGTTGCTGTTCTCGGAGTTACCTTCCTGCGCTCTGTGTTGGTCTCCTATTTCCTGTCTCCCGTGCTGTCCTCATGCTTAGCTTATCCTCCCGTTCGGGGGCACGTCCTCCATGCTTAAAAGAGGGAGGAAGGACCAATTCCATAGCGCCTTGGACATCTGACAATATCTACCCGTGTCACGGACAATTTAACCGGCATGGAGTCCAGGCAGGGGTTAGCATTTTCCTTCAGAATTTTGTGTGTGCGATATGCATGTCTTCCTGTGTCACTGTAGCAAGAAATGTCTTCAGCCATTTTGATTTCTGACCCTTCGTACATGACCTGAGTTTCCTCGGGTGCCTGTGAAACCTTCTCTTTTCCTCCAGAGGGGAGCAATTTCACGGTGATCTCTGCGTTTTGGGTTTGTTTCACCCTTATGTTGGGTACTGGGTGGGCCCTGTCAGTTGTGAAGTCACGTCTTCACTGGGCATGAGAGCTGGCAGGGATGGGAATGGGGGGCTGGCCGGGGCTGCAGCCAGGAGACATGGTCCTGGTGGCCAGAGGACTGGGGTGAGCCCCCTCCAATCCAGCCCCTCCTGCCCACAGCCTAGCTCCCAGGAACATGGAGGAGGAGGAGGAGCTGGAGGAGACCGCACAGGAGAAGAAGCTGCGCTTAGCCAAGCTCTACTTGGAGCAGCTGAGGCAGCAAGGTGAGCTTGTGGGCTGGGCAGGTGAATGGTGGGACCTGTGCCTAAGCCGGCCTGCTGCAGCCCCAGCCACCTGATGAGTGACTGACGCAGGTACCCAGTGGGCTGCCAGGGCTGCTGGTGCTGGCCGCCCTGTGGGAGGGTGGCCAGGACCTCTCACAGGCTTCCCGGGGCGGGCTAGACCTTCGGGGGCTTTAGACTGTCCTGGCAAGTACGGGCAGGGGCTGGGCAGGAGACCGTCGGCCCTCCCTCCCCTCTGTCCGAGGCAGCCTGAACTTCTCTCGGGACACAGCTCAAGTGTTTGGGGCCCAGGACGGAGGTGGTGGGGTTGGGATGGGAAGGAAAAGTGGGCTTTGGCCTGTGATTACTGGGTCACTGTCTTACGTAGAGGAGGAGAAAGTGGACGCCCGTGAGTTTGAGGAGGACCAGGTGGCGGGGCGCCTGAAGGAGGACGTGGTATGTGTGGCGGGAGGATGGCGGGAGGAAGGGGTGGGGCTGGCCCGGCCCTGGAACCTCACCCTTCTCTTCCCTGCAGCTGGAGCAGAGGGGCAGGCTGCAGAAGTCAGTAGCAAAGGAGGTGAGTGAACAGAACCCTTTGGTGCGAGATTGGAAGGAATTGGAGGTCCCACCTGGGTTGGTGGGCAGATGGCCCAACTGGGGACTAAGGCTATGGGGTCTTTGCTCGAGAGCACGGTGGGCACTTGGACAGACAGGGTCCGTTCAGGGTCTGGTCCTTCTAGCCCTGGGTCCAGTTCTGTTCTGGGCCGGGAGCAGGGAAGGATGGTGTGTCTGTGTGGAGGGGGTGCCTTCCTGCCTCCGTCACGGTGACTGACCCCTGCCTGCCCAGATCCAGGCCCCAGCCCCAGCTGACATTCGCATCTTACGGGGCCACCAGCTCTCCATCACGTGTCTGGTTATCACCCCTGACGACTTGGCCATCTTTTCTGCCGCCAAAGATTGCACCATCATTAAGTGTGAGTGACCGCCTGGATGGGGGTGTGGGCTCCAGGGCTCACAGGAGGGCTGGTCTGGGAGGAGGGAGTAATCAGGGCCAGCGAGGCCCAAAGCGGGAAGCTTCTGGGGGCAGATTTGCTCCCAAAGAAGTGTTTTCTGGGTGACGGTGGAAACTTCTGCCCAAGAGTGGAGCTTGTGAGCTCCCTGTCTCTGTCATTGAGACTGGGCAGAGGCAGGATGACGATTTAACGGGATTCGGGGCTGCCAGTGGGCAGTTGGCCTGGCGGGCCCGTGGGATCGAGTTCCTCGTCCCACAGCAGTGACAGGAGGAATTCACAGCCTCGGTCCCAGAGCACTCCTCTGTCCCTTCTCTTTGGGCTTGATGGCTGCGCTTCAGGATCGTTGTCCCCACTTAACAGATGGAGCAGGGGCTCACAGTGGCTGAGCCAGGTCTTCTGACCCGAGGCCAGGACCTGTCCCGTGGTCCCACGCTGCCCTCAGGGGCTTGCCAGCCAGTCGTGTCCCCCCATCCCAGTAGACTCTCTCTTGCCCCGGTGTCAGGGAGTGTGGAGAGTGGACGGAAGCTTCACGTGATCCCACGAGCCAAGAAAGGGACCGAGGGGCAGCCCCCCGGCCACAGCAGCCACGTCCTCTGCATGGCCATCTCCTCCGACGGCAAGTACCTTGTAAGGCAGGGCTGGCCCTGGGGGTGGGTGAGAGGTCTGGGCACACGGTGGGTGCCTGTGGCCATTGTCCTCATCCCCAACAGGCCTCGGGCGACCGCAGCAAGCTCATCCTGATTTGGGAGGCCCAGAGCTGCCAGCACCTGTACACCTTCACGGGGCACCGGGACGCCGTGTCGGTGAGGGCCGGGGCCTCCTCGGGCGGCCGTTGATTGAGCACCGGGCTTGGTACTGGGCTCTGGGGAGTGGGGTGAATGAGGCAGGGTGCCCCTGTCCTCAGGGAACCTGCTCTTTGGTGTAGCGAGTGGCACTGTGAAGGACGTGAATGGGCTAAAGGGACAGGGCTGGGGGGACCAAGTTGAGCTCCCCTAGGGAGCAGGGAGGCCTCTGAGAGGTCTGCAGCTACTCAAGGGCAGGTGAGCGCAGGTGAGCATGCCCCTGGCTCTGGAGAGGGCTGCGCAGAAGCGCCTCGCGGAGTGCTCTCGGGGAGCAGGCTCCCTGTGCCGTGTGACTTGCTTTTCACAAAGTCCGCCCTGGGCCTGACCTCTGTCTCGCCCTCTGTAGTCCAGGCCCCCTTTGTCCTCTCTGCACCCTTAGGGGCTGGCATTCCGCAGAGGCACCCACCAGCTCTATAGCACGTCCCACGACCGTTCCGTGAAGGTGTGGAACGTGGCAGAGAACGCCTACGTGGAGACCCTGTGAGTGCGTGTGCGTGGAGGGCGTGTGGGCGTGCAGGTGCAGTTCCACCTGTGACCCCCTCTCCCTCGGCGCCCGTGGGTGGAGGGTGTGTGGGCGTGCAGGTGCAATTCCACCTGTGACCCCCTCTCCCTCGGTCCCCTCTCTAGCTTCGGGCACCAGGACGCCGTGGCTGCATTGGATGCCCTGAGCCGGGAGTGCTGCGTGACGGCTGGGGGCCGGGATGGGACCGTGCGTGTGTGGAAGATCCCCGAGGAGTCGCAGCTTGTCTTCTACGGCCACCAGTAAGGCCATGTGGAGGCTGTGGCAGCTGCTTCGGGTCGGGCTCCATGGGCGGGGTGGAGTTAGGGTACGCCCCTCACTGCCCCTTTCTCCAGGGGCTCCATCGACAGCATCCAGCTCATCAACGAGGAGCACATGGTGTCAGGCGCAGACGATGGGTAAGATGCCTTTGGGACGTCTCCCGACACCGCCACTGCTCCTGGAGCCCTCGTAGAGTCCCCGTAGAGTCCCCCTTGCTCGGGAGCTGTCGTAACCCCTTTGCATAGATGAGGACACAAGGCAGACAGCTCAGGTTACGTCGTCTGTGTCTCACGGCTGGTATACGCTTGATCCCTTCTGTGCCTTTTGGCCTTTCTGCCCCGACCCCGGCCCCCTCGCTGACGCTGCTCTCTGTCTCCAGCTCTGTGGCTTTGTGGGGCCTCTCCAAAAAACGGCCACTTGCTCTGCAGCGTGAAGCCCACGGGCTGCGGGGGGAGCCGGGCCTGGAGCAGCCCTTCTGGGTGTCGTCGGTGGCAGCCCTGCTCAACACAGACCTCGTGGCCACAGGTGAGTGTCCCGTGCGGCAGAGAGGAGGGCGTCCCCGGACGGGCCGGCGCTGGTGCTCACCATCCCCCTGCCCTCCAGGCTCCCACAGCTCTTGTCTGCGGCTCTGGCAGTGCGGGGAGGGCTTCCGGCGGCTTGACCTTCTCTGCGACATCCCCCTGGTGAGCGAGGCTTGAACGCCCAGCCCGTCTGCCACACTCCCCGGGCCCCGTCCCAGAAGGGTGCCTCCTCAGAGCAAGGCCGTCCATGACATCTCTTTATAGTCCCAGCTCGTAGCACGGGGTCTGGCAGGACCCTCCCTCCTCCCTTTCCCTCTCCCCTCCTCCACTCCCCTCCTTGTCCTGGGTGCTGGGGTTCAAGGCAGGGAACAATGTGGACAGGAGCACGGAAGGCCTGGCCCTGCGATCGTTTCTGCATGGCTGGTGCCAGACTGATGCTAAGCTAGGGTGCGCGGTCTCGGGTGGCCCTAGGGGAGAGTGGCAGGGTCTGTCAGTGACATCTGGTGACAGTGCAGAACTTGGGTCAATGGTGATGGTCATGGGGTCTCTAGGGCCCCACAGCCAGAAGCCAGACCCTGGGCCACTCGGTGTCCATTGTCATCTTTATCCTCGTGAAATTGCTACGAGGCTGGCGCTCTGCGTTCCCCATCTCGGCCATGGGGAGGCTGAGGCCTTGAGGGGTAAAGGGCTGGCCCAGGTGGCAGGAGGCAGAGCAGGGACTGAACCCAGGCCAGGTGAGGCCAAGCCCTTGACTGCGATGCTCTGGCTGTGCCGCGGGGGTCTGTTCTCATGTCCATCTTCATTGTCCCTCCCGTTTCTCAGGTGGGCTTTATCAATAGCCTCAAGTTCTCCAGCGCTGGGGACTTCCTCGTGGCTGGGGTGGGGCAGGAGCACAGGTATGAGGCACCCCTGGAGGGGCGAGGGTTGGGGAGGATGGTGCTGGCTGGGCCCTGCCTGGGAGTCGGGGCAGAGCTGCACCCGGCCTCAGCTTCTCCCCTTGCCCCCCGCAGGCTGGGCCGCTGGTGGCGAATCAGAGAGGCTCGGAACTCTGTCTGCATCATCCCGCTTCGGAGGGGTCCCAGGCCCACGGCCGCGGGCTCTTAACCTTCTCATCCCCTTTATTTAAGTCCTTCCCAAGCCGCGTCCTTCCCTTTTTGTATTAAAAGCCTCTCTTTTGGGCCTTGTCTCCTGTAGCTTCTTGGGTGGGGAAGGAGCGGGCAGAGGGACTGTGGGTTGGAAAAGGCCGGGGCAAGGGGGTGGGAGTGGGGATGTGGGGGGGCGGTGCCAAGCCTGACGGTCTGTCTGTCCTGCCCCTCTCTGGCCTGAGGGCTTTCTGCCCTTTTTTAGGGAGCTTGAGGATGGAGCCCTCAGCTGGCTCCTGGCTCCTAGTCCCTGAGTGTCCTCTGTGACATTAGGCCATTCCCCACCCTCTGCTCTGGGACAGTAGGGGTCAGAAGCTAAGCCCCCTGTCCAAGTGCGTGTCAGAGCTGAGACGAAGACAGCCAGGCCTCCAGGTTGGGCTGCCCTGCATCCCCTCGGGCCAGGTCGGACTGCCTGGGAGATGAGGGCCCACGTCGGGAATGGCTCTGCCCTTGGCCTAAGTGACAGCCAGGCTGCATGACCCGACCCTGCCAGGTAAATGTGTCAGAGGAATGTGCGCTGACCTGGTTTCATCTTGAGGCAGGCGGGAGGGACAGGGGCGCCCTACAGCCTCCTCTGGGAGCGAGTGGGAGGGTCAAGGATGCTACGCCGACGTTTTCCTCACCCTGCGAGCCTGTGCTTCGCAAGGGGCAGTGTGGTCCCCTCAGGGGAGGAAGCCACAGGGCTGCCCGGCCTCCCCCTCGAACAGACCTGCTCCCACCTTCATCTTCCCGGTTCCAGAGGGTCCGATTCACAGACCGCACCCCGAACATCCCGTTACGGATCAGAAGATGCTGACAGAAATGCCCGTTAACATGTGAACACTTTTCCTATTAGCACTTTCCCAGTTCAAAATTGAACAAAAGAATTTCTCCTATGACTTCTATGCTCAACCCTGGTCAGCTGAGACTTCCTTGGTATAGATGGAGTCTCATTGCTTGTGATAGTTGCGGTAAAAAACACAATATACCATCTTAACCGTCTTTTAAGTGTGCATTTCAGTGGTTTCAAGGCTATTCACGTGCAGTGGATCTCCAGGACTTTTTCATCTTCCTCTGAAACTCTATAGTCATTAAACACTAACCACCCCCAGTCCCTGGTGCCTGGTCCCCGGTTCCTGGCGACCACCATTCTCCTTTCTGTTTCTATGGCTTTGACTGCTTCGGATCGCTCACGTAAGTGGAATCACACAGTGTTTGTCTTTTGGGGTCTGGCTTATTTCACTTAGCTTAATGTCTTCAAGGTTCATCCACATGTGATAAGATTTCTTTCCTTCTTAAGCTGAATCACATTCCAGCGCATGTGGATACCACATTTTATTTATCCGTTCTTTGGTCAGTAGTCCTTTGGGGTGACTCCACCTCTTGGTTATTGTGCAGCGTGCTGCTGTGAACATGCGTGTGCAAATATCTTTGAGAACCTGCTTTCGAGGATATATACTCACGGGTGGTATTGCTGGATCATACGATGGTTCTGTTTCAATGTTTTGAAGAACTGCCATAACTGTTTTCTATAGTGGTTCCACCATTTTGTAAATCCACCAACAGTGCGTGAGAGTTCCAATCTCTTTTTTTTTTTGATAGGTGTTCTAATGAGTGTGTGGTGATTTTGATTTGCATTTTACTAGTGATTCGTGATGTTGAGCATCTTTTCATGTGCTTTTTGGTCATTTGCATATCCGGAGAAATGTCTATTTAAGTTCTTTGCCTATTTTTTGAGTCGGTTGTTTGTTGTCGTTGATTGAGTATATCCTTTTTGGTGTTTGCTGAGATTCTTGAATCTATAAGTATATGACTTACACCAAATTTGGGAAGTTTTTAGCCTTTATTCAAAAAGTTTTCTATACCAATTTCTCCTTTCATCCTGGGACGTCAATAACATAAATGTGAGATCTTTCGATATTGTTCCACAGGTTGCTGAAGCTCTTTATTTTTTCCATATTTTTTCTCTGTTCAGTTTATCTAATTTATAAGCTCTATATTCAAGCTCACTGACTGATTTCTCTGTCATCTCCATTCTGCTAACGGAGACAGATCATGTCAGTGAATTCTTTACTTCATATACTGTATTTTACAGTTATAAAATTTCAAAATTTTTTTGTTTTATAGTTTATCCCTCTTCTGAGAACACCTACTTTTCTGTTTATTTAGAAAGAGTTCACCTTTACCTCATGGATGATGGTTATAACTGCTTAAAAGTCTTTGTGTGATACTTCTAACATTAATTGATTTTCTTTTTCCTTGAGACTTAATCAGATTTTCCTGGCTCTTCATACGTTGCGTCATTTTCGATTGTATCTTGGACATTTCCAAGGAGATGGTTTTCCGGGGGCTCATAGCACCCCCGGCCATGGCAGTGCAGCGCTGTGACTTAACTTTGGGGCTCTTAGAGCCATAGGAAGGAAGCAAAAAGATAAAAACAGAAAAAAGTAAAGGATGCTGTCCATCCGTAGTCTCTGGCTTGAGGAGGTACCTTCCCCCCACCCACCCCGATCCTCTGGTAAAAAAGAGGGGTTTCTCTTGGATTATGTGCTGCCTTCACTTACATAGTTCTGAATTGGGGGCTGCCCTCAACTTTGACCTTGAAACTGGAACTGATCATTCTTCAAGTTTTGACTTTCTTCCCTAATTTACTCGCCATTCTTGACTTTTCAGAGGCCAGTTGCTTCTTGTATTCTATTCAAAGTTTTTAGTTGTGGTCACTGAGAAGGATCGACTATAGTACACTTAACTCCATCTTGCTGATATTGGGTTCGACAGGATTTAAAGAAGTTTTAAAAGTTGAGCCTTTCTATTTCCCCACACACTCAGCATTTCTGAGCTTTTATTCCTACCTGCCGATCTGGGCTTCCATTTGGGGTCTTTCTTTAGCATTTTTTGTAGTGCGGATCTGTTTATGATAACTGATCTCAACTTTGGTTTTTCTGAAAAATGTCTTTATTTCAACTTCATCTAAAAAAATCAAGGTATAATTTATGTACAGTCAAATGAAATCTTAAGTTTGCAGTTAAATAAGTTTTGACAAATATATATATTCCATAATTTATATTTTATCCTAATATAGAACATTTCTGTCACCCAGACAGTTTCTTTGTGCCTCTTTCTAATGACTCTCAGCTCCCAGAAGCAAGCTCTGCTCTGATGTCTATCACTATGTATTAGTTTTGCATGTTTTGAAACTTCATATAAGTGGCATTAAACACTTTTTTTTTGGTTTGGGTTTTTTTGCTCAACATGTCTGTAGAATTTATCCATCTCATTGCATGTATCATTAGTTCTTTGCTTTTTATTGTTTAATACCATCATATCTTATCAACTTAGTAGATAGGCCGCGGTGTCCCATTGTGGTTTAAATTTTGCCTTTTCCTAATAAGTAATGATGTTGAGCAACATTTTGTGTGTTTGGTGGCCATTTGCATATCTTCTTTTTTGAAGTATTGGCTTAAGCCTTTTAACAATTTTTATTGGGTTACCGGGCTTTATTATTGAGTTGTAGAAGTTCTTATATTCTGGATACGAGTCCTTTGTCAGATAAATGTCCTTTTCCCAAGCCTGTGACTTTTTAAAGATGCTGTCTTTTGATGAACAGATGGTTTTAATTTGGATGAAGTCCAGTCTATCAATATTTTATACTTAGTGCTTTCTCTATCTTGTCTAAGAAATCTTTGTCAACTCCAAGGTCACAAAATAATTCCCATGGTTTTTCTTTTAGAAGCGTTATAGTTTTAGCTTCAGTTTTTGTTTAGGCCTATGATAGCTCTTGAATTAATTTTTTGGGGGTCTGTGTTGTTAGATAGGGGTCAAGATTCTTTTTCCATTGAAAAATGCATTTCCTTTCTGCATTGAATTATCTTGGTACATTAAAAAAATCAATAGACTATAAATGTGCATCTATTTCTGGCTTCTCTATTCTGTATCATTGATCTGTCTATTCCTACACTAAAACCACGCTGTCTTGATTACTGTAACCTTATAGTTATTTTAAGACAGAAACCATTGTAGTCTTTCAAATTTGTTTTCCTTCAATATTGTGTTGGCTATTTTGGGTCTTTTGCTAATGCATTGATTGTATTTGTTGATTATAGTACCTCTGTGACATGCATTGCATTCTATATTGCACTGCCTTTATTGTCCATAAAAATGGGTAACACAGTATTATAAATAAAAAAAAAATTAAAGTTTTCTAGAATTCCCTGCCAATAATGTTATTCTGCAACATATTGGACTAGATTTTTGAAAACCCAGACATTGTTTAAAATTCAGCAAATGTCAAGTAAAAGGAAACAATGTCCTTTTCTTGACTTTCATAATACATAACTTAAAACAAAATAAGCAAGAGATTTTTTTTTTATTTGAAATAGATTTATGGTTGGCTTTAAGTATGGCTCTGAGTGTACACATTGATTCAGACTATGTACATAGTGTCTTTGAGAACAAAA